>NC_091986.1:87142877-87442877 GCF_044704955.1 Pristiophorus japonicus
TACTGGGCTACAGGTCTGCCTTAATGAGCTGGCAAATCTCATTGATTACCTATTTTTGGAAGCGCAGCCTTCAAACGCACTGTAGATCGGTCAGGTCCCAGTATGAGCGCTTCTCCCTGAAAATCCTTTGCGGGTAACGCCTCCCCCTCCTCATCAGTCTGCAACCTCCTCCATTACCCTGATAACTCTGCTCAATAAACCTTCTCCCATCTGGATCCTGCATTAGACAGGTAGCCAGCAATACAAGCTGAGATAGTACAGGCCCCATTCTTTTTAAATCTCCAGAATCTTCTCAAATATCCTGAGATAATCTCAAATGATTTTTCAATGAAAAAAATATTAATTCAAATGCCTTCTATCTTAATAATGTACTCAGTACCAATAAAAATACCTTTCCCACTGTAAATCGCACTGTAAAGTCACTGTTCACTTCAGAAATACTGAGGTGCTGCTTTTGCTGACTGTTTCTAATTTCAAAATGGCGGCACTGAGCACTACCACCCATCCCCGTCCACTTAAGATCGAGTAAAACCACCTTCTGCAGGATGGTAAACAGCTCCAGTGGTATGTCTGCGGTATGTCATGAAATTTTGGGCGGTATGTGGGTGGTTCTACATGGCGGATGGTGTGCATACTGCTCGCCGGTATGTCAATGATGAATCTTCTGCCGAATGATATATCGGCGGTATGTACCTGTTTTTTGACTAAACTTGCTTTTTTGGGCGGTAAGCAGACGGTAATCGATGAATTTTTTTAAAAATAATTTTATGTTATTCTATGTTATCAGACCACAAATGTTTAATGCCTTTGTAGGAAACTCCTTAGTACTATATTTTGACAGAGGTGTTAACCTTTGTAAAATGTCACCATACAAATTTTAAACTTCTCTAATGTCAATATTTTAGGCCAAGTGATAGATTCATAGCAGTCTTTTTTTAATTATTATTAAGGCTTGTTAGGTAGCAATTCATTGCTACTGTTGTTGGAGAGGAGTCCATATTCATAGGTGTGATTGGTTGATTTGCCTTTTGTCAAGTTTGGTATGATGAGAAATTATGGCTCAGAGACACTCGCCGTAGAATACTCAGCCTCTGACCTGCTCTTGTAGACACACTATTTATGTGGCTGGTCCTGTTAAGTTTCTGATCAATGGTGATTCCAAGGTGGGGGATTCGGCGATGGTAATGCTGTTGAATGTCAAAGGGCAGTGGTTAGATTCTCTCGTTGGAGCCAGTCATTACCTGGAACTTATGTGGCACGAATGTGACTTGCCATTTATCAGCCCAAGCCTGAATGTTGTCCAGATTTAGCTGCATGTGGGCACGCACTGCTTCATTATCTGAGGAGTTGCGACTGGCACTAGACACTGCAATCATCAGCGAACATCCCCACTTCTGACCTTATGATGGATGGAAGGTCATTGATAAAGCAGCTGAAGATGGGCCTAGGACCCTACCCTGAGGAATTCCTGCAGCGATGTCTTGGGGTTGAGATGATTTGCCTCTAACAACCACAACCATCTTCCTTTGTGCTAGGAATGACTCCAGTCAGTGGCAAGTTTTCCCCTCTGATTCGTATTGACTTCAATTTAACTCGGGCTCCTTGATGCCAAACTCGGTCAAATGCTGCTTTGATGTCAAGGGCAGTCACTCTTACCTCACCTCTGGGGAGTTCAGCTCTTTTGTCCATGTTGAGACTAAGGCTGTAATGAGATCTGGAGCCAAGTGGCCCTGATGGAACCCTGGGCAATGCTAGAATACCTGATGTTGTGTATATAATAACTGTTCAATTCATGGTAGCAAGGGTTATTTACAGTATGATTGTCGACACTGAGCATTATTGAGATAGCTGGTGCTGCCCAATAATTCTAACAGTGCTCTTAAGCAAGGTCTGGAGTTCTAAGTATATGAACTGGTGCTTAAGCAACAGTCACATGCCTCCCAGAGATGTGCAATGGGTCTATAACTCGGTCCAATAAGAACAGTAAAATATATTTTTTCCAGTTTAAGATTTGTTTATTTATTTGAAGTACTGAATTTCTCAATGTGGTGGACAAGGAAGCAATATTTAAAGCTAACATTTATGTTTTTCTTCTACTTTTTGAAGATAATTTTTAGGTCCAAATAGATCCTTTTAGATTTCCTGTAGGTCACAACTGGTTACACATTGTAGTCCTTTACTTTCTTTGCACTCTTTCTGAGAAAGAGTGTGTAAGGTGGCATATTTGGAGCTCAGAATGAACAACAGAGGGAAATTTAGAACAGCAAAGCTACAGTAATATGGGTGAAATACATTGATAAAATATAGAAAGAACAGAAAACAGTGATGGAGAAGAGTTTAGGGATAGAGGTGAAACAAGTTGTTGTTTGCATCCTGTCCAGTGCAAGACTATTAGAACAGCATTCCCAAATATGGCTGCAATATTAAGTCTTGGACAGACTTAGGCTTCTAGGTTTTGAAATTACACTGTGCAAACAAAAGCATTTTATTCAAAAGCGTTAATTCAAAGACCTGTTTAACACAGAAGAGGAAACCAAGCTTCTTGAAACTAACTTCAGCAATTGAGGAAATGTGGAAGATCCATTAAGGTTAGAGGAGATAGTGCAACCAGAAATGAAGCTAGATGCAAAAACAACAAAGATTTGAGCCTTGAAAAGTAAGAGAATTTAACTGTTGGTTAGAGAAACATGAAATTATTGTGTCCTTGAATAATTGAACGGAGCAAAATGTAATTGCCTCATCAAAGATATAAAGATTGTATTATTGCACAGTGAGCGCACTTAGGGTGTGTCACGAAAGTTGATGAACGTAGAGTGGAATCCTCATTACAAGACTAGATTGGTTAGATGATGAGTGGAGGAAGATGATATGAAGAAGGAGCAGAGTAGGAGAGAGGACAGAGCCCAAAGGAACTCCTGAGTTAATGCAAAATAAATCAGAGGATAGGTTTTCAATTACAGCACAGATAGAGTGATTCAAGAGGAAATTAGATAGCCATGAACGGAAAGCTTTGGTGGGAGATTTATGGATCTTTCAAAGCTATTGGTGTGGCTACTCAAAGATTCATAATTATTCCTTGTATTTTAATCTAATTATACACAGTTACATAGTTTTACGTATCAGAGTTTTTCCCCAGTAAAATCTATTCATTGTTATCCACTATATTTATAATGTTCTCAATTTTCCAGGTTCTGTAGGTTTCTGACCTCTGGTAACTTGCTAGACTGCTGGGTTCATATTTCACTCAGTTACTCCTGTTTCTATATATGTATTGATTAACTGATTGTTCGGCAGCTGTAGATAGTTTTCTCCTGCCAAGAGAAAGACCCCAGAGAATGATCTGTGCTTTGTGCATTGTGCTTGAAATTGCAGCAATACAAAAACAACAGTCCACACATATTCAGTTTGCTTTTGTTCCTTCTTACACTGTTGGGCCTGCAATTTGTGACTTTACTTGGTGCCATTCAGAGTTTGCAACTGAGGTGTTCTGAACAAGGAATCTGCTGTTTCAACAAATCACTAGCTTTAATCTCTCTCCTCTTCCACAATCAGTTTTTAAAATGAGTGCCCTATGGAACTGCTTTGTAAACTTGTTGTTCCTTATACATCTTCTGACTCATCTAAATTAAAAACAATCTGACTTACAAGATGCATAGATGTACAGGGAGAATCTTAATTGAACTGATTAGTTTCCTGCTACTTAATTTTATTTTATTAAACTCCCAAAAAATGTCCATTCTTCCTTTTAATTCTTTTATTTTATTTTGCTACTTTCATTTATTTTAAAACCGAGAAGACAGAAGGGATGCAAAAAGATGCACAAGGTGTCAGCTTCAGATTTAAAATAAATATGTGCTTCCCATGAAGATGTGATCTCAGCACAGAACCACATGTAATGAGCACCTGCTTTCTCTCACCCCAATCAACCAGCACCAAACCCATACTATCTTAAAGCCTGACACGCATTTTCACTCATTAGTGTTCATTAATACTTTGGTCCTCAAAGCGCCGGAGAAATACCACCAGCGCTGCCTCCGCAAGATCCTGCAAATCCACTGGGAGGATAGACACATCAACGTCAGTGTCCTTGCCCAGGCCAACATCCCCAGCATTGTAGCTCCATTGGGCAGGCCACATTGTCCGCATGCCCGACATGAGACTCCCTAAGCAAGTGCTCTACTCGGAACTCCTACATGGCAAGCAAGCCCCAAGTGGGCAGAGGAAACGCTTCAAGGACACCCTCAAAGCCTCCTTGATCAAGTGTAACATCCCCACCGGCACCTGGGAATCCCGAGCCCAAGACCGCCCTAAGTGGAGGAAGAACCTCTGGCAGGGCGCTGAGCATCTCGAGTCTCGTCGCCGAGAGCATGCAGAAACCAAGTGCAGACAACGGAAGGAGCGTGCGGCAAACCAGGTGCCCACTCATCCTTTCCTTCAACCACTGGCTGCCAACTGTGGTTCCTGCATTCCTTGAGCTGGCCTTCCCCTGCCCGCCGAGTCTCACTTTGGGCAGTGCTGACTAAGTTCCCGGGCAACTATGGCGGTGCAGCATTCCGGCCTGTCGCAGTTGGGGTTGTCCATGAGGGTCCTGATGTTCCAAGTCCAGAACATCATGTTAACGGAATGGAAGATACCAGTGTGTGAGTTCTTTTAACGTGGGGTGGTCGTTGCACACCAGCTACCACATGGGCTTAGCTGAGCAAGGTCTTGATCCAGTGGCAAGGGGGTCCAAGACGACTGGAGACCAGGCACTGCAGTATGAGCCTAGTTGCCGACAGCGAGATGTTGGCCACAGGCTCGGCTCTGGGTAGCGCCCTTGGTGGTAGGTGGTCCGAGGCCTGGTTGGGGGCAGACATTGGGAGGGTCAGTGGCCCACCGGGGTTCAGGGTGGGAGGGCAGGGTGGTCACAACCATGGTACTTTCCATGTGTTGGGGGAGGAGAAGAGGCCAGGTCACCAGTGGGGAAGGAGAGCTCCAGTCATCGCTGAAGGAGGAGGGGGGAAAAGAATGTTTGAAGACTAGGCCCTCAAAACTGCCACCAAGGTCATGGTCTACTGGGCTGTGGTAACACCCGCCCTCCTGTATGGCTCAAAGACATGGACCATGTAAAGTAGACACCTCAAGTTGCTGGAGAAATATCACCATCGATGTCTCCACAAGATCCTACAAATCCCATGGGAGGACAGGCGCACCAACATCAGTGCCTCGACCAGGCCAACATCCCCAGCGTTGAAGCACTGACCACATTTGATCAGCTCCGCTGGGCAGGCCACATAATTTGCATGCCAGACACAAGACTCCCAAAGCAAGTGCTCTATGCGGAGCTCCTTCACGGCAAACGAGCCAAAGGTGGGCATCGGAAACGTTACAAGGACACCCTCAAAGCCTCCCTGATAAAGAGCGACATCCCCACTGACACCTGGGAGTCCCTGGCCAAAGACGGCCCGAAGTGCAGAAAGTGCACCCGGGAGGGTGCTGAGCACCCCAAGTCTCAATGCCGAGAGCATGCAGAAATCAAGTGCAGGCAGCGGAAAGAGCATGCGGCAAACCAGGCCCACCCATCCCTTTCCCTCATCGACTATCTGTCCCACCTGTGACAGAGTTTGTGGCTCTCATATTGGACTGTTCAGCCACCTGAGAACTCACTTCAGGAGTAAACATAGAAACATAGAAAATAGGTGCAGGAGTAGGCCATTCGGCCCTTCGAGCCTACACCGCCATTCAATGAGTTCATGACTGAACATGCAACTTCAGTACCCCATTCCTGCTTTCTCGCCATACCCCTTGATCCCCCTAATAGTACGGACTTCATCGAACTCCTTTTTGAATATATTTAGTGAATTGGCCTCAACAACTTTCTGTGGTAGAGAATTCCACAGGTTCACCACTCTCTGGGTGAAGAAGTTTCTCCTCATCTCGGTCCTAAATGGCTTACCCCTTATCCTTAGACAGTGACCCCTGGTTCTGGATTTCCCCAACATTGGGAACATTCTTCCTGCATCGAACCAGTCGAAACCCGTCAGAATTAATAGTTTCTATGAGATCCCCTCTCATTCTTCTGAACTCCAGTGAATACAAGCCCAGTTGATCCAGTCTTTCTTGATAGGTCAGTCCCGCCATCCCAGGAATCAATCTGGTGAATCTTTGCTGCACTCCCTCAATAGCAAGAATGTCCTTCCTCAAGTTAGGAGGCCAAAACTGTATACAATACTCCAGGTGTGGCCTCACCAAAGCCCTGTACAACTGTAATAACACCTCCCTGCCCCTGTACTCAAATCCCCTCGCTATGAAGGCCAACATGCCATTTGCTTTCTTAACCGCCTACTGTACCTGCATGCCAACCTTCAATGACTGATGTACCATGACACCCAGGTCTCGTTGCACCTCCCCTTTTCCTAATCTGTCACCATTCAAATAATAGTCTGTCTCTGTTTCTACCACCAAAGTGGATAACCTCACATTTATCCACATTATACTTCATCTGCCATGCATTTGCCCACTCATCTAACCTATCCAAGTCACTCTGCAGCTTCATAGCATCTTCCTCACAGCTCACACTGCCACCCAACTTAGTGTCATCTGCAAATTTGGAGATACTACATTTAATCCCCTCGTCTAAATAATTAATGTACAATGTAAACAGCTGGGGCCCCAGCACAGAACGTTGCGGTACCCCACTAGTCACTGCCTGCCATTCTGAAAAGTATCCATTTACTCCTACTCTTTGCTTCCTGTCTGCCAACCAGTTCTCAATCCACGTCAGCACACTACCCCCAATCCCATGTGCTTTAACTTTGCACACTAATCTCTTGTGTGGGACCTTGTCGAAAGCCTTCTGAAAGTCCAAATACACCACATCAACTGGTTCTCCCTTGTCCACTCTACTGGAAACATCCTCAAAAAATTCCAGAAGATTTGTCAAGTATGATTTCCCTTTCACAAATCCATGCTGACTTGGACCTATCATGTCACCTCTTTCCAAATGCGCTGCTATGACATCCTTAATAATTGATTCCATCATTTTACCCACTACCGATGTCAGGCTGACCGATCTATAATTCTCTGTTTTCTCTCTCCCTCCTTTCTTAAAAAGTGGGGTTACATTGGCTACCCTCCACTCCATCGGAACTGATCCAGAGTCTATGGAATGTTGGAAAATGACTGTCAATGCATCCGTTATTTCCAAGGCCACCTCCTTAAGTACTCTGGGATGCAGTCCATCAGGCCCTGGGGATTTATCGACCTTCAATCCTATCAATTTCCACAACACAATTTCCCGACTAATAAGGATTTCCCTTAGTTCCTCCTTCTTACTAGACCCTCTAACCCCTTTTATATCCGGAAGGTTGTTTGTGTCCTCCTTAGTGAATACCGAACCAAAGTACTTGTTCAATTGGTCTGCCATTTCTTTGTTCCCCGTTATGACTTCCCCTAATTCTGACTGCAGGGGACCTATGTTTGTCTTCACTAATCTTTTTCTCTTTATGTATCTATCGAAGCTTTTGCAGCCCGTCTTAATGTTCCCTGCAAGCTTCTTCTCGTACTCTATTTTTCCTGCTCTAATCAAACCCTTTGTCCTCCTCTGCTGAGTTCTAAATTTCTCCCAGTCCCCAGGTTTGCTGCTATTTCTGGCCAATTTGTATGCCACTTCCTTGGCTTTAATGCTATCCCTGATTTCCCTTGATAGCCACGGTTGAGCCACCTTCCCTTTTTTATTTTTACGTCAGACAGGGATGTACAATTGTTGTAGTTCATCCATGCAATCTCTAAATGTCTGCCATTGCCCATCCGCTGTCAACCCCTTAAGTATCATTCGCCAATCTATCCTTGCCAATTCACGCCTCATACCTTCAAAGTTACCCTTCTTTAAGTTCTGGACCATGGTCTCTGAATTAATTGTTTAGTTCTCCATCCTAATATAGAATTCCACCATATTATAGTCACTCTTCCCCAAGGGACCTCGCAAAATGAGATTGCTAATTAATCCTCTCTCATTACACAACACCCAGTCTAAGATGGCCTCCCCCCTAGTTGGTTCCTCGACATATTGGTCGAGAAAACCATCCCTTATGCACTCCAGGAAATCCTCCTCCACCGTATTGCTTCCAGTTTGGTTAGCCCAATCTATGTGCATATTAAAGTCACCCATGATAACTGCTGCACCTTTATTGCATATACCCCTAATTTATTGTTTGATGCCCTCCCCAACATCACTACTACTGTTTGGAGGCCTGTACACAACTCCCACTAACGTTTTTTGCCCTTTGGTGTTCTGCAGCTCTACCTATATCGATTCCACATCATCCAAGCTAATGTCCTTCCTAACTATTGCATTAATCTCCTCTTTAACCAGCAATGCTACCCCACCTCTTTTTCCTTTTATTCTATCCTTCCTGAATGGTGAATACCCTTGGATGTTGAGTTCCCAGCCCTGATCATCCTTGAGCCACGCCTCTGTAATCCCAATCACATCATATCTGTTAACATCTATTTGCACAGTCAATTCATCCACCTTCTTGCGGATACTCCTTGCATTAAGACACAAAGCTTCAGGCTTGTTTTTTTAACACCCTTTGTCCTTTTAGAATTATGATGTAGTGTGGCCCTTTTTGTTTCTTGCCTTTGTTTACTCGGCCTTCCACTATTGCCTATTACCTTTCTACCATCTGTTTCTAGCTCCATATTACTTCGCCCTGTCTCGCTGCATAGGTTCCCATCCCCCTGCCACATTAGTTTAAACACTCCCGACCTGCATTAGCAAATGTTACCCCCAGGACATCAGTTCCAGTCCTGCCCAAGTGCAGACCGTCCCTTTTGTACAGGTCCCACTTCCCCCAGAACTAGTTCCAATGTCCCAGGAATTTGAATCCCTCCCTCTTGCACCACTGCTCAAGCCACGTATTTATTCTAACTATCCTGCTCCCTCTACTCTGATTAGCACGTGTCACTGGTAGCAATCCAGAGATTACTACCTTTGAGGTCCTACTTTTTAATTTAACTCCTAGCTCCCTAAATTCAGCTTGTAGGACCTCTTCCCACTTCTTACCTATATCGTTGGTACCTACATGTATCACGACAACTGGCTGTTTACCCTCCCTCTCCAGAATGCTCTGTAGCTGCTCCGAGACATCCTTGACACTTGCACCAGGGAGGCAACATACCATCCTGGAGTCTCGGTTGCGGCCGCAGAAACTCCTATCTATTCCCCTTACAATAGAGTCCCCTATCACTATAGCTCTCCCACTCTTTTTCCCGCCCTTCTGTGCAGCAGAGCCACCCATGGTGCCATGAACCTGGCTGTTCGTGCCTTCCTCTGGTAAGTCATTTCCCCCAACAGTATACAAAATGGTATATCTGTTTTGGAGGGAGATGACCGCAGGGGACTCCTGCACTACCTTCCTGCTCTTGCCTTGTCTCTTGGTCACCCATTCACTATCTGTACTAACCCTTACCTGCGGTGTGACCAACTCACTAAATGTGCTGTCCACAACATTCTCAGCATCGCGCATGCTCCAGAGTGAGTCCATCCGCAGCTCCAGTGCCGTCATGTGGTCTGTCAGGAGCTGCAGCTGGACACACTTCCCGCACACATAGTAGTCAGGGACACTGGACGTGTCCCTGACTTCCCACATAGCAAAGGAGGAGCATGACAAGAAGCACCTCTTCCTCGATTTCAACGGACTGCCGATAATGATGATGGTCTCCTGCCACAGTTCAGACAGATTCTGTTTCCGCCTTTATTAGTGGGGAAAACTGCTACGAAGCTTTGTGCCTCATGACATCTGTAAACAGGTGCTAACTAACCAACCACCAGGCTTGAGATTCAGTTCAGAGAGCTGTCAATACTCTGATGGAAACAGAAGTGAATAGCAGAAAGCAAAATGAATATAATACAAGCTACTTGTGAACTGGAGTGAGGGTAAAAATAAAGAACTTAAGAAATGGTAACTTTTTTTTTGTATACCAGCAAACTGTTATTTAATTTACATGAATGAAGTGTCAATCTGTAACACTGAATAAATATGGAGGAGTCATTTTTGAGTGCCTTTACTGGTGTTAACGACCTCAACATGAGGTCGGAAGCCCGTTAACATGTGTGATGCAGCTGGCTCCTTTCTGAAAGGGGCCTACTCTTGGGTGTCCAAAATGCCCACCTGATTCATGTGATAAGCCCCTTTTAATATGGAAATCAGGGTTCTGTAATGTAAATAGTCTCCACGAGCACGGCGCTTGCTGAGGTCTCTCCTGTTTGGCACCTTGCAGCTCGCCTGCCAAATTTATCTGACACTAAGTCCTCAAAATCGCAGAGGACTCTTTGCCACCAGAGAGGGAGTCGGACCAGCTCGCGCACTCCGCCGGCCGGTCGGTCGTCCGAAAATCGAAATTGACCCCATACTGTCTAATTTTCACAAATTTCTACCATGCTTTCACATGTGGAATAAACTTCCAGATGGAGCAGTGGAGGCAAAAACTCTGGTATCATTTGAGAAGCAAAAGGATGTTACAATTAGGACCTCTCTGAATGCATTAATCTAGATGGGCCAAATGGCCTTACTCGTCCATAATTATCCTATGATCATCTCCTGGAGACAGATAGTGAATACCCACGAGGCTGATCCCTACTGTCAGGTGTCAATGTTATGAAGAAAGGCTGTAGAAAGAACGATGTGTGACCAGATCACCAAGGCTGTCACTGTCAGCAGTGTTGCCCCCACCACCTGGAAGCTTCATGACCTCAGACCGCTGGTCAAGGTCAGTGATTGCATCTTCAACAGCCGTCTCCTACTAACTCCATCACTAGTCTCAGACATTTCTCAGTGCATGACTTCCTCCTGCCAATCACTCATCTACCAGCAATGTACCAATCACGAGGATTCTTGGAGGAGATGATGTAGGCCATTCTTGGCAGTGGCATGGCTGAGCCTTGTGCCTTCCTCAGTTCATATTGCCAAGAAATGCAGCCTGCCAGGCCAGTAGTTGAACAAGAAGAGGAAGAAAGAGGAAGAGAGAAGAGGGAGAATAAACACTGTCACTCGATTTCACCCCCCACACCACCCCCCAGACACCAGCTCCTCAAGGCCATCTGCAGTGTCCCCCTGCTGAATATCAGCAGTCTCCCACCAGCTATGATTCGGCCACTGGGGTAGCACTGCATGACATCAGTAGGATAGGCAAAGGCACACACAAGACAGAACTAAGAGACTGCATAAGGGTGATGAATTGTTTTTTTTTATGACATATTGAATGAATAGATGTATAAAGTTAGATTGGAAAGTTTGCTTTGTAGTGGCTTTTATTTCAACATTGTGGCCAAGAGGACGCTATGATGGTCAGTAACACAGGGAAGTTAAGGTGTGGGACAAATGTTGAAAGGGGAATTGGGGTTGTCGTCACTGGTACCGCAGGCGTATAATTCCATCCAAGATATCCCAGCCAGAATGGGCTGTCTGGGATGCATCCTTCCTTCCGCTTCCTCCTCTTCGGCATCTTCCTCTTCAACGTTTTCCTCTTTGACATCATATTTCCCTCTGCGAGCAGATACTGTAAATCTGAAATTACAGCATAAGGTGCTGGAAATACCCAACAGGTTAGACAGCATCTCGACCTGAGACATGAACTCTGTTCCTCTCTCCACGGATGTTGGCTGATCTGCTGAATATTTTCAACAGTTTCTATCTTCTCAGCGGCCTTGTGTCACCTTGTAATCATCCAGCAGCATTCCCTGCACTTCCTAAATACTTTAAAAAAAAACCTTTAACATGTATTGCAGCAAGCCACAACTTCAATAAAATCAAAAAAATACAGTCCAAAAGCTTAAATGCAAACTTACCTGAAAGATCTGTGTGTCCCTTTCAGAGGTGCTCACTGCACCTCTGTGAGTCTGCTGAATGCTGTGTTTTTGTTGTGTTCATACTCTAATTGTTAGTTCCAGCTCACAGGATGGGCATTAGGACCCTGTGGGAGCTATTCACAGTTGCTGTACTCATGCTGGTTCATGCCGGTTTAGGGACACCATTTTGGGTTGTATAAAAGCACAGTTAAGTTAAGTTACATTATTCCTGGCTCAGTTTGTCAGTTATTTACACGAATACAACATAATTTGGCGATGAGGATGAACCAAATTAACCTCCCTACCCCCCACACCTTTCCTCTCCACACCCGTGGACCTTCCAATTTCGTGGCCGAGATGGATAAAAAGTTTTTCTACCTACATCACAGCAAGTGGGTTAGACGGCGACAACGTAACACCAGCTTGCTGCCATGCAATACTTATCCACTGCCTCGGCACATAGGGCCAACGCATCTTTGGCCAAATCGAAGACACAGAGTCCTACCACAAAACGGTAAGCGCCCTAGAGAACTATTTTGGGCCAAAGAAAAGTATCGTGATGGAGAGATACCAATTTCGTAAAAGGGGACAAGGGAACCATTATGTATGCAACACCTTGTAACCAGCATTCTACCGCCACCAGAGGGCGCATCTGCTGGAGTCCCAAGGGATCCCAGCATCCCTTGGGAACACTCCATATAAGCAGGCCTCCCATGCTGTGTCAGCACTCTGGAGTCAGAATAATGAGACTAAGGTCACACTTGCTCAAGTCTACAGTACTCAGTCACATTGCTTTGTTTGACACATAACAACTGGCGATAAGTAATAGATAATGAACCATCACGCAAAAATGCAGAAAAATGTTGGTAGCCTGGAGGAATTCTCAGAAGGTGACGATTGGGAAGCCTTCGTGGAGCAACTCGACCAATACTTTGTGGCCAACGAGCTGGAAGGGGATGAGAACACTGCCAACAAAGGGCGATCCTCCTCACTGTCTGTGGGGCAACAACCTATGGCCTCATGAAGAATCTTCTTGCTCCGGTGAGACCAACAACCAAATCATATGAAGAACTGTGTACGCTGGTCCGGGAGCACCTAAATCCAAAGGAGAGCGTTCTGATGGCAAGGTATTGATTTTACACATTTCAACGGTCTGAAGGCCAGGAAGTGGCGAGCTACGTCGCCGCATTAAGGCACCTTGCAGGACATTGCGAATTCGGTGGATTCCTAGAGCAAATGCTGAGACTTTTTCATGCTTGGCATTAGCCATGAGCTTATCCTTCGCAAACTATTGACTGTTGAAACACCGAACCTGAGCAAAGCCATAACGATAGCCCAGGCATTTATGTCCACCAGCGATAACACCAAACAAATTTCGCAGCATAAAGATGCATGGGTCACCTGAGGTCGTTTTCAGGCAGGAATGCAGATGGCAGAACATACATGCCTGCATCTGCACGACCTCAGATGACTCGGAGTCCGCCATCAAGTGTGAATGCGAGGCAATTAACAACTTGTTGGCGTTGCGGAGGTGAACATCGAGCCCATTAATGCCGCTTCAAACACTATGCGTGCAAAGGCTGTGGAACAATGGGACACTTCCAGCGAATGTGCAGAGGAGCAGCAAACCACCACATTGCAGAGGAAGACCAATCCATGGTGATCAAACTGTACTAAAGACTTGAACCGAGGAGGCAGAAGTGTATGGGGTACACACCTTCACCACGAAATGTCCACCGATCATGTTAAAAGTTGAACTGAACGGAATTCCAGCATCCATAAAATTGGACACGGGTGCAAGTCAGTCTATCATGAGCAAAAAGGCCTTCGAGAGGCTGTGGTGCAACAAGGCACAAAGCCCAAGCTGAGCCCTATTCATACCAAGCTGAGAACTTACACTAAAGAGCTGATCCCTGTAATTGGCAGTGCAGCAGTAAAAGTCTCCTATGATGGAGCGGTGCACGAACTATCACTATGGATTGTACCAGGAGATGGCCCCACACTGCTCGGCAGAAGCTGGCTGTGAAAAATCCGCTGGAACTGGGACGACATCCAAGTGCTTTCGTCCGTCGACGATGCCTCATGTGCCCAGGTTTTGAGCAAGTTCCCGTCGTTGTTTGAGCCAGGCATCGGAAAATTCTCTGGGGCGAAGGTGCAAATCCACTTGGTTCCCGGTCCACTTGGTTCCCGGTACATGACCCATCCACCACAAGGCACGTGCGGTGCCATGCATGATGTGAGAGAAAGTGGAGATCGAGCTGGACAGGCTGCAACAAGAGGGACTCATCGTGCCGGTTGAGTTCAACGAGTGGACCAGTCCGATTGTTCCAGTTCTCAAGAGCAATGGCACGGTCAGAATTTGTGGGGACTATAAAGTAACGATTAACCATTTTTCGCTGCTGGACCAGTACCCGCTACCCAAGGCAGACGATCTATTTGCGACGCTGGCAGGAGGGAAGGCGTTCATCAAGTTGGACCTGACCTCGGCCTACATGAAGCAGGAGCTGCCAGAATCTTCAAAAAGTCTCACCTACATCAACACACACAAAGGTCTGTTCATCTACAATAGATGCCCGTTTGGGATTCGATCGGCCACGGCTATTTTTCAAAGGAACATGGAGAGTCTGCTGAAGTCAGTTCTGCGCACTGTGGTTTTCCAGGACGACATATTGATCACAGGTCGGGACACCATCGAACACTTGCAGAACCTGGAAGGGGTTCTAAGTCGGCTAGATTGTATGGGACTCAGGTTGAAATGCTCAAAGTGTGTTTTCCTGGTGCCAGAGGTCGAGTTCTTAGGGAGAAGAATCGTGGCAGACGGCATCAGACCCACCGATGCCAAGACGGAGGCCATCAAGAACGCGCCAAGATCACAGAACATGACGGAGCTGCGGTCGTTCCTGGGACTCCTCAACTATTTTGGTAAATTCCTACCCGGGTTAAGCACCTTGCTGGAACCTTTACATATGTTGCTACGCAAGGGAGATGACTGAGTATGGGGGAAATCACAAGAGACTGCTTTTGAGAACGCCAGAAATCTGTTATGTTCCAACAAACTGCTTGTGCTGTATGACCCATGTAAACCTTTAGTGCTAGCTTGAGATGCGCCTTCGTACGCGGTCGGGTGTGTGTTACAAGCAAACGAATCGAGAACATTGCAACCGGTTGCTTATGCGTCGAGGACTTTGTCCAAGGCCGAAAGGGCCTGCAGCATGATTGAAAAAGAAGCTCTGGCATGTGTTTACAGGGTGAAAAAAATGCACCAGTATCTGTTTGGGCTTAAGTTCGAGTTAGAAACTGACCATAAGCCACTCATATTGCTATTCTCAGAGAGCAAAGGTATTAATACCAATGCCTCTGCTCGCATCCAAAGATGGGCGCTCACGCTGTCTGCATATAACTGTAATTCGCTACAGGCCAGGCACAGAGAACTGCGCTGATGCTCTCAGTCGGCTACCGTTGCCCACCACCGGGCTGGAAATGGCACAGCCTGCAGACTTGCTCTTGGTGATGGATGCATTTGAAAACGAAAAGTCACCCGTTACGGTCCACCAGATCAGGACCTGGACCAGCCAGGATCCTTTACTGCTCCTTGTAAAAAACTGTGTACTCCATGGGAGCTGGTCCAGCGTCCCAGCAGAGATGCATGAAGCGATCAAGCCGTTCCAGCGGCGCAAAGACGAAATGTCCATACAGGCGGACTGTCTTTTGTGGGGTAATCGCGTGGTTTCACCTAAGAAGGGCAGGGAATTGTTTATATGTGACCTACACAGTACCCACCCAGGCATAGTAATGATGAAAGCTATAGCCAGATCCCATGTGTGGTGACCCGGCATTGACTCAGATTTGGAGCCTTGCGTGCAGCAATGCAACACCTGCTCTCAACTGAACAATGCACCCAGGGAGGCACCGCTAAGTTTGTGGTCATGGTTCTCCAAACCGTGGTCTAGGATCCACATTGACTTCGCTGGCCCGTTTCTAGGAAAAATGTTTTTGGTTGTTGTGGATGCTTATTCAAAATGGATTGAGTGTGTAATAATGTCTGTGAGGATGTCCACTGCCACTATCGAAAGCCTACAAGCCATGTTTGCCACGTACGGCCTGCTTGATGTCCTTGTCAGCGACAATGGACCGTGCTTCACCAGCGCTGAATTCAAGGAATTCCTGACCCGCAATGGGATCAAGCACGTCACATCTGCCCCGCTCAAGCCCGCATCTAACGACCAGGCAGAATGCGCAGTCCAAACTATTAAGCAAGGCTTTGAAACGCGTGTCGGAAGGCTCCCTGCAGACCCGCCTATCCCAAGTCCTGCTCAGCTACCAAACAAGACCCCACTCGCTCACCGGGTTTCCCCCAGCCGAATTGCTCATGAAAAGGGCTCTCTCTAGTCCACCCTGATCTCCATGATCATGTCGGGGGCCGGCAGCATCAACAAAACATGTTATGTATGCAACACCTTGTAACCAGCATTTTACCGCCACCAGAGGGCGCATCTGCTGGAGTCCCAAGGGATCCCAGCATCCCTTGGGAGCACTGCATATAAGCAGGCCTCCCATGCTGTGCCAGCACTCTGGAGTCAGAATAAAGAGACTAAGGTCACACTTGCTCAAGTCTACAGTACTCAGTCACATTGCTTTATTTGAGACATAACAGAAACGGTGAACCAATATATCATTTCATTAACTGAACTGGCTACAACGTGTAACTTTGGAGCACTCACAGAGGAAATGATCAAGGATCAAATTATCGAGAAACAACGATCCCCTGCATTCGGGAACGCTTGCTAATGGAGGATGATGAATTGACATTAGACAAAGCAGCTAATTTGGCCAACCTCGCAGCAGGCCAAACATTCAACAAAGCGGTTCAAACCAGTCTCCGCACATACCGTTCGACAAAGCACTCGCTAATGCACACCCGCTGGGCTCATGATTGAGCGGAATCTTCGCTGGTTACTGGATATTCTCAAACCCTCAACCAAACTTAGCACAAAGATAACCACTCTCACATCCCAGATTTTGGAACGCCAACAAAAAGCGAACTAGTACACTGACACAAAATGACGCGTTCAAAAGCCTCAACTGAAGAACGGAGATTGGGTCAGAGTTAAGCGCCCAAACTATAGCCATAAGCTCGCATCTTCACTTTCACCTCCAAAACAGATCGGGCAAAAGTTCAGCCCTCACACCTACAAGCTCAATGATGGAACTCGAAACACTCGTAGACTGATCTCAAATCACAGGCCAACAGACCAGCAGGATGGAACAGAGGCACCGTTCTGTTTCCCTAAACACTGCAAGCTCCACACCGCTCTCAGAACATGACCTGTCTATCTCAAGGACTTTGTTTGTTCATAGACTGTGTTTTAAAAACGGGGAGAAATATGTTGTGTTCATACTCTATTTGTTTGTTACAGCTCACATGACGGGCATTCGGACTCTGCAGGAGCTATTCACAGTTGCTGTACTCATGCTGGTTCATGCTGGTTTGGGGACACCATTTTGGGTTGTATAAAAGCACAGTTAAGTTAAGTTACATTACTCCTGGCTCAGTTTGTCAGTTATTTACGCATACACAACAGTTTTCATGGCGAGCTTAGGACTCAGTGCTAAGGTCCAAGTTCACTAAGGGACAACACTTCTCCCCAATTTATATTTGCAGACCCATCGCTCTTA
Source organism: Pristiophorus japonicus (assembly GCF_044704955.1). Classification (NCBI taxonomy): domain Eukaryota; kingdom Metazoa; phylum Chordata; class Chondrichthyes; family Pristiophoridae; genus Pristiophorus; species Pristiophorus japonicus. Next base: position 87,160,384 of record NC_091986.1, read on the forward strand.
TAAACAGCCTGCCAGGCCTCAAAAAATGGGGGACGCCATGGGACCTGCCAACAGCACGACTGCGCTGCCAACACTCTACAGATTATATTGTAAAGCACCTCCAGTACACTCCAACCATCTAAACTATTGTTTCAACGTGTCAAATGTCTGCTCAAGGAAGTTTATGCCTCTCTTATCTGCCTCACTGGAGGCTCTTTTCCGTGGAATACAAGGGTAGAAAAGCAGTGTGATGAGCCATTTTTCAAGTAATATCCCAGATCTTCACAGAGCATATCATTCAAGCAATATAACTATATACTACTTTTATTCTCTTAGCGATGGAGCAATATTCATTGGGGTTGGTCCTCTCTAATTTGTCCAACTATTAGCCATGGCAGTGTATTAATACCACTTCCATTTCAATCCTTCCTCCTGCAATCCACTGTGTAGAGCACACTTAATGCACCAGTAATCATTGCTTGTGTGTTGTATAATTGTCCCTGCACAGTGAAATTTAAAACAAGCTGAAATATGAGGCATGCCAAAGTAAGCAGAAGGCTGCTCAAGGAAGGGAAGCCATGAAAAAAAGCAAAAAAAAACAGAAATAAAGAGAAAGAATGTAGTGAAACATACAATTAAAGGGTAAAATTAAAAGAATTGATAGAAACATGAGAATGAAAAGTTAACAGAAAAGAAAATCCAACAATGTGTATGTCAAATCACAAATGCGCTTTCAAGCGACACTTACCGACCAATAACCTGCTCGCCGATGCCCAATTTGGATTCTGCAAGGACCACTTGGTTCAGACCTCATTACAGCCTTGGTCCAAACATGGACAAAAGAGCTGAATTCCAGAGGTGAGGTGAGAGTGACTGACCTTGACATCTAGGCAGCATTTGACCGAGTGTGACATCAAGGAGCCCGAGTAAAACTTGGTCAATGGGAATCAGGGGGAAAACTTTCCACTGACTAGAGTCATACTTAGCACAAAGGAAGATGGTTATGGTGGTTCACTGTAGGAGTTCCTCAGGACAGTGTCCTAGGCCCAACCATCTTCAGCTGTTTCATCAATGACCTTCCCTCCATCATATGGTCAAGATGATTGCACAGTGTTCAGTGCCATTCACAACTCCTCAGATAATAAAGCAATGCATGTCCACATGCAGCAAGTCCTGGATGATATTCAGGCTTGGGCTGATAAATAGCAAGCAACATTTATGACACACAAGTACCAGGCAACGACTATCTCCAACAAGCAAGAGTTTAACCACCACCTCTTGACATTCACCAGCATTACCATTGCCGACTCCCCCACCATCAACATCCTGGGAGTCACCATTGACCAGAAACTGGATCAGCCACATAAATACTGCGGCAACAAGTGCAGGTCAGAGGTTGGGTATCCTACGGTGAGTGTCTCACCTCCTGACTTCCCAAAGCCTCTCCACCATCTACAAGGTGAAAGTCAGGAATACTCTCCACTTGCCTGGATGAGTGCAGCTCCAACAACACTCAACTCCATCCAAAACAAAGCAGCCCGCTTGATTGGCACCCTATCCACCACCTTAAACATTCACTCCCTCCACTGTGGCTGCAGTGTGTACCATCTACAAGATGCACATCAGCAACGTGTCAAGGCTTCTTCAGCTGCACCTCCCGAACCTGTGACCTCTACCACCTAGCAGGACAAGGGCAGTAGGCCCATGGGAACGCCATCACCTCCAAATTCTCCTCCAAGTCATTAAATTTTACTCATCATACGTGTAACAGTCAAACCAATTCAAAAAGACTCTATGACTGTATCAGCTTGACAGCAGGAAAAAGATTCATTTTTGAAATAATGACAATGGGCTCAATTTCCCCCAGTATTTGCACCGTTTTTTTTTATAGCAGGCTGCTTTTTCTGGCCTAACTTAAAAATCTCCAGTTTCCCCAATCAATTTGCATCAGCGTAACTCATTGAGTTACATTTTTTTTAGGTAAGTTTTTTTTTCCTCAACAGGGGGCGTAACCAGCCACCTAAGCCAATTCTGGCCATTTAGGGAACTTTGGTCAGCTGATAGTTACTCCATTTCTACTTAGGCCAGCGTATGTGGCCTCTCGAGAAAACCCTTGCGGAGAGTTAAAGAAATCGATGCAGGTAAGTAAATCAAAGGCCATTCGGCTGGACTAGAGGCGGGAAGCGGAGCGGACCGGGAACGGCACGCACTCGGGACCGGATAGGCTCGGCGGGGGAGGGAGCAAAGTAACCGGCACTCACTCAGAGGCCACAGCGGACCAAGAAGGTACTCACCACAGCGGACCAGGAAGGCACCTCACTGGGGGACCCGAGAGGGTCGCAGACAGCCGATCTGAAGGCTTTGTGCCCGGGGAGAGAGAGGGGGGAGGGAGAGAGAGTTCACTACTGCGCATGCGCGGCCATTTCAGCGACGTCAAGAACATCAATTTTTTTCCCCACACATGCGCAAAAGGCCCAGCTCCTTTTTCCAGCGCAGATCGCAGGCTCCGCCCCTCTGAGGCGACTGGCCAGCTGCGTGGCTCCAGATTATAGCACATACATTGGGGAAACTTCGGACAAGTTTTTCTGGCACGTTTCTTAACCTAAATAAGCAGCGCAAATCTGGCAATACGCCAGAAAACGAGCTTGGGGAAAATTGAGCACTAGATGTTGGAGTATCAAAGCACAATGTGATGGAGTGAATAGTGCCAGGTCCCCCACAACTGATCTGATCGGAGATATGGGGTAAAATTAAACTTCAGCAGAAGCACAAAAGAGGTGGTAATGGATCAGTCGCCCACTATACACACCCCTGATTTTCCTTTCCATTGAAGTCAGATCCTTCCTCGTGACCCACCGCAGCAGTATGTGAGGTTGGTTGTTAGCATTTCAGCAATGGCTAACGCTGTTCACTGCATCATCCGGGAACCAAGAGCAACAACAGGTTCAATGAATCCTTGAGTGCTACATACATCATTATCAAAAAGACCATCAGAATCCTGAAATACCACTAGCATTGACTGGATAGGTCAGGGAGAGCCCTGCAGTACATGCCAGCAATGGTCTCAAGATTTATTGTGGCATAGAGCAGGTTATATAGTTTTGCAGTTCGGAAGGGATTGGATCTTCCATTCGCAGATGATACGGTGGAATGATGGGAGAGGGATGTGTGGAGTTGTGAGGGTTGCGGGTGGCGGGGTTGGTGAGGTCGCTCATTAACTCTTTTTTTCCATGTGGATGTTATGGAAGTAAGTCATGCTTCCAGCATTAATTCAGGATGTCCATGGGAACCATTGCCTTCATTTAGCTTGACCAGCCACTTGAGGTCATTTAAGCATTTCTGACACAATATGCCATTCGTGTAGTGGTTGATGGGACACTGATTGCCCACATCACCCTTTTCTAGGGATTGCTGTTTTGCAGGAGCAAATAGCCTTTTTCTCCCTGTACTCATCTCTGCCAATACCACCTCCATGGAAGCTTATAAAAAATATTGGGACCTTGACTACAGCGGAAACCAGCAATGCTGGTCACATTCCGTCTGTCTCATCTCATTGTGCACCTGATCTGTCTCTGCCTCCGTAAGACTTTGGCTGCCTTGTAACCCTTCAAGTTGCAACTGCCACTAATGGGGGAGACTAGATTTAGACGGCATGATCTTAGAATAAGGGGCTGCCCATCTAAAACAGAGATGAGGAGAAATTTGTTCTCTCAGAGGGTTGTAAATCTATGGCATTAGCTGCCTCAGAGAGCTGTGGAAGCTGGGACATTGAATAAATTTAAGACAGAAATAGACAGTTTCTTAAACAATAAGGGGATAAGGGGTTATGGGGAGCGGGCAGGGAAGTGGAGCTGAGTCCATGATCAGATCGGCCATGAATTTATTGAATGGCGGAGCAGGTTCGAGGGGCCATATGGCCTACTCCTGCTCCTATTTCTTATGTTCTTATGTTCTTATGTTGAACCAGACCCACTTCCCTAAGGTAAATACAGTCATGTGTCAGCCAGATCACATAGGCAGGCAAAGGTCCTGCCTGTCATGTATGTAACCTTCATGTAACTGTAACCTTCATAACAACACTGCACACTGTATACACCTAAGAAATGCACACCTTGACCACAGGGGGTGAACTTGTGGGAGACACTCCTCACCTGGTCATCCAGGTATATAAAGGGAGGTCCCATGCAGGGTCATCACTTCTTGGTCCTGTGAATAAAGGTTCAGGTCACAGAGTGACCTTGTCTGCAGAATGTGCCTCATGTGAATTTATAGTAGTGTGTAAGGACATTACATTTGGCGACGAGAAACGGGAATCAACGACTCATGAGAATGGCCACCGGTAGCACAGAGGAACGGTATTGTGTTGGTGAGGAATGGGACGATTTCGTTGAGAGGCTCCAGCACAGCATTGTCACGAAGGACTGGCTGTGAGATGCAGCGGCTGACAAGCGAAGGGCACATCTACTGATCAGCTGTGGACCTAAGACGTACGTGCTTATGAAAGACCTGCTCGCACCCAAGAAGCCGGCGGACAAAACCTTTGAAGAGCTCAGCAAACTGATTGTTGAGCACCTCAAGCCGGCGAGCAGTATACACATGGCCCGACACCGATTCTATACACACCGACGTCGAGAAGGACAGAGCATACCGGACTTCGTTGCAGACCTTCGGCACTTGGCCAACCTCTGTAAGTTCACAGACGCCTGCAGGGGGGAGATGTTAAGGGATTTCTTTATTGAGGGCATTTGTCATGCAGGGATTTTCAGAAAGCTAATTGAGACCAAGGACTTGACCTTGGAAGCGGCGGCGTTGATGGCTCAGACCTTCATGGCGGGGGAGGAGGAAACCAAAATAATAAACGCGCGCAACTCTGCTTCCAACGTGGCGATGGATCAGGGAGTTAACATGGTAAACACGACTCAGAACCCCGCAGGTAGGCAAGGGCAATTCGACACCAACCAGGCAGTAACAGACTCTAGGGTGGTTCCTCAACAGAGACAATGGTAGGTTGAACGCACATTTATGCCATCACGGTGGACAATGCGTCCCGGGATGGGGCCATTGACACCCATTAACAGAGTGCTCAAGAGTAATCAAAGTGACAATCAGAGAGGAATGCCTGGTAACAGCCCTTTTGATAACAACAATCTCAGCTCATGCTGGAGGTGCGGGGGCAGACATGCTGCAAAAACCTGTAGGTTTCAACAATTTATCTGCAGAAATTGTAACTTCAGTGGACATTTAGCCAGAATGTGCAGGAAGCCCGCAGCGAGGCTAATTTACGAGGCAGATGAACCAGAAGAGGGGTCTGCAAGGCAGGTTGATGCTTGGGACAAAGCAATGGACGCTGAAGTTCAGCAGGTTCATGTGGCAAACATCCACAGCTCATATACCAAAACACCACCTATGATGATGAAAGTACTATTAAACGGCATCCCGGTAAGCATGGAGCTGGACACAGGGGCCAGCCAGTCACTTATGAGTATCTAACAATTTGAGAAACTATGGCCACTCAGAGCTATCAGACCCAAACTAGAACGCATTGACACGCAACTATGGACGTACACCAAAGAGATCATCCCAGTGCTAGGTAGTGCAATGTTGGTGGTCACACATAATGGATCAGAGAACCGGCTGCCACTCTGGATTGTCCCAGGAAATGGTCCCGCACTTTTGGGGAGGAGCTGGCTAGCCGAGATGAACTGGAAATGGGGGGATGTGCACGCCATTTCATCTGTGGAGCGAAGTTCATGCTCACAGGTTCTGCAGAAATTTGAGGCACTATTTCAACCTGGTGTCGGTACTTTCAAAGGTACCAAAGTAGTGATACGCCGGATGCCAGACCAGTGCACCACAAAGCCAGAGCTGTGCCGTATGTGATGCGGGAGAAAATTGAGAGTGAGTTGGACAGGTTGCTAAGAGAGGGCATAATTTCGCCCATTGAATTCAGCGACTGGGCAAGCCCCATCGTCCCTGTCCTAAAAATGGATGGCTCGGTCATCTGTGGTGACTACAAGGCCACTATCAACCGAGTGTCACTACAAGACCAATACCCGCTTCTGAGAGCGGAGGATCTTTTTGCCACGCAGGTAGGCGGCAAGCTGTTCACCAGGTTGGACCTCACTTCAGCCTACATGACCCAGGAACTGGCCGAAGAATCCAAGCTACTGACCACCATCACCACACACAAGGGGCTGTTTGTCTACAACAGGTGTTCATTTGGCATTCGATCAGCGGCCACTATCTTTCAAAGGAACATGGAAAGCCTGCTCAAATCCATCCCTGGAACAATCGTATTTCAGGACGACATCCTTATCACGGGTCGAGACACCGAGGAACACCTCCACAACCTGGAGGAGGTGCTACGTCGACTGGACCGGGTAGGCCTGCGACTAAAGAAGTCCAAGTGTGTGTTTTTGGCCCCAGAGGTCGAGTTTTTGGGCAGGAGAGTTGCCACATATGGGATCTGGCCTACCGAATCCAAAACGGAGGTGATTCGTCGTGCGCCCAGGTCCGGCAACACGTCGGAGTTGCGTTCATTCCTGGGACTCTGGAACTATTTCGGGAACTTTCTGCCAAACTTAAGCACATTGTTGGAGCCGCTACACATGCTCCTGCGTAAGGGCTGCGATTGGTTTTGGGGGGACTGTCAGGAACGGGCTTTCAATCGGGCACGGAACCTGCTTTGTTCTAATAAGCTGTTGACGCTGCACAACCCCTGTAAGAAATTGGATGCATCATCCTATGGGGTTGGGTGCGTGTTGCAGCAGAGTAATGATGAGGGCCAACTCCAACCTGTGGCTTATGCCTCCAGGTCGCTCTCCCAAGCAGAACGGGGATATGGGATGGTTGAAAAGGAAGCACTCGCATGTGTCTACGGGGTGAGAAAGGTGCACCAGCACCTTTTTGGCAGAAGGTTCGAGTTAGAAACGGACCACAAGCCGTTAACATCCCTGTTGTCAGATAGCAAAGCTGTCAATGCCAATGCGTCAGCTCGCATACAGCGATGGGCTCTCACGCTGGCTGCGTATGACTACACCATACGGCACCGGCCAGGCATCGAAAATTGCGCTGACGTGCTCAGCAGGCTTCCACTGGCCACCACTGAGGGGGCAGCGGAGCAAAGCGCTGAGATGGTCATGGCCGTTGAAGTCTTTGACAGCGCAGGCTCCCCCATCACAGCCCGCCAGATCAAAATCTGGACCAACAGAGATCCCCTCCTATCCTTGATTAAGGAATGTGTCCTGACTGAGGATTGGGCACCCGCACACGGAGCATGCCCTGAGGAGGTCAGACCGTTTCACAGATGGATGGATGAGCTCTCCAGCCAAGCCGACTGCCTACTATGGGGCAGCCGGGTAGTCATGCCCCAGAAGGGAAGGGAAGCATTCATCAGGGAATTCCACAGCAAGCACCCAGGCATCGTGCTAATGAAGGCCATTGCCCGGTCACATGTATGGTGGCTGGGAATTGACTCAGACCTGGAACACTGTGTTCGCAGGTGCACGACATGTGCCCAGCTGGGTAATGCCCCCAGGGAGGCCCCACTCAGCCCGTGCCCCTGGCCCACCATTCATGGGAAAAATGTTCCTCATTGTTGTTGATGCGTACTCGAAATGGATCAAGTGCATCATTTTGAATTCGTGCACGACATCCACCATTGTGGAGAGTCTGCGTGCGGTCTTTGCGACCCACGGCTTGCCGGACATCCTGGTTAGCAACAACGGCCCGTGTTTCACGAGCTATGAATTCCGGGAGTTCATGTCGGGTAATGGCATCAAACATGGCAGGACGGCACCGTTCAAGTCGGTTTCCAATGGCCAGGCGGAACGTGCGGTCCAAATCATAAAACAGAGCATGCTCCGGATTCAAGGACCCTTCCTTCAATGCCGCCTATCGCACCTCCTGCTGGCCTATAGGTCCCGACCGCATTCGCTCACGGTAGTCCCGCCCGCGGAACTACTCATGAAACATACACTTAAAACTCAGCTGTCCCTCATTCATCCTGTCCTGTCAGACATAGTTGAGGGCAAGCGCCAGTCCCAAAATGAGTGCCATGACCGTAACTCAAAGGGGAGATGTATAGAAATCAATGACCCTGTATTTGGTCTTAATCACGCTTTGGGGCCCAAGTGGCTTGAGGGTACTGTAATTGGCAAAGAGAGGAATAGTGTCATAGTGGTCAGACTTAACAATGGACAGATATGCCGCAAGCATCTGGACCAAGTAAAAAAAAAGATGCAGCATGGACACTGAGGAACCTGAGGAAGATCATGAGATGTTGCCCAAACCACCACCAGTGAACGAGCAACAAGAACATTCAGCAGCATGCACAGTCCCTGCGGCCAGCCCGGACAGGCCGGAATCACCACAGGTGACAGAGGCGCATGCCAAGACTCAACAACCAGAGCCCCAACTGCGGCGCTCCACGAGAGAGCGTCGACCGCCTGAAAGACTTAATCTTTGACCCCATAAGATGTTGGGGGGGAGGTGATGTCATGTATGAAACCTTCATGTAACTGTAACCTTCATAACAACACTGCACACTGTATACACCTAAGAAATGCATACCTTGACTACAGGGGGTGAACTTGTGGGTGACACTCCTCACCTGGTCATCCAGGTATATAAAGGGAGGTCCCATGCAGGGTCATCACTACTTGGTCCTGTGAATGAAGGTTCAGGTCACAGAGTGACCTTGTCTGCAGAATGTGCTTCATATGAATTTATAGTAGTGTGTAAGGACATTACACTGCCCCCCAATTTTTCCGACAGGCCCAGCAATATCCAGGACACTACCTCCTTTTGTGGCGGTGATCTTTTACAACGCAAACATCCAGAGTTAGGTATTTTGGGTCATAGTGCTCTGGACTAACTTGGATTCAGTGAAGCTTTGTATCCTTGCCATGTATTGTGGGTTGAAATGTTGCCCATGTTGTCTACTCGCATGTTCATTCAGATGAACGATATATCTAACTTTTTTGTTTAAAATATACTGTGCACTTCCAATATAATTATAGAGAATATGTAATTAATTTTGTAATTTAGTTATGACTATAGTCTCTGCAAGGACAGCGGGGCAGCCTGTAGGTTCTGGAAGTCTCCCTCTTTTTCAGCAAGCATTTACAGAAGCCTTGATTAATGCAGTATCCAAGCCCTTGGCAGCAAAATATTTCATTAATTTCATATGTTCAAGGGGAAGAAGTGTACTTCTGGAAAATTGCCCCAGAACATTGGCACTGCTCCCAACTTGCACCTGTTGATCACATAATCAGATAATTGGTCAAATTCCTCAACTATTTTAAGCAGCTTTCCAGTGACTCATCGAGATTTTTTTTTAAAACAGCAGAATATATTTTGAACATAAAGGCATCAAATAAGATCAGTAATCCTATTCCAACAGTCATCTGCTTAGTCTTTGATGGAGCTCACAGTTTTTTGGAGATCAAGCACTGTCTGGTTTAACCATAATAGGTGCTGGAACCCATCCTACCAAATGTTGGAGAGGCTGTACAATTTACCCAACCGGTATCCAAATCCAAACTTTCACAACTTTTCTTCAGGCCTCAAAGTGATGAGGGTGCACTCGGTGTAATTAAGTGCTAAACCCCGTTCTTTATAATGGAACGGCACTCGTCATTGACTATGCTGACAGCTGCCCACAGAGCGTTCACGAGCTTTTGAGCATAGAGTTGCAATCATCGGATATCTGATCCAGCGCAGTGCCCTTTACAGGGAATCTGTGGCATTGTGAACAGAACAAGCAAAGCGAGGCGCTTCAACGAATCAGATTAAGAATCCTGACTGAGACATGTAGGCCGAGAATTCCCCAACCTGGGCGGGTCCATGGAGGGAGAGGTCGGGGCAGGCCGCAAGTCCGTTGCTGCCTTCATCCTGCTGCAAGAAAAGATTTTACTGTAATGGGGCTTGTGAAGCCTGCCCTGCACGTTACCTGGCCCTATTAAAGGTGTGGGTCTGGTGATGTCAGTGCTGACGCGTTTGGTGCCGGTAAAGTTAAAGGGGCCAAGGCCCCATTTGATCTCACTTTTGACTTGGACACTTTAGAGTACTGACAGTGCTTGTTTGTTTGGAATATGATCACAGAGGCAGAGGGCTGCTCCTTGCTTCAGTGATAACTCCCTGCATGTGCTTGTGGAGGGATTCACAGCACACAGGGAGGTTCTCTTCCCTGCCATTGGGTGGAATACACCCCCTGCAAGAGACCAAAGCATCCTGGCTGCAGAAAGCAGAGGAGGTAACGAGCAGGTTAGTAATGATTTGGACCTGGGTACAGAGCTGCAAGCATTTCAATGATCTTCTAAGATCAGGAAAAGTGGGAATAAAGCCACACTTACCTTCACACTGCTCTACCTCTCATCATATCCCTCTGCCTTCCCAATCCTACTATTTCGAAGAAGAGCAGGGGAGTTATCCCAGGTGTACTGGCCAATATTTATCCCTCAATCTGTTATGTATGTAACTCTTGGCAACCTGTATCACACCACCACCAGAGGGCCTACCTGTTGGAGTCCCAAGGGATCCTAGCATCCCTTGGGAGCACTGCATATAAGCAGGCCCCCCCATGCTGTACCAACACTCTGGAGTTCAATTAAAGGAGCTAAGGTCACACTTACTCATTGCATACAGTACTCAGTTTCATCCTTTATTGTGAGCGTAACAATTGGCGACGAGGTAACGAACAACCACGCGAAAATGCAAAGAACTGTTGGTAACCTGGAGAAATTCTCAGGAGGGGATGATTGGGAGGCCTTCATGGAGAGACTCGACCAATATTTTGTGGCCAATGAGCTGAAAGGGAACGAGAACACTGCCAAACGAAGGGTGATCCTCCTTACCGTCTGTGAGGCAACAACCTATGGCCTCATGAAAAATCTCCTAGCTCCGGTGAAACCAACAAACAAATCCTATGAAGAATTGTGTACGCTGGACCGGGAGCATCTAAATCCGAAGGAAAGCATTTTGATGGCAAGGTATCAGTTCTACACGTGTCAACGGTCGGAGGGCCAGGAATTGGCGAGCTACGTCGCCGAACTAAGGCGCCTTGCAGGACATTGCGAATTTGATGGATTCCTTGAACAAATGCTAAGAGACTTTTTTGTGCTTAGCATTGGTCATGAGGTCATCCTTCAAAAACTATTGACTGTTGAAACACCGAATCTGAGCAAAGCCATAACGATAGCCCAGGCATTTATGTCCACCAGAGATAACACTAAATAAATTTTGCAGCATAAAGATTTTTCGGCTAGTACTGTACACAAAGTAACGTCGTTTTCAAGCAGGAATGCATATGGCAGAACGTACACGGCGGCTGCTGCTGCCCGACCTCAGTTGACCCAGAGTCCGCCATCAATCATTAATGCGAGGCAGTTAACACCTTGTTGGCGCTGTGGAGGTGATCATCGGGCCCATCAGTGCCGCTTCAAGCACTATACGTGCAAAGGCTGCAGAACAATGGGACACCTCCAGCGAATGTGTAGGCGATCTGCAAACCCTGCAAACCCTGCAAACCACCACGTTGCAGAGGAGGATCGATCCATGGAGGATCAGGCCAAACTAGAGACTCGAACCGAGGAAGCAGAAGTGTACGGGGTACACACCTTCACCACAAAATGTCCACCGATTATGTTAAAAGTTGAACTGAACGGAATTCCAGTATTCATGGAATTGGACACGGGTGCGAGTCTGTCTATAATGAGCAAAAAGGCCTTCGACAAGCTGTGGTGCAACAAGGCACTCAGGCTCAAGCTTAGCCCCATTCCCACCAAGCTAAGAACTTACACCAAAGAGCTGATCACTGTAATTGGCAGCGCAGAAGTAAAAGTCTCCTATGATTGAGCAGTGCACGAACTCCCACTATGGATCATGCCAGGGGATGGCCCCACACTGTTCGGCAGAAGCTGACCGGGAAAAATCCGCAGGAACTGGGACGACATCCGAACGTTTTCGTCTGTCGACGATGCCTCATGTGCCCAGGTTCTGAGCAGATTCCCATCGTTGTTCGAGCCAGGCATTGGAAGTTTCTCAGGGGCGAAAGTGCAGATCCACTTGGCTCCCGGTACACGACCCATCCACCAAAAGGCACGGGCGGTACCATACATGATGCGAGAGAAAGTGGAAATTGAGCTGGACAGGTTGTAGCGAGAAGGCATCATCGCGCCAGTGGAATTCAACGAGTGGGCCAGTCCGATTGTCCCGGTACTCAAAGGTGATGGCACGGTCAGAATTTGTGGGGAATACAAAGTAACAATTAATCGTTTTTCGCTACAGGACCAGTACCCTCTACCCAAGGCAGACAACCTATTTGCGACCCTGGCAGGAGGAAAGACGTTCACTAAGTTGGACCTGACCTCGGCCTACATGACGCAGGAGCTGGAGGAATCTTTGAAAGGCCTCACCTGCATCAACATGCACAAAGGTCTGTTCATCTGTAACAGATGCCCATTTAGGAGTAGTTCGGCCGCGGCAATTTTCCAACGGAACATGGAGAGCCTGCTAAAGTCGGTTCCAGGACAACATACTGGTCACAGGTTGGGACACCATCGAACACTTGAAGAACCTGGAAGAGGTTCTAAGTTGGCTAGGTCACATGGGACTCAGGTTGAAACTCTCGAAGTGTGTTTTCCTGGCGCCAGAGGTCAAGTTCTTAGGAAGAAGAATCGCAGCAGACGGCATCAGACCACCGATGCCAAGACGGAGGCCATCAAGAACGCGCCGAGACCACAGAACGTGATGGAGTTGCGGTCATTCCTGGGACTCCTCAACTATTTAGGTAATTTCCTACCCGGGTTAAGCACCTTGCTAGAACCCCTACATGTGCTACTGCACAAGGGAGATGACTGAGTATGGGGGAATTCACAAGAGGCTGCCTTTGAGAAAGCCAGAAATCTGTTATGTTCAAACAAACTGTTTGTTCTGTATAACCCATGTAAACAATTAATGCTAGCTTGCGATGCGTCGTCATACAGGGTCAGGTCTGTGTTACAACAAGCTAACAAATCGGGGATTTTGCGACCGGTCGCCTATGCGTCCAGGAGTCTGTCCAAGGCCGAAAGGGCCTACAGCATGATTGAAAAATAAGCTCTGGCATGCATTTACAGGGTGAAAAAAATGCATCAGTATTTGTTTGGTCTCAAGTTTGAGCTATAAACTGACCATAAGCCGCTCATATCGCTATTCTCAGAGAGCAAAGGGATTAACACCAATGCCTCTGCCCGCATCCAAAGATGGGCGCTCACGCTGTCAGCATATAACTATGTAATCCGCCACAGACCAGGCACAGAGAACTGCGCTGATGCTCTCAGTTGGCTCCATTGCCCACCACCGGGGTGGAAATGGCACAGCCTGCAGACTTGCTCATGGTGATGGATGCATTCGAAAACAAAAAGTCACCCGTTACGGCCCATCAGATCAGGACCTGGACTAGCCAGGATCCTTTACTGTCTCTGGTAAAAAAAACTGTGTCCTCCATGGGAGCTGGTCCAGCGTCCCAGCGGAGATACAGGAAGAGATTAAGCCATTCCACAGGCGCAAAGATGAAAAGTCCCCACAGGCGGACTGTCTTTTTTGTTGGGTAATCATGTGGTCTTGCCCAAGAAAGGCAGAGAAATGTTCATACGCGACCTACACAGCACCCACCCAGGCATAGTAATGATGAAAGCCATAGCCAGATCCCATGTGTGGTGGCCCGGCATCGACTCAGATTTAGAGTCATGCGTACGCCAGTGCAACACTTGCTCTCAACTGAGTAATGCACCCAGAGAGGCACCACAAAGTTTGTGGTCATGGCCCTCCAAACCGTGGTCTATGATCCACTTGACTTTGCAGGCCCATTTCTAGGCAAAATGTTCTTGGTTGTTGTGCATGCTTGTTCAAAATGAATTGAATGTGTAATAATGTCTGTAAGCACATCCACCGCCACCATCGAAAGCCTACGAGCCATGTTTGCCCTACACGGCCTGCCTGATGCCCTTGTCAGCGACAATGGACCATGGTTCACCAGTGCTGAATTCAAGGAATTCATGACCCGCAATGGGATCAAGTACGTCACATCTGCCCCGTTCAAGCCCGCATCCAACAGCCAGGCAGAACGGGCAGTTCAAACCATCAAGCAAAGCTTGAAATGCGTGTCGAAAGGCTCCCTGCAGACCCGACTGTCCCGAGTCCTGCTCAGCTACCACACCAGTTTCACCGGGGTTCCCCCAGCCGAGCTGCTCATGAAAAGGGCACTCAAAACAAGGCTCACTCTTGTCCATCCTGATCTTCATGATCATGTCGAGGGCAGGCGGCATTAACAAAGCATGTACCATGATCGCGCAAACTTGTCACGCGATATTGAGATCAATGACCCTATGTTTGTACTCAATTATGGTCATGGTCCCAAATGGCTTGCTGGCACGGTCATAGCCAAAGAAGGCAGTAGGGGTTTCAGGTCAAATTGGCCAATGGACTAACGTGCAGAAAGCATTTGGACCAAACCAAATTGGGGTTTACTCGAGCAACTCGAAGAGGACACCACCAACTGCGACCCTCCAACACACACACAAGTGGCAACCGACATCATGGTTGACCCCGAAGCCGAACTCACCATCTCCAGCAGCCCGGAAAGGCCAGCTGCCCAGTGAAGAACCAACCAACTCACCCACACCTGCATTTGTATTGAGTCGATCGACAAGGGAGTGAAAAGCCCCAGATCGTCTCACACTGTAAATAAGTGTACTATTGACTTTACGAGGGAGTGATGTTATGTATGTAACCCCTGGCAACCTGTATCACTCCACCATCAGAGGGCCTATCTGTTGGAGTTCCAAGGGATCCCAGCATCGCTTGGAAGCACTGCATATAAGCAGGTCTCCCATACTGTACCAACACTCTGGAGTTCAATTAAAGGAGCTAAGGTCACACTTACTCATTGCATACAGTATTCAGTTTCATCCTTCATTGTGAGCGTAACACAATCAACATAACAAAGCAGATTATCTGGTCATTAACACATTGCTGTTTGTGGGAGCTTGCTGTGTGCAATTTGGCTGCTGCATTTCCCATATTACAACAGTGACTACACTCCAAAAGTACTTAATTAGCTGTAAAACGCTTTGAGGTGTCGTGAAAGATCTTATATAAAGGCAAGTCTTTCTTTTATTCCTGCACATTCTTATTCATACCAACATTCCTTGCACCATCCAGCCCTCTCTATCAATCTACATTATCACATCCCCATCTTACTAAGCAGCCCTCACACAGACCCTCATCCTAATGTAATCATACCAACTAACAACACACAAGGAGGCAACTTGATATTGCCACCCCATTCCACCATAGTCTCTCTCTAAAGCTCTATCCCATTCCATTCCTTACACTCATTCCATCAGTCTCACTTAACTTTCTCTTCTTTCTCTCCTTGCAAGAAAAGAGAACCCACAATAAGAGGGAGAGGGAGATAGTGTTGTCACCTGGTGTCTCACACAGCACATGTGAGCAAGAGCAGATGGTGGAGACAGGGTCAGCAGTGGAGATTCCTCATCGGAGGATGTAGAAGTCTCCTAACTCTGCTCAGCTGCATGTGCTGAGCCTCAGGAGCCATCCATGAAGCATGCAATCCTGGAGCTGCAGGAACAAGTACGGGAAGCTGACAGGTTTTGCAACTGCGATGACTGCAATTGTTCAGAGAATGGAGGAGTCCATCTCAAACATGAGCACCACCGTGTCGCATGCACTCGCAACTCTAGGTTTGTAAGAGTTTCTAACTACTAGTCCCCCGTTACACACAGTTCTTTGACTTCAGGATTTATAAGAACAAAATACACACGGCACAGGGTTTTGGCTCAACCAAGATTTGTTTGTTTATTGAACATGCACTCAATTACTTCCCCTGTATAAATACTTCAGGATTTATATGAAACTAACAAACCTCAGAAGACAAACTCCTACGAAAGGGTAATTTGCATTGCACAACTTGACAGTTAAACCCGTCCGCGATTTGACTGTTACATATAAAAATTACCCAGACCCAATCACAAAACCCTTCTATGATTTGACTGGAAACAAATATACAACCACCAATTCCCCAGCTTGCTCCTGCAGTCAACTGTAGGCCCGGATCTTTGTTGCAGCTTGTGTCCAGAAGGCACACCACTGTTTTTCGTTGCTGTTTCGATTCTGTTCCCGTACTGCTTGTGCCTTCGAAAATGGGTCTTCTTTTTTCCAAAAACCAGCTTGTGATTTCGAAACAGATTTCCTGTTCTCTCCTGTGAAAGCAGCTCTCCTGTTGTGCAACACAATGCAGAGTCTTCCTTGGTATCGATGCTTGAGGAATGTGTGAATGTCCCTGTATCTTTTCAGACAGAAGACCATTGAAGGTGTGGATGTCTCTTTTTTGTGCTCTGATGATGCCCAATCTCTCGATGAGTCGCCAGGACTATTGAATGTGTGAATGGCCATCAATGATATCCTGTATCATTGTCTCTCATGATGTCTCATGGTTTCACGGCAATGTTTGAATTAACCTGTTGCTGCCTTGCTCTTTTTGCGGGCTGTAATGCAGTTCTGAGTTTTTTATCTGTAATAGTCCAATTTTTACTGTTGGTGGGGAGGAACGGATCCTACAGGTTCCTCCATGGATAGGATGGCCATCTGCATGTAGGACCTAATGCGCCAATCACACGAGCATATGGTTTCTATTCAAAATAGATGGGCATCTATGAAGAATAGAAAACAAAGGCTCATAGACGACCTTTCTAGAAGGGGTCAGTATAGATGTGGGTCGTCATAGCCCCACTGATGTGCAGCAAGGTGCTCTCTGGCTTTTTGCTAGCAGAGAAGTATGGGTAGCCCACAAGAGAGATGATGGTGGTAGGGGACATGGCAGTGGGGGCTCCTCTCCAAGTGCTCACACTTCTCTCCTATTGCCACCTCCTCAGTCAGTGCCCCGGATACCTCCCCGGACAGCGATGGCCGAGTCTGCCCCTGCACTATCAAAGGAGGAGCAGACTTTGGCGGGGCCATCACAGGCTCCAAACCCAGAGGACATCCACCAAAGGCATCTAAGCAGGTGCAGCAAGGAAGTCAGGAGGCTGCCTCTACCTCTGCTGAAGCCACACATTGCTGATGATTAAGAATAGACTGATGGAACAGTAATTGGCCGGATTGTATTTGTCCTGCTTTTTGTGGACAGGACATACCTGGGCAGTTTTTCACATTGTCAGAAAGATGCCAGTGTTGTAGCTGTACTGGAACAGCTTGGCTAGAAGCACGGCTAGTTCTGGAGCACAAGTCTTCAGCACGACAGCCGGGATGTTGTTGGGGCCCACAGCCTTTGCTGTATCCAGTGCACTCAGCTGCTTCTTGATATCACATGGTGTGAATCGAATTAGCTGAAGACTGGCTTCTGCGATGATGGGGACCTGAGGAGGAGGCCGGAATGGATCATCCACTTGACACTTCCAGCTAAAGATGGTTTCAAACGCTTCAGCCTTGTCTTTTGCACTCATATGCTGGGCCCCGCCATCATTGAGGATGGGAATATTCATGGAGCCTCCTCCTCCCATTAGTTGTTTAATGGTCCACCACCATTCACGACTGGATGCGGCAGACTGCAGAGCTTTGATCTGATCCGTTGGTTGTGGGATCGTTTATTGCCTGTCTATGGCATGATGCTTCCTGTTTTTAGCATGCATGTAGTCCTGTGTTGCAGCTTCCCCGGGCATACCTAAAAATGAGGTGCTGCTCCTGGCATGCTCTTGTACACTCCTCATTGAACCACGGTTGGTCCCCTGGCTTGATGGTGATGGTAGAGTGAGGGAAATGCTGGGCTGTGATTATGGTGGAACACAATTCTGCTTCTGCTGATGGCCCACAGTGCCTCATGGATGCCCAGGTTTGAACTGTTAGATCTGTTCTGAATCTTTCCCATTTCGCACAGTGGTAATGTCACACGACACGATGGAGGGTGTCTTCAGTGTGAAGACGGGGCATCATCTCCAGCCCTAACTTTTTCTGCTGTGTTTAGAGGGTAACTAGTTGGTAAGTACCACAATGCCATGCCTTTGCATTGATTTCAATGCTGAATCTATCAGCGAGATATTGTTATGGCGCAGCCTGCGGGGGAGCAGGGTAACTCAGACAGCAACTTCCAGATTTCTGTGTTTAACTGTGCATGTGCTGTCTGATTTATTCCTTGGTAAAGTAAGCACTGTAGCCTCACCATTACTTTCAACACAAAATCCAGGCCAATTTATTTATGATTTTGCTGCACCTAGTGCACAGAGGAAATATTCCCCAAAATGCTTTAAGAAGTTCTTTAAAAGTTTACTTCACATATACTGACTAATTGGCCAGAATTTTCTGTACCTGGGCAAGTCAGGTGCGGGTCGTCACCTTGGCGGGTCACGACCTCGTTGCTGCTTCCATCCTGCTGCAGAAATCGACTTTGCACGAATGGAGCCTATTAAGCCCAGCCTGCACGTTACCTGGTCCTATTAAATGGTGCGGGTCTGATTACGTCATCCATGACGTGTTTTCAGCTGGAATATTTAAAGGAGCCATGGCCACATTGCATTTGAAGGTTCAGCTAGGAGTGTGCAGTCACTGCACTGAAGGCTTTAATTGCTCCAAGGACTTGGAAAGATGGATGCAGAGGACTGCACCTAGGTTCTCCGATGACTCCTTGTGGAGCGAGTCAGAGCATGCAGGGAGTCCTCTTCCCTTCCAATAGGTGAAAGAGATTTCTGCAGGAGACAAAAAAAGCCTGGATCCAAATACCAGAGGAGATGAACAGCAGGGATGTTTTCAGGAGGACCTGGGTGCAGTGCCAGAAACGTTTTAATGGTCTCATTAGAGCAGGAAAGGTGAGTACAAAGCCAGACTCAACTTCATCCTGCTGTGCCTCTCATCACATCCCCATCACTCTGCCTTCCCAACCCTACTCCTGCACATCCTTACTCACACCAACACACCTTGCATATCCACCAATCCCTCTCTCTCTATCTACATTATCACATCCCCATCTTACTAGCCACCCCTCACACTCACCCTAATTCTAACGCAATCATCCCAATAAAACAAAGTGCAAGGAGGTCACTTGGCATTGCCACCCCACTCCATCATAGTCTCTATCTAAAGATGTAACCATCCATTCCTTACACTCATTCCATCACTCACACTCAACCTTTTCTTCTTTCTCTCCTTTCAAGAGAAGAGAGCCACAATAAGAGGGAGAGGGAGAGAACTGGAGGTGGGCCTCCATCATTTGCCATCCTCACAACAGCAGGGAAGACTGCGTTAGAAGTATCCAGAGTAGCCAAGCAGGTGGAGGTGGGAGACAGAGAGAGGGGAACATCTCAGCAACCTGGTGCCAGAATTGCATATCATACAGCTACATCAGTCACTTATATGGGGACTGATGTCATCAGCCACTGAATGGTCATCATGTGCATAATGCTATCTGTACCCATTCTTCATCAAGCAAATCTAACTCATCTCTTTATTCTCCAACCAGGTCCAGGAGGAAGAGGAAGATGACTTCTTAGAGGAGTCTGCAGCCTCTGACGGCGCAACGTCACCAGACATAAATGAATCCACCACCAGCGCAGAGATGCACAGCTCAGTGGGTCCAAGATAGAGTAGTGGTGTCACTGGGTCCATCACAAGTCACAAGTGAGCAAGAGCAGAGGGTGGAGACAGGGACAGCAGTGGAGACTCCTCGCCAGAAGGTGCAGGACGCTCCCAGCTCTGCTCAGCTGCATGTAGTTGCTGAGCCTCTGGGCTCATCCAGAAAGAGATGCGCCACCTCCCGCGTGATCTCAGCACCAATCACATCTTCCCCTCCCCTCCCCTCTCAGCGGTCCAAAGGGACTGCTCTCTCCACGACACCCTGGTCCATTCCGCAGTCACCCCCAGCACCCACTCTCCTTTCCATGGCATCTTCCTGTGCAAGCGCAGGAAATGCAACACCTGCCCTTTTACCTCCTCTCTTCCCACTATCCAGGATCCCAAATACTCCTTCCAAGTGAAACAGTGATTTACTTGTACTTCTTTCAATTTAGTATACTGTATTCGCTGCTCACGATGTGGTCTCCTCTACCTTGGGGAGACCAAGCGTAGATTGGGTGACTGCTTTGCTGAACACTTCTGTTCAGTCCGTAAGTGTGACCCTGAGCTTCCGGTCGCCTGTCACTTTAATTCTCCACTCCACTCCCACTCTGATATCTCTGTCCTCGGGCTCCTCCATTGTTCCAATGAAGCTCAAGGAACAGCACCTCATCTTACGTTTTGGCACTTTACAGCCTTCTGGACTCAACATCGAGTTCAACAATTTCAGACCATAACCTCTGGCCATCTTTCGCTCCCTTTCGCTCCCCCCATCCCCCAACCCCCATCTTATGTTTTTTTTCTTCTTTCTTCTCTTTTTTTCTCTTTGTCTATAAAGGCAGCTGGTGATTACTACGCCATTCACACCCTATCCAGATTAACCTTTTTCTAACCTCTATCATTACCATTTCACTTCGGCCCATCATCCCTTTTGTCTCTCTAATCGCTCCTGCCTTCCACCCTATCACAGACCTTCCCTTTTGTTCTTTCTTCCCCTCCCCTTTCAGTGCTTCTTAAGAATGTGTTCTTTTTGAACATTCGCCAGTTATGACGAAGGGTCATCGAGCTGAAAAGTTAACTCTGTTTTTCTCTCCACAGATGCTGCCTAACCCACTGAGATTTCCAGCATTCTCTGTTTTTATTTCAGATTCCAGCATCTGCAGTATTTTGCTTTTGCAGAAAGAGAGTGATCCTGGAGTGTAGGAAGAAATGTAGGCGCCTCTGACAGGTTTTGCGACATGATATCTGCAAATATTCAGAGAATGGAGGAGTCCATCTCCAACATGAGCACCAACGTGTCGCAGGTGATGGCAACGGTCGGCTCTTCCATGGATACGATAGCCACCTTCATGGAGCAGCTAATGCGCCACTAACAGGAGCACATGGTCTCTATGGGGAACAGATGCCTATCTATGGAGAATAGATAGCTATCTATGGAGCATAGATGGCAGAGGCTCATAGACTTCCTGTATAGGAGGGATGTCAGCGTAGACATGGGTCTTCATGGCCCCACTGTTGTGCAGCGAGGTGCTCTCCAGCTCTATGCTAGCAGGGAAGTGCGGGTGGCCCATGACAAGAATGATAGTGAGAGGGGAGAGGAAAGTGTGGGCTCCTGTAAAAGTACTTACACTTCTCCCCTGTTGCCACTCCCTCAATCAGAGCCCAGATGGCTCCTCGGTTCGCGATGGCTGAGTCTGCCCCTGCACAGTCTCAGGAGGAGCAGTCTTTGGCAGGACCATCACATGCTCCAAAACCCAGAGAACGTCCGCCAAGAGTTTCTAAGCTGTTGCAGCAGGGAAATGAGCAGGATGCCTCTACCTCATAGCATCTCATAGAAGCACGCGGAAAGCAAAGATAACACACAAGTAGATTCACAAGCATAGCCACTTGGGTGTTTCAGTCAATGTTAATGTCAAGTTTCCGTTAATGTATTGTCAACCATAAAAATATTTATTTTCACCACTTTCCCGTCTTGGACACATCTGTGTGCATCTCTGGAAGTGGCTTAGTGAGTTGCAGTGAATGGTGAGAAATAACGGTACCTCCAGCAACGGCAGTCAGTGTGAAAGGAATGGCACAGAACATGGCAGCCATATGCGTATACTGCGTAATGTTAAGTAAATCTGGCCATGATAAGGCCATCCCCAGCCTCTCGGGCAGCAATGTGCTCGGGTGCTGATGAGATCTGGACCTTAGGTTCCTCCTGCTCCTTCTCCTCATCCTCATCTTCCAGCTGATGCTACTCCTGCTCCTGCTCCTGCTCCTCTGCTGTACACTCAGAACCTTGCTCCTCATGCAGCGCGAATACTGAAGGGCTCCTCCAGATCTGTCAAGGATCTGAAGCGCATTTTGTGCATGCCTATTGTCTGCTCTATGACACATCTGGTGGAGATGTGGCTTTCATTATATCCCTCCAGGGCCTCAGTACTTGGCCTCCTCACGGGTGTCATAAGCCAAGTCTTCAGTGGATAGCCCTTTTCTCCAAGCAGCCAGCCAGAATGTCTGCTTGGAGGAACGAAGAGCTGAGGAAGGGTGGAGTGGCGAAGGACGAAAGAGTCATGGCAGCTGCCAGGGAATTTGGCACACACATGCAGGATGATCTTCCTATGGTGTAGATCAGCTACACATTGAGGGAGTGGAAGCCCTTGCGGTTGACAAAGACTCCTGGGTTATGATGTGGTGCCCTGATGGCCACGTATGTACAGTCGATGATGCCTTGCACCCGTGGGAAGCCAGACAGAGTGGCAAAGCCGAGCGCCCGCTCAGTAACATTGGCTTCATCAGTGGCAAAGTTCACATAATTGGTTTACTTGGCAAACAGGGCATCAGTGACCTGAGTGATACATTTGTGGGTGGCCGACTGCGAGATGTCACAAATGTCTGCTGCAGATCCCTTGAAGGTGCCTGAGGTGAAGAAGTTGAGGGTGCTGGTGACTTTGACAGCCACTGGTAAGGCGTGTCCACCCGCTCCTCTGGGCTACAGGTCTTGCTCCAGCAATCTGCAAATATCTGTGACGACCTGGCGCGATAGCCTGAGCCTCCTTTGGCATTGCTGCTTAGTCATGTTGAGGAAGCTCATCCTCTGCCTGTATACCCTGAGTTGGGGGTATCGCCTCCGGCGTGATGTAGCCCTGCGCTGATGCACTCTGTCCTGTGCAGCATCAGGGCATTGAAGAGAAGGTTGATGATGTTGCTGGTGTTGGGGCTCATTGTGGTCTGATTCTGAGGACCAAGGTGAGACAGCATAAATGGCACCCGTGCTGATGGAATAGATGGCAAGTCAAGTAGAGATGGGAGGAGCAATCTGTCAATGGTGTGATAAGTTGTAACAATGAGGTGACACTGGATTGCAACTTTGCTGGTTTCACTTGCAGCCTGTAGAAAGCTAAATGTGTGCTGGGAATGCAGTCAGCAACAGCTTCTGCCTGAGGAAAGTGATCAGCTGTCAGGTGGGAAGTTTTATAATACATTTCATGCTGTCATCTAATCAACTGGAGCAATGGCCACTCAACTCCTGCCTCAGGTTGACAGACATGCTTCCTAAGCTGCATGAATCCTGTGGGCCGCCAGGGAAATTTGAAGGGTAGGATGAAAAGGGCTCGTAAGAGTCTGACCTGTTAATAATTTGAATTAGCTTGCCCGCCTCTGTCAGTAAGGTCGCTACTGCACCAGCAGAGATGGGCCCAAGGGAAAGGCATATGGGTGCAGGCTGATGGTGGGTTCCTTACCCACTGCAACTTATTTCAAATTTCCCATCCAACCTGTCTCCAATCGCACCCTCACAGACCCTGGAAAATTCCAGCCATTCTATTTACCTTAGGTACTAGGAAACGTTAGGGGTACAATTGATCCTTGCCATTGACTTCAATTCAGGTCTTGCAGGAAATTACTGAATGGAAAAGCCTGTAGGATCCGCTGAGCTCCACACCCAGATTCCTGAAATGTGTTTCCGATAGGTGAAGCTCCACACCAGGAGTACCCTTTGTAAGATTTTCCACCATGTGTTGTTGCCATCAATATGTCCCTTTGGTGTTTGATCAATGTACAGTCCCCACCGCTTATAATGAGCAGGTTGCGTTTACACAATTTACCTGCTATACGCGCAGGATGGTATAACAAGTAGCAGGAAGGCAGGAAGCAGCCGTGTGGTTCGCTACACCTGTTCTCTGACTGTAACAGCTGAGAAAATAGTACTAATTATATTCAAATTAATGCCACAGACCTACTGAATCTTGCTATAAAAATGAACAGAAATTTCAATAAGGCCACTGAGGATTTCAATAGTACTGATAATGTTTTCATTTGCCAGCCGTTTGTTAATTTATACTTTTCAAAATATGTCTCTAAATGAAAGGAGCTGTAAATGATCTGATTACACAGTTTGCTTTTAAGCAATTCTGCTGGCTTATCAATTAAATTTCCCTGCTCCTGACGTTAATCTTGCAACTGTAGGATTTGTAGAACCAATAGCACCATTAAAGTTCTACTTTAATAGAGCTTTAATAGAGATGTCAGAGGAGCGGTGGGGCCGCTTAGGGATCAAAGTGGGAAACTATTTGTGGAGGCAGAAGTCATAGTTGAGGTTCTAAATAAGTACTTTGCATCGGTGTTTACCAAGGACTTTGCCAAAGCTATGGTAAACAAGGAGGTTGCTGAAAATGCTGGATGAGATAAAAATAAATAGAGGAGGTACTGGAAAGGCTGGTGGTAATTAAAATGAATAAGTCACCTGGTCTGGATGGGATATATTCTTCGTTGCTGAGGCAAATAAGAGTAGAAATTGTCAAGGCACTGGTCACAATTTTCCACTCCTCCTTAGATACAGGTGTGGTGCCAAAGGACTGGAGAATTGCAAATGTTACACCCTTGTTCAAAAAGGACGGAGGATAAACCTGCCAATTACAGGCCAGTCAGTTTAACATTGGTGTGGTTAAGCCTTTAGAAACAATAATCCGGGGAAAAATTAACAGCCACTTGGACTAGCATGGACTAATAAAGCATTTGTTAAGGGCAAATCGTGTTTGACTAACTGATTGAGATTTTTGATGAGGTAACAGAGAGGGTGGATGAGGGCAATGTAGTTGATGTTGGTAGAGATTGTGGCGGAGGTGCGGACAATGTTTGATGCAGAGGTGCGGTAAGAGATCGTGGCGGAAGTGCAGCAAATGTTTTGTGATGGAGGAGCGGCAAGAGATCATGGCGGATGAGTGGTGAGAGATCATGGCAGAGGTGCGGCAAATGAGGGTGCAGGGCCCAGAAGAGCCGAGGGGCAGCACGGGTCAGCCCACATTGCAATATCTATGCGCACTAGGTCCATGCAGCAGAGCAGGTCTCCAGTCCACTGGATAAAGGCCTAGCTCTGTCAAGCCCGTATGGTGGCTGATGTGCAACAGTCACCACACATTAAAAAAATCCACACACAGACATCTTCCACCCCTGGAGTCCAGAACTAGAATATCGGGTCCTCCATTGAAACATCTGTGAACTCATCCCTTTTGGTGTGGAAGCAAGTCATCCTCATTTGAGGGACCACCTATGATGATGGACTTTCAAAAGTACCACATACTAGGCACCCCTCTTATAATTGTTTCAGAAAGTACCACATACTAGGCACCCCCCTTATAATTGTTTCAGAAAGTACCACATAATAGGCTTATTAGCAAAATTGAAGCCCATGGGATAAAAGGGGTAGTAGCAACATGGATACAAAATTAGCTTAGGGATAGGATGCAGAGAGTTGTGGTGAATGGCTGTTTTTTGGACAGGAGGGAGGTGTACAGTAGCATTCCCCCAGGTTCAGCACTAGGACCACTGCTGTTTTTGATATATATACATTAATGATTTGGACTTGTGGGTATAGGGAATAATTTCAAAATTTTCAGATTTCTACAAAACTTGTATTAAAAAGTGAGGAAGATAGTAATAGACTTCAAGAAGAAATAGACAGGCTGGTGGATTGGGTGGATAATGGCAGATGAGAGAAGTGTGAGGTGATATATTTTGGTAGGAGAGACCATACACATTAAATGGTACAGTTTCAAGGACAAAAAGACCTGGGGGTGATTGTGCACAAATCTTTGAAGGTGGCAGGACAGGTTAACAAAGCAGTTAATAAAACATATGGGATCCTGAGATTTATAAATGGACGTAGCTTTTTGCACTAGAAAATGCTCTGATTGGCTCACCATGATCACATGACCTGATTGCTGATTGGTCCCCTTGGAGGATAAGCCACACCCAGAAGTTTCACTGGAATGTGTAATTGGAACCGCCCAGCCCAAGTTCTGAGTAACTTGCAAAGTGTAATTCGAGCCATTCTGACTTCTGACCCCAGTGAGGATCGAGCTCCCCATCCCAGCCCAAGTTCATGCTGCCCACAGCTGAAGTTCCTGACCCCAGCCCAGCCCAAGTTCCTGACCTTACCCGCCCCGTCACAGATGGGGCATTGTGTGTGGGTCATGGATTGTTAACAGATTTATTGGGTATGAATTGAATAGTGACAGTATCATGACTTCCGGATTTCAACCACTCCAATGATGTCCCTTGTCACACATGTACCGAGCTTTCCAAGAAATTGGGTGTGGGTATAAAGGGGGTTGGAACAACGTGATCCATCTTCCCTGACTTCCCTCTCTCCCCTCCGATCCCCTCTCCCACTTCGCCTCTATCTCCCCCGCTCTCTGTCTCTCTTCCCCCCCCCATCGGCTCTCTCTCTCTCTGCCCCCACCCCCGCCCGTCTATCTCTCTGTCTCCCCCCATCTATCTCTCTCCCCACCCTTGTCTCTCTCTCTCTCTCCCTCCCCCGTCTCTCTCTCTCTCTCTCCTTCCCCTGTCTCTCTCCCCCCTCTCCCTGTCTCTCCCGCCCCCCACTGCCTCTCCCTCTCTCCCCCCTGTCTCTGTCCCCACCCCCACCGTATCGCTCCCCCACCCTACCCCTGTCTCCCTCGCCCCTGTTTCTCTCTCTCCCCCCCCCCCTACCCCAGTCTCTCTCTCTCTCTCTCTCTCTCTCTCTCCCACTCCCACTCTTACCCCCCAATCTCTCTCTCTCTCCCCCCCCCCCGGTCTCTCTCTCACTCCCCTCCCACTCCCTCCCTGGTCTCTCTGTCACTCCTCCCCACCCCAGTCTCTCTCTCTCCCCCCCCCCAGTCTCTCTCTCTCCCCCCTCCGCAGTCTCTCTCTCTCCCCAGTCTCTCTCTCTCTCTCCTCCCCCACCCCGACTCTCTCTCACTACCTCTGATGTTTTCTTTCCCACAGTAGGCTGCAAAAATATTTTAAATCATGCAAAAGCTGGAAGCAAATCCAGCTCCAGTTCCAGCTCCATGCGGTTCATTGTATGGCTCCCACTTTCGACTTCTGGCTTCCTCATACGTCGCACTGCGCATGCACGACCAAATCGAGGGCCCATGCTCTAAAAGGGGGTGGAGTCCAATGCGTGCATGCGCAGAATGACATGCAAAAAACGTACAAATTGTCACTCTGTTTATAAATAAAGGCATAGAGGACAAAAGCCAGGAAGTTATGGTAAACCTATATAAAACTCGAGTTCAACCCCAGCTGGAAATTGTGGCCAATTCTGAGCGCCACACTTTAGGAAGGACATGAAGGCTTTGGCGCGGGTACAGAAGAGATTTACTAGTATGGTTCCAGGGATGAGGGATTACAGTTACGTGAGTAGACTAGAGAAGCTGGGGTTGTTGTCCTCAGAACAGAGAAGACTAAAAGGAGATTTGATAGAGATGTTTAAAATCCTCAAGGATTGAAATAGTGAAAAGAAAGATAAACTGTTTCCAATGGCTGAATGGCAAGAGGGTACAGATTTAAGGTAATTGGCAAAAGAACCAGAGACAACATGAAGAAAAGTTTTTCTACACAAAGAGTGGTTAGAATTTGGAATGTGCTGTCTGATAGGGTGGTGGTTACAGATTCAATAGTAGCCTTCAAAAGGGAATTGGATAAATACTTGAAGGAGAAAAAATTGCAGGAATATGGGGACAGAATGGGGGAGTGGGTCAACTGGATTGCTCTTCAAAGGAGCTGGCACAGACTCGATGGGCTGAGTGGCCTCCTTCTGTGCTGTACTATTCTATAATTCTATTTCATTGCGTGGAAGATCATGGAAACGACCTTTATCCAACTGAATGGGAGAGGACCGAAGTGCCAGAGCAAGAAAGGAAAGCAACATGACAAAGTACAGTCCTCACTGCTTATAGTGGGCATGTTGGTGTCAATGCAATTTGCCCACTATACGCGTTGGACGTATATTTTAATAAACAGGAACTCTCACTTCGCAACTACCTCTCCTCATTGTCAGCAGTTACATCCAGAATCTCATCACTAAGGTAATCGCACTTTAAGGAGGTATGAACAGCTAAATGAAGCTGCGACTTTGTCTGAAATTAGCAGAGCCTATTAAATGGGTAAGTATTTATTAAACTGTGTGTACAATGCATTATAAGCAGGGCCTTTGTAATTGACCTCTATGGTAATGGCTATGGTTAACGTAATTTGCCTGATATAGCTGACTGCCTGTGATAAGCGTGGACGATGTAAGTGGTGGGGATGTATAGCATTTAAGTAATTAATAGATACTCCCACAAAATTGCTGAAAAACCTGATGGATGTTGACCTCAAATAAATATTCTGCCAAATGGAACACACCCCAAACAGCAGTTGGACATCCCAAAACTACATGGCCATGAAATTCTGCAACTTACTCCCAGTTTCCTGCTATAAGTCCAGCGGACTTCCATCCTCCACCCGCCCCACACCCCGCCGCCCCCCCCCCCCCAACCCCCTCAACCCCACCCCACAAAAAAGTGTTACACTGGGAGACCAGGAGAACCTCCACAGGATTTCAGGGCCAATATTACAAATGAACAATTTGTTTGACTGATTTCTGTAGTGAAACATCCCAGGTTGATATTAGGAAAACAGACACCAAGCTAGAAAGGGAGAGATTAGGAGGAGTGACCAAATGCTTGGTTGAAGAGTTAGGTTTTGAATTTTTTTTTAAGATGTAGAAAGAGCTGGAGAGACTGAGAGTTTCCAGAAGTAGGATCAAAGCTCCTCTGCTACCAATTGCAAGGTGAAGGGTGAGGGTTGCACAGAATGTTGGAGTGAGAGGAGCATGTAGACAAAGGATAACAGAGGGCCAAGGATTGATCCTTGGAGACCCCAGAGGTGCTGTTGATGGGGAGGGAAAAGAAGCATTACTGGAGGTACATTGGTTGTGTTCAGATAGGTAGGACTGCGACTAAGTTTTAAATTTGACTGGGGAGACAAACAATCCGGGGGGCGCAGAGGAGACTTTTCGGGACAAGGTGGCGCTACCGTCTCCTGGGAAATTGCCCGGGAGTTTGCGGAGGCGCATGGCAGCGCCATGCGGTTAGCATCCCGGAGCGCCGCACAACCAGCGATGATGTAATCGTATGTGCAGCAATCCCACGCCGACCCCATAATGCCCTGCTGGGGAAATTGCCCCGTGTATCGCAAAGCTGGCCAACGTTCACTCTCGAGGTGCTTCTTAAAGGGGAGGGGGCCAGCGCCATGGGCCACCGTCTTTTTTTGCCCACCAACTCTTGGGTCGGCACAACAATGGCAGCCCTAGCATGGTTCGGGCCACCATCGTGCAGCCTGGCACTCCGATTTGGGTCGCCCGCTGCCCTGGTGACCAAGCGTTGGCAATCAGAGGTCATGCATGGGGAAAAGTGGCCTTCCCCTTTAAGCGGTGAGGGGCTTTGAAGCACGTCAGCACTACCCAGAGCATCCGCATAACACTTCCCTCAGCGTCCCAGTAGCGACCCGGTTACCGCCCCCAAAGGAAGTGGAGCACACAAGATTGCACTCTGCTTCCTTTGAGGGGTGGTAAGGGCGATCCCGTGGCAAGACGGGACTTCTGCGCCAGGCGCAGAAAGTCCAGACCCCAAATTACTGCCCCCAATCGGGGCGCAGAGCAATTTTGCCCCCTCAGTTGTTACTAATTGAAACCTTTTGTATAAAAGTTAGTTGAGTAGACCTGCAGTAGCACATCAAAACATATTGGGATAACGCACATTTTGCATTAAGATTATACATAATCCTGATTATAGACCGATCATGTGCATGGGTGATTCAAAATCTGAATCTGATGCCTACCAGTGCATTGGCAGCATAATGGCACAATTCTGCTTGGGCTAGCAGAAACACGAGACGACATTTATCTCAGATTAATATATCAATCACTCACTACACCTTTTCAGACTGGGAATCAGACATACGTTTTAGTGGGAAGGAGGTAAAAGTATTGTAGTACATTAGTTTTGTGAATATAAGGAGCCTACTTTGGTGGCCAATTAGCAGAACCATGCTCTGAGTGCCTTGCTAACAGTTAAAAGCAGTCTTCAAAAGCTGAAAGTTGTTGATTGATCTTTACCTTCAAAGTTGAAATGATGATTTTATTTTGATAGCCACATAGAAAGGATCAGATGTGGCCTCGATTGTAATTCCCCGCCCCAGTGGACAGGAAAGTGTTAGGCGAGGTTAAATACTGAAAATATGGACCCATCCCCAACCCGTCGCGTCTGCTATATCAACAGCAGAGATTAACTGGGTCAACAAGTCTCCTGTTGTAGGAAGGCGGGAGGTTCATGAATATGAGAAATTCAGAATCCTATGATGTAATTGTGACCCCAATATGATTTTAACGAGTGCAGCAGAGGATTCATGCAGGGCGGTAAGGTCATCAGGGGGACCCTGGCATGGTTGGATGTTGACACATCAGGGTGTTGACTGCAAAAGGGCCACAATGTGAATAAAGCTGCAACACTCACAGGTGATATTTGACTTCACTGTGGCCTGTGATTCTGTGATCACTATTTACGTTGGCTTTTATTGTGGAGACTCCTTTCTGAAACAGTAGGAGAAGCTGAGTACAGGAGCTGCTCTATCTGCACTCTATTGCAGTGAGGCGCAGGAGGAAGAGGGGCGGCAGCAACAACAAGGGCGGTTGAAAGAAGGAGCGTCAGGATGGCCACAGACATGACAATAACAGAGGGGGCAAACATGCAAGAGGCCTTCCCCAGCTCTCAGGGTGTACAGACAGAGGCTCAGCTTCGATGACCTGTCTGAGGAGCAGTGCTTCAGGAGGCTCCGATTGTCAAGGCA
Organism: Pristiophorus japonicus; assembly: GCF_044704955.1. Lineage (NCBI taxonomy): Eukaryota > Metazoa > Chordata > Chondrichthyes > Pristiophoridae > Pristiophorus > Pristiophorus japonicus. The sequence continues at coordinate 87,191,110 of NC_091986.1, forward strand.
GATAGTCACGAACCACTGCAGCCTCCTCAGGCAGTGCCATGGCAGTGGCAGTAAAAGTGACCACAGGCCTCAACCTTTATGGCTCTGGATCCTTGCAGGCTGTCACGGAGGACATATCGAGGGTGTAGAACGGACTCTACAGCTGGCCGGTGAGGCACCAGGTACATTTGCGGACAGGCTATGGCCTGTGTACAAAAGGGCAATTGGAGGGACGCCAGACTGCGCACAACTAGGACGGGTTCCCAGGAATCACTGGCTCAGGACGATGGTGGCGAACAGCTTGCCATGGATCAGGGCCAAAGCAGAAACATGGTTTCACTCTGAGGACACCACGAATACGGAGGCAGGCGTGCTCCGAAAAATGAGTCGAGCTTTAAAGGCTGGTTCCGAGGAGGAGGTCAAACCAAAGGGGAGGGTACACGTGATGAAGGCCAGTGAGGGTGGTAGGAAGGAATGGCGTCAGGAAGGGGCTAGTACCGACAAGTCCAGGACTTGTTTCGGGTGTGGGAAGATGGGACACTGGAAATGGGAATGCCCGGCTCAAAAGGGGGGGGCCAGGCCGAGGGGGTCCTCCCGTGCAAAAACCCCAGGTCACCGAGGCGAAGGAGGCGAGCAATGAACCGTTTGATGTTCTGGTGACCGCCCTTCGCACGGTGCTGGGGAAGGACAAAGGAAGGCTAGATACTGCCGTGAGCAGCATAACGCTGACCACACCCACATGTCCCCCTTCACCCTGACTAGAACGCACTCAGCCTGATTATCTGTGTCCACTCACATATGATGAGTGGGGCAGCCCTGTGTTAAATTGGGGGTGGAGATGGTGCACGGGAGATATTTGGTGGACACCGGAGCTTCCAGCACAGTGATCCATTCGAAGAACCCGACCAATTCACCCTGGTCTAACAACGTCCCATTTAGCTTAATGGGATTCACAGGGAACGAGCAGGCGGGGGTAATGTCCAAACCCCTGAGAATAGAGTTAGGGTCCCACCGTACCACGTGCTAATGAAATAGGAGCAACCGGGATGGGGAGTCCTTGGGGCTGATTTCATGTTAGCCAACTGGGTCATCGTGGACCTGAGGAATCATTGCCTGTGGGGGGCAGTGGTCTTGAACAAGACAGAGGGGGTGATAGTGATCCCCAGAGATAAGAAAGAAATGGGTAGTGTATGCACCATGAAACCCAAAGAGAGTTACGACCTGGAACAGTTGGTTAGTAGCGCTCCAGCCCAGTACCAGGCGGATGTACGGGATAAACTTGCCGCATTCGTCACCATAAACAGGATTGTGGCAGGGTGACCAGGGTAGACGTCCGGGTGCAAGGGGAACCCCATGTCACGGCCACAAAGGCAGTATAGTTTCCACCAGGAGGCAGAAGCTGACTTGGAGACAACATTGGGATCCCTGGTAAAACAGGGGGTGTTGAAACCAATAGCCACCCACGTGAACTCACCACTCTGACCGGTGAAGAAACCCGACCTGTCGTGGAGAGCCACCGTGGACTATCAGGTCCTCAATAAGAACATCACAGCTTGCGCGCCTACAGTTGCAGCTGTCGCCGATCTGATAGGGAGCATTCCAGCAACCGCAACCACATTCACGCTGTTGGATATCTCCAACGGGGTTTGGTCGATTCCCCTCAGATGGGAAGACCAATACGTTTGTGTTATATATGTGGACTTGCATTTACTCTGTACAGCCACCAGAGGGCTCATTCCCCGGAGTCCCAAGGGATCCCATAATCCCTTGGGAGCACAGGTATTTAAGGAGGCTTCACAGGTTGGAGAGGCACTCTGGAGACCTGCAATAAAAGACTAAGATCACACTTTACTTTGAGCTCACAGTGTTCAGTTTGACTCTTTCTCGATACACAACAACTGGCGACGAGATACAGATAGCGAACCCAAAGATTCGGAGAACAGTGGGCATCCTGGAGAAAGTTTCGGAGGGAGATGATTGGGAAACTTTTGTGGAGCGACTCGACCAATACTTCGTAGCCAATGAGCTAGATGGGGAAGAGAGCGCTACCAAATGTAGAACAATCCTCCTCACCGCCTGTGGGACACCAATATATGGCCTCATGAAGAATCTGCTCACTCCAGTGAAACCTACGGAGAAATCGTACTATGATGTGTGCACACTGGTCTGAGAGCATTTGAACCCGAAGGAAAGCGTTCTGATGGCGAGGTATCGGTTCTGCACCTACAAAAGATCTGAAGGCCAGGAAGTGGTGAGTTATGTCGCCGAACTAAGATGCCTTGCAGGACATTGCGAATTTGAAGGACATTTGGAGCACGTGTCAGGGACTTTTTCGTACTTGACATTGGCCACAAAATCATACTTTGCAAGCTTTTGACTGTAGAGACCCCAACCTTGAGTAAGGCCATAGCGATAGCCCAGGCGTTCATTGCCACCAGTGACAATACTAAGCACATCTCTCAGCACACAAGTACTGCTACAAGTACTGTGAACAAAGTGATGTTGTTTTCGAATTGTAATGTACAGGACAGATCACACATAACTGCAGCTACAAGTCCGCAGATGTCTCAGAATCCACCATCAAGAGTGATGAATGCAAGGCCATTAACACCTTGTTGGCGCTGTGGGGGTGATCATCATTTCCATTCATGCCGATTCAAAGGTTACATTTGCAAGGGATGTAGAACAATGGGACACCTCCAACAAATGTGCAGGCGAGCTGCTTAGCCTGTTAAACCTGCAAACCACCACGTTGCAGAGGAGGACAGATCCACGGAGGATCACTTCGAACCAGAGTCTCAGATACAGGAGGCAGAGGTACATGGGGAGCACACATTCACCACGAATTGTCACCCGATAATGTTGAATGTTGAACTAAATGGACTCCCGGTGTCAATGGAGCTGGACATGGGTGCGAGCCAGTCCATCATGGGCAAAAAGACTTTTGAAAGGTTGTGATGTAACAAGGCCTCAAGGCCAGTCTTAACTCCAGTTCGCACGAGACGAAGAACTTACATGAAAGAACTGATTCCTGTAATCGGCCAGGCTACCGTAAAGGTCTCCTACGATGGAGCGGTGCACAAGCTACCACTCTGGGTGGTACCGGGCGATGGTCCCACGCTGCTTGGCAGGAACTGGCTGGGAAAGATACGCTGGAACTGGGACGACGTCCGAGCGCTATCGCCCACTGACGACACTTCTTGTGCCCAGATCTTAAACAAATTTCCTTCGCTGTTCGAACCAGGCATCGGGAAATTTCAAGGAGCAAAAGTGCAGATCCACCTAATTCCGGGGGTGCGACCCATCCATCACAAGGCAAGAGCAGTACCGTACATGATGAGAGAAAGGGTAGAGATCGAGCTAGACCGGTTACAAAGAGAGGGCATCATTTCACCGATCGTGTCCAGCAAGTGGGCCAGTGCTATTGTCACAGTCCTCAAGGGAGACGGCACCGTCAGAATCTGTGGCGATTACAAAGTAACTATCAATCGTTTCACCCTGCAGGACCAATACCCACTACCAAAAGCCGATGACCTCTTTGCAACGCTGGTGGGAGGAAAGGCGTTCACGAGGCTGGATCTGACTTCAACCGACAAGACGCAGGAACTGGAGAAATCATCGAAGGCCCTCAACTGCATCAACACACACAAAGGTCTTTTTGTTTATAACAGATGCCCGTTTGGAATCCGATCAGTGGCTGTGATATTTCAGAGAAACATGGAAAGTTTACTGAAGTCGGTCCCGCACACCGTGGTCTTCCAGGAAGACATCTTGGTCACAGGTTGGAACACAGTCGAGCACCTGCAGAACCTGGAGGAGGTTTTTAGTCGAATCAACCACGTGGGGCTCAGGTTGAAATGCTCGAAGTGCGTTTTCCTGGCGCCTGAAGTGGAGTTCCTGGGAAGGAGGATTGCGGCGGATAGCATCAGGCCCACCAACGTGAAGACGGAGGCAATCGAGAACGCACTGAGGCCACAGAACGTGACGGAGCTGCAGTCATTTCTGGGACTCTTGAACTACTTTGGTAACTTCTTACCGGGTCTCAGCACACTGTTAGAACCGTGCATGTCTTACTACGAAAAGGGAACGAATGGGTTTGGGGCAAAAGTCAAGAAAATGTCTTTGTAAAAGTGAGAAAATTGTTATGCTCAAACAAATTGCTTGTGTTGTATGATCCATGTAAATGTTTGGTATTAGCATGTGATGCATCATCATATGGCTTCGGATGTGTATTGCAACAAGCTAATGATTTCGGGAAACTGCAACCGGTTGCTTATGCATCTAGGAGTCTGTCTAAGGCTGAGAGCACCTACAGCATGATTGAAAAAGAAGCGTTAGCATATGGTGTAAAGAAAATGCATCAATACCTGTTTGGGCTAAAATTCGAATTGGTAACAGACCATAAGCCACTTATATCCCTGTTTTCCGAGAGTAAAGGGATAAATACCAACGCATCGGCCAGCATCCAGAGATGGACGCTCGCGTTGTCCGCATACAACTACGCCATCCGCCACAGGCCAGGCAGAGAAAACTGCACCGATGCTCTCAGTAGGCTGCCATTGCCCACCACGGGGGTGGAAATGGCGCAGCCCGCTGCTCTAGCCATGATTATGGAAGCATTTGAGAGTGAGCAATCACCCGTCACTGCCTGGCAGATCAAAACCTGGACAAGCCAGGACCCCTTATTATCTCTAGTCAAAAGCTTTGTGCTTCACGGGAGCTGGTCCAGTGTCCCAGTGGAAATGCAGGAAGAGATAAAGCCGTTCCAGCGGCGCAAAAATGAAATGTCTGTATCGGCAGATTGCCTTCTGTGGGGCAATCGAGTAGGGGTCCCCAAGAAGAGCAGAGACACCTTCATCAGTGACCTCCACAGTACCCACCCAGGCATCGTAATGATGAAAGCGATAGCCAGATCCCACGTATGGTGGCCCAGTATCGATGCGGACTTAGAGTCCTGCGTTCACAAATGTAATACATGTTCGCAGTTAAGCAATGTACCCAGGGAGGCACCGCTAAGTTTAGGGTCTTGGCACTCCAAACCGTGGTCGAGGGTACACGTCGACTATGCAGGCCCGTTCTTGGGTAAAATGTTCCTTGTGGTTGTAGACGCGTACTCCAAGTGAATTGTATGTGAGAATGTCGGCTAGCACGTCCGCTGCCACCACTGAAAGCCTGCAGGCCATGTTTGCCACACACGGCTTACCTGATGTCCTGGTGAGCGACAACGGGTCATGTTTTACCAGTGCTGAGTTCAAAGAATTCATGACCCGTAACGGGATCAAACATGTCATATCTGCCCCATTTAAACCAGCGTCCAATGGTCAGGCAGAGAGAGCAGTACAAACCATCAAGCAAGGCTTGAAGAGGGTAACTGGAGGCTCACTGCAGACATGCCTACCCCGAGTCCTGCTTAGCTACCGCACGAGACCACACTCACTCACTGGGATCCCACCTGCTGAACTGCTCATGAAAAGAGCACTTAAGACAAGGCTCTCGTTAGTTCACCCTGATTTACATGAACAGGTAGAGAGCAGGCGGCTTCAACAAAATACATACCATGATAGCGCAAATGTGTCACGCGAGATTGAAATCAATGATCCTGTATTTGTATTAAATTATGGACAAGGTCCCAAGTGGCTTCCCGGCACTATCGTGGCCAAAGGGGGGAGCAGGGTGTTTCGGGTCAAACTTTCAAATGGACTCATTCACCAGAAACACTTGGACCAAATCAAACTCAAATTCATGAACTACCCTGAGCAACCCACCTTGGACCCTACCTTTTTTGATCCCCCAACACACATACCAGTGGCAACTGAGACCGCGGTTGACCACGAAGCAGAACCCATCATCCACAGCAGCCCTGCAGGGCCCAACACACCAGGCAACCCAGCAAGGTCAGCTGCACAGCAGCCCAGCGAGGACCCAACAAATGATTCATAAGAACATAAGAATTAGGAACAGGAGTAGGCCATCTAGCCCCTCGAGCGTGCTCCGCCACTCAACAAGATCATGGCTGATCTGGCCGTGGACTCAGCTCCACTTACCCGCCCGCTCCCCATAACCCTTAATTCCCTTATTGGTTAAAAATCTATCTATCTGTGATTTGAATACATTCAATTAGCAAGCCTCAACTGCTTCCCCGGGCAGAGAATTCCATAGATTCACAACCCTCTGGGAGAAGAAATTCCTTCTCAACTCAGTTTTAAATTGGCTCCCCCCATATTTTGAGGCTGTGGCCCCTAGTTCTAGTCTCCCCGACCAGTGGATACAACCTCTCTGCCTCCATCTTGTCTATCCCTTTCATTATTTTAAATGTTTCTAAAAGATCATCCCTCATCCTTCTGAACTCCAACGAGTAAAGACCCAGTCTACTCAATCTATCATCATAAGGTAACCCCCTCATCTCCGGAATCAGCCTAGTGAATCGTCTCTGTACCCCCTCTAAAGCTAGTATATCCTTCCTTAAATAAGGTGACCAAAACTGCACGCAGTACTCCAGGTGCGGCCTCACCAATACCCTGTACAGTTGCAGCAGGACCTCCCTGCTTTTGTACTCCATCCCTCTCGTAATGAAGGCCAACATTCCATTCGCCTTCCTGATTACCTGCTGCACCTGCAAACTAACTTTATGGGATTCATGCACAAGGACCCCCAAGTCCCTCTGCACTGCAGCATGTTGTAATTTCTCCCCATTCAAATAATATTCCCTTTTACTGTTTTTTTTTCCAATGTGGATGATCTCACATTTTCCGACATTGTATTCCATCTGCCAAACCTTAGCTCATTCGCTTAACCGATCTAAATCTCTTTGCAGCCTCTCTGTGTCCTCTACACAACCCGCTTTCCCACTAATCTTTGTGTCATCTGCAAATTTTGTTACACGACACTCCATTCCCTCTTCCAGGTCATCTATGTATATTGTAAACAGTTGTGGTCCCAGCACCGATCCCTGTGGCACACCACTAACCACCGATTTCCAACCCGAAAAGGACCCATTTATCCCGACTCTCTGCTTTCTGTTAGCCAGCCAATTCTCTATCCATGCTAATACATTTCCTCTGACTCCGCGTATCTTTATCTTCTGCAGTAAACTTTTGTGTGGCACCTTATCGAATGCCTTTTGGAAATCTAAATACACCACATCCATCGGTACACCTCTATCCACCATGCTCGTTATATCCTCAATGAATTCTAGTAAATTAGTTAAACATGATTTCTCCTTCATGAATCCATGTTGCGTCTGCTTGATTGCACTATTCCTATCTAGATGTCCCGCTATTTCTTCCTTAATGATAGCTTCAAGCATTTTCCCCACTACAGATGTTAAATTAACCCGCCTATGGTTCCCTGCCTTTTGTCTGCACCCTTTTTTAAAACAGAGGCGTTATATTAGCTGCTTTCCAATCCGCTGGTACCTCCCCAGAGTCCAGAGAATTTTGGTAGATTATAACAAATGCATCTGCTATGTAAGGGGTGGTTTGCAGGGGGTCAGCTTTCCCTTCTGACCTTATATGAGCGGTTCCGAATCGCTCCCACATCCTTGGTTCTAGACACTGGAATTATGAAGGGACTGTGACAGACTTGGACAGACACTCGGTTTCAAGATAGGAAGCAGGTATGGCTTTATTATGTTTAAAAAGAAGTAAAAGGCACACCTTTAATAACACACACACAGACCAATACACACTGAAGGGTACAACACATTGAATAAAATGTCAAATTACAGCCTGTGGGGAAAAAGAATACAGCTTAAACTCTAAATGGAGTAAAGAGGAGAATGCAGATACATTTACACAAATTATCCCAGCCTCCCACCTCCCAATTCCCCTAACTAACTAAGTTATAGCTCTGAGGGTTCAGGGGCTATGCTCACCAATCCCTTTAGACAGTTGCCGGTGAATCGCGGTTTCGGGGTTCGCTGCACTTGGTCTTCTAGGCGAGCCGTACCCCGGACGGAGGAGAGGACTTCGGACTGCGTAGTCTTTGGTTGGGGTGCGTCCGTTGATGCGGTAAATTGCGTTTTGGATGTATGGGGTAAGTACCGACTTTCTTTGGTTAGGAATAGTTTTAGTTAGTCCCTTTTGGTAATTTCTCCCCCGTTGGGTCGTTCAGAAGTAGATTGTAGAGTGGTTGTCAATTTGGTTGCTGACAACCTTCCGTTTCGTGGGCCTCATGCTCGGTCAGTTCCTGATCAGTTCTGGTAGTTTCCTTCACTATTCCATTTCTTCACTGTAGAGCAAGCAGGCTGCTTGTCTGTGTCTGTGTTCCAGTCTGTGCGAGTTCCAGTCTGTGTTCTGCTAGCTTTGAGTTCTGCTAGTCTTTATGTTCTGCTCGTCTTTCCTTGTAAAACTGGGGGATAGATATATCCGAAAAAAAAGCTCCGTTATCTCCCATCAAATCTCTTGGGCTCTGTTAAAACTGTTCTGTCCATTGATTTTCAAATGTCTCCTTTGTCAGCAGTAACTCGATTCAGGTGTGAGAATGTGCTATCACTGGTTTTGCATTGTTTTAGGATTGTCCAGTTTTTCTGACCATGATTTCCATTGTGCTTGATTGGGTAATTCGATTATCTCTTAGGGTGAATAGTTCCCCCCAGACAGTCTGGGATCCTTAATACAAGAATTTGGCCCCGCCTCTTGTATTTGGTAACTCTTTTTCGCAGCCAAAATGTTGTAGAATCTTAAAATTGATATGCTCCTTCCCATAGATGTTTAGGGGATCTCAAGCTTCTGTAATTTAGGTGCATTTTGAATTCCCTTTCCTATGAGTCCAAACACTGGGGGGGGGGGGGGGGTCTCCATGAATGCATCCCCTTTTATCCCCCGCAGGCTTCGTCTGCCCCTTTAAACTCATTTTAAAAGCCCAGAAAGGGATTCTTCTCCTCTGTAGGGGAAAGGTACCTGGAATCTTTGCAAAATATTGGTAAATTCTACAGCTATAACTTCCGCCATCTCTTTTAATACCCTGGGATGCATTTCATCAGGACCAGGGGACTTGTCTACCTTGAGTCCCATTAGCCTGTCCAGCACTACCCCCCTAGTGATAGTGATTGTCTCAAGGTCCTCCCTTCCCACATTCCCGTGACCAGCAATTTTTGGCATGGTTTTTGTGTCTTCCACTGTGAAGACCGAATCAAAATAATTGTTTAAGGTCTCAGCCATTTCCACATTTCCCATTATTAAATCCCCCTTCTCATCTTCTAAGGGACCAACATTTACTTTAATCACTCTTTTCCGTTTTATATATCGGTAAAAGCTTTTACTATCTGTTTTTATGTTTTGCGCAAGTTTACATTCGTAATCTATCTTTCCTTTCTTTATTGCTTTCTTAGTCATTCTTTGCTGTCATTTAAAATTTTCCCACTCTTCTAGTTTCCCACTAACCTTGGCCACCTTATACGCATTGGTTTTTAATTTGATACTCTCCTTTATTTTCTTGGCTATCCATGGCTGGTTATCCCTTCTCTTACCGCCCTTCTTTTTCACTGGAATATATTTTTGTTGAACACTATGAAAGAGCTCCTTCAACAACACCAGCTTTCACACCGAGACGATCAACCAGGGCAAGAAGGGCCCCAGATCGACTCACATTGTAAATATTTACACTATTGACTTTGGGGGGAAATGTTGTTATATATGTGGACTTGTATTTACTCTGTACAGCCACCAGAGGGCTCATTCTCTGGAGTTCCAAGGGATCCCATAAACCCTTGGGAGCACAGGTATTTAAGAAGGCTTCACAGGTTGGAGAGGCACTCTGGAGACCTGCAATAAAAGACTACGGTCACACTTTACTTTGAGCTCACAGTGTTCAGTCTGAATCTTTCTCCATACACAACAGTTTGCATTCAACTTTAAAGGGCAGCAGTATACATAGTCATGCCTTCCCCAGGGGTTCCACAACAGCCCCTCCATATTCCACCAATGCATGGCGGATGCATTAAAAGGCTTCAGCCAAACACACCAGTTAATCCAGTACATGGGTGACCTGCTTTCGTTCTCCACGGAGGGGGAGGAGCACGGACCACTGCTTGACAAACTGCTAAAGCTGTTGCAGGAGGCGGGGTTCAAGTTCAACTCCAAGAAAGCCCAGGTTGTCCAGGAGGAAGTCAAATTCCTCGGGCTGACTGTAAGGGCTGGTGAAAGAGGTTAGGAGGAACGCAGTACTGGAACTACCAGCCGCCAAGAATGTGACTGGGGTGAGGTCTTTTCTGGGACTCACAGGGTAGTGCCGGGACTTCATAGAGGGTTATGCAGCCACGGCAGCCCCTCTGCTTCGGTTCCTCCGCAAGGGAGTCAAGTGGGAGTGGGATCAGAACTGCCAGAAAGCGTTCACTCGCCTCAAAGGAAATTTGCAGATGGCATCCGCATTGGGAGCCATCAACAGTGGGGAAGAATTCTTTTTAGAGGTAGCAACCAGCAGGGATAGCTTGAGCGCAGCCTTGCTCCAGGAGCGGCATGGCAAGCTACGGCCCGTGGTCTACTCGTCTAGGGTTCTCACCGAGGTAGAACAGGGATATTCCAACTGCGAAAGGCACCTCCTAGCCACGTATTGGGCCGCAAAACGCTCTCAGCTTTTTACGGGTTTATTCCCAATAATTCTCGTGACCCACCGCACACCCACTCAGATGCTGTTGGACAGGAGAATCAAAGATGGTACGGTGAGCAGTGTCCGCATTGCTCACTGGACATTATTGCTCACACAGTTGAACTTGAGAGTGCACAGGTTGACCGAGCCAAAGCTCACAGCCAACATGATTTACCCAGGGACGACCCACATGTGTATGATTGAAGGGTTGTGGAATGTAGATGAAGGATTCTGGGCCGGGATAGACCTGACGGGCTGTGACATTTACGTAGACGGGTCCAGTTTGGTCGTAAAGAGGGAGCGCCTTACCGCGTGTGGAATTTATGACCTTACGGCTAAAATAGCGAAGGCCATTAACTTCCCCAACACCCTGAGCGCTCAGCACGCCGAATTGGCGGCGGCTGGCATATGTGGTCACCCACCCTGACGAGTTCCCCACCATTTGCTCGGATTCTATGTTCACGTGCAATTCATGCACGGAATACTTGGCAATCTGGGCCAGGCACGGATTCAAGTCCGCAGATGGAAAGCCCTAGAAATATAGAAACATAGAAAATAGGTGCAGGAGCAGACCATTCCGCTCTTCGAGCCTGTATTGCCATTTAATATGATCACGGCTGATCATTCAACCTCAGTACCCTAATCCAGCCTTCTCTCCATACCCCCGATCCCTTTAGCCGTAAGGGCCACATCTAACTCCCTTTTGAATATGTCCACCGAACTGGACTTAACAACTTTCTGTGGTAGAGAATTCCACAGGTTCACAACTCTCTGGGTGAAAAAGTTTCTCCTCATCTCGGTCCTATATTTCTTACCCCTTATCCTTAGACTGTGTCGCCTAGTTCTGGACATCCCCAACATCGGGAACATTCTTCCTGCATCTAACCTATCCAGTCCCTTCAGAATTTTATACGTTTTTATGAGATCCCCTCTTATTCTTCTAAATTCCAGTGAGTATGAGCCTAGCCGATCCAGACTTTCCTCATATGTCAGTCCTGTCATCCTGGGATTTAGTCTGGTGAACCTTCACTGCACTCCCTCAATAGCAAGAATGTCCTTCCTCAGATTAGGAGACCAAGACTGTGCACAATATTCAAAGTGTGGCCTCACCAAGGCCCTGTACAACTGCACTAAGACCTCCTGCTCCTATACTCAAATCCTCTCGCTATGAAGGCCAACATGTCATATGCCTTCTTCACCGCCTGCTGTACCTGTATGCCAACTTTCAATGACTGATGTACCATGACACCCAGGTCTCATTGCACCTCCCCTTTTCCTAATCTGTCACTATTCAGATAATAATCTGCCTTCCTGTTTTTACCACCAAAGTGGATAACCTCACATTTATCTACATTATACCACATCTGCCATGTATTTGCCCACTCAACTAACCTGTCCAAGTCACCCTGCAGCCTCACAGCATCCTTCTCACAGCTCACACTGCCACCCAGCTTAGTGTCATCTGCAAACTTGGAGATATTACATTCAATTCCTTCGTCTAAATCATTAATGTATATTGTAAAGAGCTGGGGCCCCAGCACTGAACTCTGCAGTATCCCACTAGTCACTGCCTGCCATTCCGAACAGGATCCGTTTATTCCTACTGTTTGCTTCCTGTCTGCCAACATGTTCTCTATCCACGTCAATACATTACCCCAATACCATGTGCTTTAATTTTGCACACTAATCTCGTGTGTGGGACCTTGTCAAAAGCCTTTTGAAAGTCTAAATACACCACATCCACTGGTTCTCCCTTGTCCACTCTACTAGTTACATCCTCAAAAAATTCTAGAAGATTTGTCAAGCATGATTTCCTTTTCATAAATCCATGCTGACTTGGACCGATCCTGTCACTACTTTCCATCTTTAATAATTGATTCCAACATTTTCCCCATCACCGATGTCAGGCTGACCGGTCTATAATTCCCTGTTTTCTCTCTCCCTCCTTTTTTAAAAAGTGGGGTTAAAGTAGCTACCCTCCAGTCCATAGGAACTGATCCAGAGTCTATAGAATGTTGGAAAATGACCACCAATGCATCCACTATTTCTAGGGCCACTACCTTAAGTACTCACGGCTGCAGACTATCAGGCCCTGGGGATTTATTGGCATTCAATCCCATCAATTTTCCAAACACAATTTTCTGACTAATAAGGATTTCCTTTAGTTCTTCCTTCTCGCTAGACCCTCGGTCCCCTAGTATTTCCAGAAGGTTATTTGTGTCTTCCTTAGTGAAGACAGAACCAAAGTATTTGTTCAATTAGACTGTCATTTCTTTGTTCACCTGATTCTGACTGTAAGGGACCTACATTTGTCTTCACTAATCTTTTTCTCTTCACGTATCTATAATAATGGAACAAATAATGTAAATGATTCAGTTATAATTTAAAATAAATGTTATTCAAGAGTTTAATAAACATTTGTTTGTACTTAACTTAACATTAAAAAAAATTCTTGAATCAAAATTTAAGGTTTTCAGTTAAGATCAATTACAAACTCTAAGCTCACTTAAAAACTTTAAGATCACTTACAAACTTTTAAACTTGTAAATTTACATAACTTACAAAAAACTTTTAATTTGAGAACAGTTACAACAGTAACAACAATATTATCATTATCATAGGCAGTCCCTCAAAATGAGGATGGCTTGCTTCCACATCAAAAAAGGATGAGTTCACAGGTGTTTCAATGAAGGACCTAATATTCCAGGTCCCGAACTACATCCTGAAGGGTGGAAGATGCCTGTGTGTGGATTTTTTTAACATGTGGTGGCCATTGCACACCAGCCACCACACGGGCTTGACAGAGCTAGGTCTTGATCCAGAGGCAAAGGTTATCCAAGACGACTGGAGACCCGCTCTGCTGCACGGACCTAGTGCACACACATATTGCAGTGTGCGCTGGCCGGTGCTGCCCTGGGCCCCTGGCCCCGAACTCACCCTCTCCTGGGACCCAATCACGTCCATCTGCAGTCTCTCGTCGCTCCTACTGTATCTGCCCATGCTCCAACAAAAACAGTAATACTAACAACAATAATACTAACAACAAAAACAGCAGCTAAGAAAGGCTGCACCCATCTCTCCTCCACTTTATTCTATGACCACCCGCTGCGCTCAGTCTTGGTGACTCCACCCCTGCCCGCAGGCGGTGGCGCAGAGTTTCTCGGGTTGATACCAAGCTTATTCTTTCGAACACCTCGGGTAATGCGCACTTCTTGATGGGGCGGGGGGGGGTGCGGTAGGTGGAGGGCATGCGGTAATGTGGAAGGTCCGACTTTGGCTTCTTCAGAGGCTGGTCTGGGGATTGGAGTGGGAATGGCAGTTGATTCTGTCGATAAGCACTGTCTGGGCGTTTTCCCTTTTTGCAGCAGCTAACTCCGACATTCCCTCCCTCGTGCCCTGACAGTGTGTCAACTACCTGCAACATTCCCTCCCTCTTGTTCACTGACAGTGTCTCAACTACGTGTGACATGCCCCCCCACCTCATGTTGAGCAACAGTGACTCAACTACCTGCAGCATTCCCTCCCTCATGTTCACTAACAGTGTTTGAACATTCCTTCCCTCATTTTCACTGACAACGCATCAGGTACCTGTGAGATTCTCTCCCTCATGTGCACCGACATTGTTTCAGCTGACTGAGACAGTCCCTCCCTCATTTTCCCGGACAGTGTTCCCATTTCTTGTGAGAGTGTTGTTATTTCTCCCGACAGTCGCGATACCTCATCACCCGCCCCACTGATGGTGTTCAGGAGTGATCGGGTAAGGTCAATGCTCTCCGCACTCATTGCCATCATCGGAACCACATTTGTTAGATCCTGCACCTCAGGTGAGCGCTGTCGAGCTCTCCTTCCGCTCCTCCCCCTGGGTGTGGCTTGCTGCATCCCACTGGGACCCGCAGCTTCTGATAGTGGGGCCCTGGGTGTGCCTTGCTGTACCCCACTGGGACGCGCAGCCTCGGACGGTAGGAAACAATGGAATGTCCCACCAACACTCATACCACTCAGGGAAGGGGCTGGCACCTCAATGGGCGGCACCTGCACCTCCTCCAAAGTGAGTACAACAGTGTAGGCTTCATCTATCACTCCCCCTCCCCCACCCCCATACTCTTGGTCTGGAAGGTGGGATTGGAAGATGTTCTCCTCTTCAGGCTTGTCCGTGTCTGAATCTCCTTCTGCATCGGCTTCTGCCTCGTCAGGGTTGGCCTCAAGTTCTACAAAATATAACAGAACAGACAAATGTTTAGCAGCAGTGGGGGGACAAGATAGCATGAGTCGACACACACAGTGCAGACAGCAGGCTTATTTGATGGACCACAATGAATGATAGCATAATACATCAACCAAACCATAGCTGATGGTGACGTCCCCATGAACCGAAGCATGGCTAGCCCGCGCAGTACTTAACATTTAGCAAAGCCAGACTGTGGAATTTGCAGGACTTACTCTCTCCCTCGAGTGTGGGCCCAGCTTGTGCAGTGGTGGTTGCTTTTCTCCAGGCAGGAGCCTTCAAAGCAGCGACCCCGTCTTCCAAGGGTGTCAGTGGGTGCAGATTTGCCAGGCCTTCCCCTGTTCGAGTTCTCTCTCCTTTGGTGTGTGCCACCTTCCTCTGCAAAGATGGAAATATAACTTTTTAGAGAGGGTGTCTTTCTGTTGGGTGGGACATATACAGATGGTCACAATTCCATTGAATAAATGAAAATATTACTTACACTAACTACTTAACCAAGGTCCTGCCATTTCTTTTTGCACTACCCTCCGAACCTCGGGGTGGTCACCATTGCACAGTAATCTTCTGCAAGTTGGTTCCAGCACTTCTTCATTTCATTTGGTGGAACTTTTATGTGACCTCTGCTGATGTCCAGCTCGTGCCATCTGCCCTCAATCACAATGCCTCCGCTTCATCCGGTAAGAAATTATTGGTCCTTGAGCCGTGTTGCATCTTGTATTGCAGCTTCGATTTTTCCAATGAGAATTAAAGTTCTCACACTCAACTGGCTCTTTAAAAATGTCTGAATGCAGATCGGGAGTCATTCTGGGCATGCATGCCCATAGGAATCATGTCAAAAATTTCCTTTTTTTTTCGCGCATGCGCAGAAGGGGAGGCATCGTTTGTTCAGCGCTGACATTAGGTTCCACCCGCCGAAGCTACAGGACAGGCTGCGCGGCACCAATTTCAAAAAGTAGAATGGGGAAACTTGCTACTTTTTTATTGGAGTAGTTGGGGCCAAGAAAAATGGGCATAACTCTGGCAATACGCCAAAAAAGAGCATTGGGGAAAATCAAAAAAGAGCATTGGGGAAAATTGAACTCTAAGTCCTCCTGAAATCTGTTGCTATCATCCTCACTGTTTACTACATTTTTGAGTTTCGTGTCATCAGCAAAATTTTAAATGATCCCCTGTATATCCAAATCCAGGTCATAAGAACATAACAACATAAGAAATAAGAGCAGGAGCAGACAATTCAGCCCTTCGAGCCTGCTCCGCTATTCAATAAAAGAAAGAAAAGGCAGACTTACAGTTATACAGCGTCTTTCACAACCACCAGGCATCTCAAAGCACTTTACAGCCAATGAAGTAGTTTTGAAGTGTGGTCACTGTTGTAATGTGGGAAATACGGCAGCCAATGTGCGCACAACCAGCTCCTACAAACAGCAATGCGATAATGACCAGATAAACTTTTTTTTTGTTATGTTGATGGAGGGATAAATATTGGCCAGGACACTGGGGATAACTCCCCTGCTCTTCTTCGAAATAGTGTCGTGGGATCTTTTACATCCACCTGAGAGAGCAGACGGAGCCTTGGTTTAACGTCTCATCTGAAAGACGACACCTCGACACGGCAGAACTCCCTCAGCACTGCACTGGTGTGTCAGCCTAGATTTTTTATGTGCACAAGTTCCTTATGTGCAAAAACATCATGGCTGATCTTCTACCTCAACGCCATCTTCCCGCATCATCCCCATATCCCTTGATTCCCTTATTATCAAAAAATCTATCGATCTCTGTCTTGAATATACTCAATGGCTGAGCATTCACAGCCCTCTGGGGTAGAGAATTCCAAAGATTCACAACCCTCATTTCTCCTCATCTCAGTGCTAAATGGCCAACCCCTTATTCTGAGACTGTGACCCCCTAGTTCGAGACTCCCCAGCCAAGGGAAACATCCTCTCAGCATCTACCCTGTCAAGCCCTATATTAATTTTATTTGAGATCTCGTCTGATTCTTCTAAATTCTATGGATTACAGGCCATAGTCTCCTCAAGTTCTCCTCATAGGACAATCCCCCCATCCCAGCAATCAGTCTATTGAACCTTTTTTGCACTCCCTTTAAGACAAGTATATCCTTCTTTAGGTAAGGAGACCAAAACTTGGCAGTCTCATCAAGTCCCTATATAATTGCAGTAAAAGTTCTTTACTATTATTCGCCAATCCCTTTGTAATAAAGGCTAACACATCATTTGCTTTCCTTATTGCTTGCTGTAGCTGCATGTTAATTTTCAGTGATTTGTGTACAAGGACACTCAAGCCCCTCTGAATACCAACATTTCCCACCATTTTAAGAAATATTCTGCTTTTCTATTTTTTCTACTAACGTGAATAACTTCACATTTCTCCACATTATGGGCTCAATTTTGGCCGAGCCCATTTTTCGGCGCACTTACCGGAGTTGCGCCATTTATGTATGTTCCAAGATGCGGCAAAAAAAATGTTGCAACTTTGGCCGCTGTCTGGCCTCTTCACTGCAGTCTTCTCAGGGGTGGAGCTTGCGTTCTGCACTGGAAAATGTGCCGGGACGTCTGCACGTGCGCAGTGGAGAATGGTGATGTCCGCGCATGAGCAGTAGTGCTGCGAGTTGGCAATCGGCCATTTTTAAAGAGTTAGCTAGCTGCTTGTGTTTTTGTGCCGGAAGGAGAGCTGTGGTAGGTAAATCACTGCTGAATTCAAGAAGCAGTGCTCTGTTTGGAAAAATCATTGCTGCATGCAAAATAAGTACTGTGTGTTTGGAAAAATCACTGTGCCTAAGAACATTGGAAAAGTGCTGTGTCTCAGAGCAGCTTCAGCAATACAGCAATGCAGCAACGTGGACCAAGAACAAAGAATTGCTTGCATGAAGCAGTGGAGATACTAGTTAATGTCATTGAGATCAGATGGCGGGAGCTGAATACCAGAAGGGGTCGCACAAAAGTGCCACCCAAAGAAATGAAGAAACGCTGGGACCAAATTGCAGAAGGTGTCTGCACATTGGTGAACACCAAGAGATCTGGAAGCCAGTGTAAAAAGAAATGGCAGGACCTTGGTCAAATAGTTAGTGTAAGTAATATTTTCATTTATTCAATGCAATTGCAATTGTAAATGTGACCAGCTGTATATGTCCCACCCAGCAGAAAGACACCCTCTCTAAAAAGTTGCATTTTCATCTCCACAGCAAAAGGAAAAGAACTCGAACAGGAGGAGGCCCGCCAAATCTGCACCCACTGACACCCTTGGAAGAGAGGGTCGCTGCTTTGATGGGTCCTGCCTGGAGAAAAACAATCATACTGCACAAGCTGGGCCCACACTCGAGGGAGAGCGTAAGTCCTGAAAATGTATTGTGGTCCTTCAAATCAACCTGCTGCCTGGCCTGCGATGTGTGATCCTACTCATGCCACCCATCCTGCTCCCTCATCTGCTGCTAGCCATTTGACTGTTCTGTTATATTTTGCAGAACCTGATACCAATCCTGAAGATGCAGAAGAAAATTCAGACACGGACGCGAACGAGCCTGAAGACCAGAACATCTTCCAAGCCAACCCTCCAGACCAACATGGGAGTGAGTGGGAGTTGGGTCAGCTACCACTTATATACTGAATATGGAGCATGTGCAGTTATCGGAGTTGCCAGCCCCTTCCATGACTAGTGATTTGAGTACTGGTGCGACATTCCATGGTTTCTCACAATCCGAGGTTGCGGGTCCCAGTAGTGGGATGCAGCAAGTAATACCCTGGGCCCCACCGTCTGAGGATGCGGGTCCCACTGGAATGCCATGAGGCAGACCCAGGGTGAGGGGAAGGAGCAATCGACCACGCTCTCCTGAGATGCACCTTACCCGATCACTCCTGGACACCATCAGTGGGGTGAGTGATGAGGTAGCGGGACTGTCGGGAGAAGTAACGGCAATGGCATGGAAAATGGGAACGATGTCCGGGAACAACAGTGAGGGAATAGTATCCATGAGGGAGGGAATGTCAGAGGTAGTGGAAAGGACGACATTGGCAATGACACAGGCCATGAGGGAGGGCATGTGTGAGTTAGCTGCTGCAATAAGGGAACACACCCAGGCCCATGCGCCCATTGACAGAATCAACTGCCATTCCCACTGCAATCCCCACACCAGCCTCTGAAGAGACCCAAGTCGGGTCCTCCACATTAACACCTGACCCCACGCCCCCCCACCCCCACCACTCATCAAGAATTGCACATTAAATGAGATGTTAGAAGGAATAAGCTTGGTACCAAGTCCAAAATGACTGCGCCACCGTCTGCAGGCAGGGGTGGTGGACAGTCCAAGACCAAGCATGGCGGGTGGTGTTAGACTGAGGGGGATGAGAGATGGGTGCAGCCTTTCTTTGCTGCTGCTGTTGTTGTTGTTGTTGTTGATGTTACTGTTGTAACTGTTTTCAAATTGAAAGTTTTTTGTAAGTTATGTAAATTTACAAGTTTATAAGTGATCTTAAAGTTTTTAAGTGGTCTTAAGTGATCTTAAAGAGCCATATTAAAGTAAAGTTTGATACAAGAATCATTTTATTACAGTAAAGTTAAGTACATTGTAAACTTTTGAATAAAATATATTTTACATTAAAACTTAATCATGTTCCATTAACACAACACACCATTACGGAACAGCTCCAAAAAATAAACATGTCCCTGCGGAATAGTTGTCGCTGAGCCCTCAGGCATCAGTAAAGCGTTCACGGATGTGCTGCTGGCGCAAGGCTCGAGCAATCATTGAAGGAGCACGATGGCCCGCCCTCCTCCGCTGTCGTGCTCCGGCCTCAGGCACTTGCATGGCTTCCTCATCCTCGTCATCACCCTCCTCCTTCTCCTCCTCCTGCTGCTCATCACCTGCATCGTCCAAATTATTATCATCAGTCACTCTCACCGCAGGTGGGTCTTCTTCCATTACCAGCTGCTGCTGCCTCATGATGGCTAAATTTCGCAGCATGCAGCACACAACAGTGAACTCATGGGAGTATTGCAAGTAGCCTCCGGAATGGTCCAGGCATCAGAAACGCTGTTTCAAGATGCCAATAGTCCTCTCTATAATGCTGCGCGTCATAATGTGAGACATGATGTATTGATGGTCAGCTTCCGTCCGGGTTACGCATAGAGCCAGGTAGTGAGGCCGTACCCTTTGTCTCCCAGTAGCCAGCTCTGCCCTTCTGGCTGCTGCTCAAACATGGCAGATATAATGCTGTCACGTAGGATGAACGCATCATGGGTGCTGCCAGGGTATCTTGCATCAATTGACATGATGCAATGCATGTTGTCACACACAAGTTGCACATTAATGGAGTGGAAGGTTTTCTATTCCTGTACATCTCGGAATCCTCCAAAGGTGCTTGCAAGATGATGTGGGTACAATCAATGCAGCCCTGTACCTCTGGGAAGCCAGCAATCTTTGAGAAGCCCACAGCCCTGTCATGGATTGCTTGGGCGGTCATGGGAAACTTGATGAAGTCATTCCTCCGCGCATACAGTGCAGCCGTGACCTGGCAAATGGAGACAGGTATTGCATGTTGAGAGACAGCACACACATCTCCAGTTGTAGCTTGAAACAATCCGGAGGTATAGAATGAAAATGCAGCTGTAACCTTCTCTTCAACTGACAAAGCAGTCCATTGAAGTAGCACAATGATGCAGAACGCTTGCAAAAGGTATGGCATTGTCAGTATTGCCCCCATACTTAAAGTTAAACTTTCAAAGGTCAAAACGGCAGGAAAGCATACAAAACTGGTTCGCAGTTCTCTCTCTCTCTCTCTCCCTCTGCCCCAAGGTCTGTATGGATGGACCACACCCAAAGGTCTTTTGTCCTCCCCTCCATCCCTCCCTCCCCCCATTGCGTCTTGTGACCTCTCTCTCCCTTCTCCTCCCCCCCTTGAGTCTTGTGACCTCTCTCCGTGCCCCCACCCCCCGCCACAGTCTCTCCGTTGAATTGCAGCCTCTCCCTCTCTGTGGCCCCCGATGCTTGCCAGCTCCCTCCCCCCGCCCCCCGCCCCCCACCCAGCCTCTCCGTTGATTTGCTTGCAGCCTCTCCGTTAAATCCCGATGCCGGCCAGTTCACTTGCTCCCGCCCCTAACCCAGGCTGAGTGGCCTCCCGGTGCGTTGTCCCGCCCCTAGCTCGGGCTGAGTGGCCTCCTGCACCGCCCCTCTGCCTTCCCGGACCGAGTTTGAAGATGAAGGTAGGATTTTAATTTTTGTGTTTCTTATAGAATTCTTAGTTGTTTTTGTTTGCAAACATTGCTAAGAGTAAAGCTTGGTTGGTTTATGGCCAGGTCCTCTCTGCTTCCCGCCCCTATCGCAGACCTGTGATGTACCTACCTGCGCCAATTTCTTTAACTCTTGGCAAGGGTTTTCTCAAGTGGCCACATACGCTGGCCTAAGTAGAAATGGAGTAACTATTAGCTGGCTAAAGTTGCCTAAATGGGCAGAACTGATGTAGGTGGCTGGTAACGCTCCCTTTTGAGAAAAAAAATGAACCTAAACAAACTGTAACTAAATGAGTTACGCTGGTGCAAACTGATTGGGGAAACTGGGTATTTTTAAGTTACGCAAGAAAAAGCAGGTTACTCCAAAAGAAACGGAGCAACTCCTGGTCAAAATTAAGCCCAACATTCCATCTGCTATGTTCTTGTCCACTCGCTTAGCCTGTCTATATCTCTTTGCAGCCTCTTTGCATCCTCCTCACAACTTAATTTCTCACCTAGCTTTGTATCATTAGCAAACTTGGCTACATTACACTCGGTCCCCTCATCAAATCATTGATATAGATTGTAAATAGCTGAGACCCAAGCACTGATCCTTGCAGTACCCCACTAGTTACAGCCTGCCAACCCAAAAATGACCCGTTTATTCCTACTCTCTGTTTTCTGTTCATTAACCCCTCTTCAATCCCTGCAAGTGTATTACCCCCAATCCCATGAGTCCTATTTTGTGTAATAGCCTCTTGTGTGGCCCTTTATCAAATGCTTTCTGAAAATCCAAATACACTGCATCCACTGGCTACCCGGATTCTGCCCTGCTGGTTACAACCTCAAAAAATATTGTCAAACACGATTTCCCTTTCATAAATCCATGATGACACTACCTAATCATGTTATGATTTTCTAAATTTTCTATTACCAAAATATATATCAAAAGGAGCAGTGGTCCTAATATCAACCCCCGGGGGACACCACTTTATACTTCCCTCTAATCTGAAAGAGATTGTTCACGTTGCAGTAAGAATGTGTGGGTGCATAGCTTTAAGAAGAGAATGGTGGGAAAATATGTCAAGTAAGCTAAATGTAAGGCACAAAGGCAGGTTAAAAGAATGCCTTAGGTAAATAAGTCTGTTGAAAACAGACTGGTCAGCAGGGAAGGATCCACAGCTACACCAGAGAAAAGCTTGTGGAGTGATCTTCACTGATTGTGTAGAGAAATCAGCAGCTAAACGTATTACAATTAAATAATCATCATCATAGGCAATCCCTCGAAACGAGGATGTAAAGTCCTTACCCTTCAGTATGAAACCACACGAGGCACATTCTGGGGACAAGGTCACTCTGTGACCTTAACTCTTTATTCACAGGATTCCAAAGATGATGACCCTGCGTGGGACCTCCCTTTTTATACCTGTGTGATCAGGTAAGGAGTGTCTCCCACAAGTTCACCACTTGTGGTCAAGGTGTGCATCTAGATTGAGTGTATACAGTAATACAGTGGTGTTACATTGTGGTTACATACATGACATCACCTCGCCCCCCCCCCCCCAAAAGTCTAATTGGGATCTTAGGTTTAGTCTTTCAGGTGGTCTGCGCTCCCTCGTGGATCGCCGCAGTTGGGGCTCTGGTTATTGGACGCTGACGTGCCTGTCACCTATGGTGATTCTGGCCTGTTCGGGCTGACCGCAGGGACTGTGCATTCTTCTGATTGCTCTTGTTGCTCGTTCACTGGCGATAGTGTGAGCTCCATCTCATGGTCTTCTTCAGGTTCCTCCGTGTCGATGCTGAACCTTTTATTTTTATTTGGTCCAGATGCTCACGGCAAATCTGACCATTGTTGAGTTTTACCACGATGACCCTATTCCCCTCTTTGTCAATTACAGTGCCCTCAAGCCATTTGGGCCCCATGGCGTGATTGAGGACGAATACAGGATAATTTATTTCTATACATCTCCCCCTCGAATTACGGTCATGGTACTCGTTTTGTGACTTGCGCTTGCCATCAACTATGTCGATCAGGACTGGATGAATGAGAGACAACCGAGTTTTGAGTGTCCGTTTCATTAGTAGCTCTGCGGGCGGGACCCCCGTGAGTGAGTGCGGTCGGGATCTATAGGCCAGCAGGAGGCGCGATAGGCGGCATTGTAGGGCGGGTCCTTGAATCCTGAGCATACCTTGCTTAATGATTTGGACCGCACGTTCCACCTAGCCATTGGAGGCCGGCTTGAACGGCGCAGTCCTGTAGTGGTTGATGCCATTGCCCGACATAAACTCTCGGAATTCGTAGCTTGTGAAACATGGGTCAATATCTGGCAAGCCATGGGGTGCAAAGAGCGCACGTAGGCTTTCCACGGTGGTTGATGACGTGCATGAATTCAGAATGATGCACTTGATCCATTTCGAGTACGCATCTACCACAATAAGGAACATCTTTCCCACGGGCCCGCGTAGTCAACATGAATGCGTGACCATGGCCTGGTGGGCCAGGGCCACGGGCTGAGCGGGGCCTCCCTGGAGACATTACCCAGCTGGGCACACGTCGTGCACCTGCGAACACAATGTTCCAGGTCTGAATCAATTCCAGTCCACCAAATGTGTGACCGGGCAATGGCCTTCATCAGCACAATGCCTGAGTGCTCGTTGTGGAGTTCCCTGATGAATGCCTCCCTGCCCTTCTGGGGCATAACTATCCGGCTGCCCCATAGTAGGCAGTCAGCTTGGATGGAGAGCTCATCCATCCGTCTGTGGAACGGTCTGACCTCCTCAGGGCATGCTCCGTGTGCGGGCGCTCAATCCCCAGTCAGGACACATTTCTTAATCAGGGATAGGAGGGGATCTCTGTTTGTCCAGATTTTGATCTGGTGGGCTGTGATGGGGGAGCCTGCGCTGTCAAAAGCATCAACGGCCATGACCATCTCGACACTTTGCTCCGCCACCCCCTCGGTGGTGGCCAGTGGAAGCCTGCTGAGCGCATCAGCGCAATTTTCAGTGCCGGACCAGTGCCGGATGAAGTAGTCATAAGCAGCCAGCGTGACAGCCCATCGCTCTATGTGAGCTGATGCGTTGGCATTGATAGCCTTGCTGTCTGACAACAGGGATGTTAATGGCTTGTGGTCCGTCTCTAATTCAAACTTCCTACCGAAGAGGTATTGATGCATTTTTTTTTTAAACCATAGACACATGCAAACGCTTCCTTCTCGAACATCCCATATCCCCGTTCTGCTTGGGAGAGCGAGCTGGAGGCATAAGCCACAGGTTGGAGTTGGCCCTGCTGCAACATGCACCCAACCCCATAGGACGATGCATCACATGTCAGAACCAATTTTTTACAGGGGTAGTACAGGGTCAACAACTTGTTTGAACAAAGTAGGTTTCACGCCCGATCAAAGCCCGTTCCTGACAGTCCCCCCAAAACCAATCGCAACCATTCCGCAGGAGCACGTATAGCAGCTCCAACAACGTGCTCAAGTTCGGCAGAAAGTTCCTGAAATAGTTCAACAGTCCCAGGAATGAACGCAACTCCGATGTGTTGCAGGGCCTGGGTACTCGTCGAATCGCCTCTGTTTTGGATTCGGTGGGCCGAATCCCATCTGCAGCAACCCTCCTGCCCAGAAACTCAACCTCGGGAGCTCAGAACATACATTTAGACTTCTTGAGTCGCAGGCCTACCCGGTCCAGTCGGCGTAGCACCTCCTCCGGGTTGTGGAGGTGTTCCTCGGTGTCTCGACCCGTGATGAGGATGTTGTCCTGGAATACAATCGTTCCAGGAATGGATTTAAGCAGGCTTTCCAGGTTTCGTTGAAAAATTGTGGCCACTGATCGAATGCAAAATGGGCACCTGTTATAAACGAACAGTCCCTTGTGCGTGGTGATGGTGGTCAGTAGTTTAGATTCGTCGGCCAGTTCCTGGGTCATATAGGCTGAAGTGAGGTCCAACTTGGTGAACAGCTTGCCGCCTTCCAGCATGGCGAAGAGGTCCTCCGCTCTCAGCAACGGGTATTGATCTTGTAGGGACACCCGATTAATGGTGGCCTTGTAGTCGCCACAGATCCTGACAGAGCCAT
Source organism: Pristiophorus japonicus (assembly GCF_044704955.1). Classification (NCBI taxonomy): domain Eukaryota; kingdom Metazoa; phylum Chordata; class Chondrichthyes; family Pristiophoridae; genus Pristiophorus; species Pristiophorus japonicus. The sequence continues at coordinate 87,216,199 of NC_091986.1, forward strand.
CCGCTTTTAGGACGGGAACAATGGGGCTCGCCCAGTCGCTGAATTCAACAGGCGAGATGATGCCCTCTCTCAACAGCCGGTCCAATTCACTCCCGATCTTTTCCCGCATCACATACGGCACCACTCTGGCTTTGTGGTGCACTGGCCTGGCGTCCGGGGTGATGTGTATCACTACTTTAGTGCCTTTGAAAGTCCCGACGCCAGGTTGAAATAGTGAATTGAATTGTTGTAGGACTTGTGAGCACGAACTTCGCTCCACAGATGACATTGCGTGAACATTCCCCCATTTCCAGTTCATCTCGGCTAACCAGCTCCTCCCCAACAGTGCGGGACCATTGCCCGGGACAATCCAGAGCTGCAGCTGATTCACTAACCCATTGTGTGTGACAGCCAACATTGCACTGCCTAGCACTGGAATGGTTTCTTTAGTGTAAGTCCGTAATTGTGTCTCAATACGTGCGAATTTGGGTCTACTGGCTTTAAGTGGCCATAGCTTCTCAAATTGCTGAACGCCTATGAGTGACTGGCTAGCCCCAGTGTCCAGCTCCATGCATACTGGGATACCGTTTAATAAAACTCTCATCATCATTGGTGGCGTTTTGGTGTATGAACTGTGAATATTCGCCACATGGACCCGCTGAACCTCGGCGTCCATCGATTTGCCCTAAAAGTCATCCTGCCTCAAAGAACCCTCTTCTGGTCCATCCGCCTCATATTAGTCTGGTTGCGGACTTCCTGCACATTTGAGCTAAGTGGCCACTGAGATTGCAGTTCCTGCAGACAAACTGTTGGAATCTGCAAGATCGAGCTGAGTGTTTTCCCCCACACCTCCAGCATAAATTAAAGTTTCCATTGTTGGGAACAAAGGGACTATGGCCAGGCATTCCGTGCTGACTGTCCCTTTGACTGCTCTTAAGTACCCTATTAGTGGGTGTCAATGACCCCATCCTGGGCCGCATTGTCCACTGTGACGGCGTGAATGTCCGTTCAGCCTGCCATTGTCTCTGTTGAAGTCCTACTCTGGAGTCTATTGCTGCCTGGGGAGTGTCGGACTGCCCCTGCCTGCCTGCAGGGCTCTGAGTCGCATTGATGATGTTGACTCCCTGATCCATCGCCGCATAAGAGGCAGAATTTCGTCTCTTCCTCCCCCGCCATGAAAGTTTGAGCTATCAACGCCGCCGCTTCCAAGGTCAAATCCTTGGTCTCAATTAATTTGCAGAAAATTCCCGCATGACCGATGCCCTCGATAAAGAAGTCCCTTAGCATTTCCCCCGTGCAGGCATCTGTGAACTTACAAAGGCTGGCCAAACGCCGGCGATCCGCTACGAAGTCCGGTATGCTCTGCCCTTCACGACGTCGGTGGGTGTAGAATCTGTGTCGGGCCATATGTATGCTACTCGCCGGTTTGAGGTGTTCCCCGATCAATTTGCGAAGTTCTTCAAAGGTTTTGTCCGCCGGCTTTTCGGGTGCTAGTAAGTCCTTCATGAGCGCGTAAGTCTTTGGTCCGCAGCTGGTCAAAAGATGAGCCCTTCGCTTGTTGGCCGCTGCATCCCCCAGCCATTCTTTCGTAATGAAGCTTCGCTTAAGTCTCTTGACAAAATCGTCCCAGTCTTCCCCAACACAGTACCGTTCCTCTGTGCTACCGGTGGCCATTCTCGTGGGTCGTGAATTCCCGTTTCTCGTCGCCAACGTAAAGTCCTTACTCTACAGCATGAAACTACACGAGGCACATTCTGGAGACAAGGTCACTCTGTGACCTTAACTCTTTATTCACAGGACTCCAAAGATGATGACCCTGCGTGGGACCTTCCTTTTTATACCTGTGTGATCAAGTAAGGAGTGTCTCCCACAAGTTCACCCCTTATGGTCAAGGTGTGCATCTAGGTTGAGTGTATACAGTAATACAGTGGTGTTACATTGTGGTGACATACATGACAGAGGATGCCTTGCTTCCACGCCAAAAAGGGATGAGTTCACATGTGTTTCAATGAAAAACCTAATGTTCCAGGTCCCAAATTAAATTTGAAGGGTGGAAGATGCCTGTGCGTGGATTTTTTTAACATGTGGTGGCCGTTGCACACCAGCCACCCACACGGGCTTAACAGAGCTAGGTCTTGGTCCAGTGGCAAGGGTTAACCAAGACAACTGGAGAACAGCTCTGCTGCACGGACCTAGTGCATACACATATTGTGGTGTGGGCTGGCCCATGCTGCCCCTGGGCCCTTGCCTCTTCTGACTCCAAACTCACGCCTCTCCTGGGTCCCGATCACATCCCTCTACGAACTCTCGCTGCTCTTTCACCCCGAGCTCGCCGCTCCTGCTGTACCTGCCCACGCTCCAATCACCAACCTGGACCTGGATGACGTCATTGAAATAAATTAAATTATTAAATAAATGAATTAAATAATTAAATAAACGAGGCAGCTGGGAAAAGCTTAGGAAAGGAGACATGCACAGACAGGGAGAACAGATATCATAACTCATGATAAGAATGGGAGGAAGACTTTCATTGTGCAGGGAAACCAGCCAATCGACCCTGATTCATCATCATCATCATAGGCAGTCCCTTGGAATCGAGGAAGACTTGCTTCCATGCTTAAAATGAGTCCTTGGGTGGCTGAACAGTCCAATACGAGAACCACAGTCCCTGTCACAGGTGGGACAGATGTCGTTGAGGGAAAGGGTGGGTGGGACAGGTTTGCCACACACTCTTTCCGCTGTCTGCACTTGATTTCTGCATGCTCTCGGCTGAACTCCAGGACATAGTCGATGGGTACGAAAGCATGGGCCTTACGCTAAACATCCGTAAGACAAAGGTCCTCCACCAGCCTGTCCTTGCCGCTCAGCACTGCCCCCCAGTCATCAAGATCTACGGCGCGGCCCTGGACAACGTGGACCATTTCCCATACCCCTGATTACTGGGCCCACGAACCATCAAAGCCATTGTGTGCATCATAAACGTATTAACTTAAAGACAGTATCTGTATGCACACGAAACCTCCTGGAACAAACACAATGTAATCCCTATATAACTGGTAGCAGAATTGTATTTGATTGAGAAGGTGGTGATAGGCAACCTTACCCCTCCCATGCATGTGCTCGAGAAATAAAAACCTGACGTGAATTAAGACCTACCCAACTCGACTCATTAGAAGAACCAGAGGTCGTCTCGGTTGAAAATCAACTGAGACAGCACGGGCGCATTTCACCTGGTCTTTGAATTGTTACCTCAACAGTTTACCACTACTCTCTGCTTTCCATCTTTTAGCTAATTTCATATCCACGCTGCCACTGGCCCTTTAATCCCATGGACTTCAATTTTGCTAACAAGTCTACTACGTGGTACTTTATCAAATGCCTTTTGAACATCCAGATACACATCAACCATACTATCATCATCAACCTTCTCCGTTACTTCATCAAAGCATGTCTAACGTCCATGAAAGATATACTGCAGTGGGTTTTATGAATCAGTGCTGCTATCATTGAGGTCTTTGTGATCGGAGTGGATATCAGGAATTCGGGTATAGAGATACTGACTGATTTATCGTACCTTAAAATTAACTTCCATATTCCCAATGTGTATTACCATAATCAAAGCTCTGTGCCGGGAGCAATATCACAAAATATGTCACATCATATGAACACAGTTGGTGCTCAGCTGTGGTGTTGAGTGTTAGAACATTGTATTCATGTACCACAGCGCACAAAAAATGTCACTATGGTTATGGTTATTCCACTGCAAAATCACCATCAGAAGGACTTCACGTAATAATACAAGAAAAGGATGGCTCCCTACCTACCTTGTCTTTGGGAAGCCAGTTCTCCCTGGAGCCATTCTCCCAAAACGTTGATGTAGCATTATTCATTAGAAGTTGATCTCAACAAGCTCCCCGCTGGAGTGGAACTAAACTATAGAACCAATGGGAACCTGTTCAACCTTCGTCGCCTCCAGGCCAGATCCAAGACCACCCCATCCTCTGTCGTCGAACTACAGTATGCAGATGACGCTTGCATCTGCGCACATTCACAGACTGAACTCCAAGTCATCGTCAATGTCATGTATGTACTTTTGGGATCACTAGCCACTAGATGGTGTCACTGTTGGAGGCCATTGGGCTGCACACGCGTGTGTGCAACCCAAGTGTAAAAGGCCAGCCATTTTGTATATTAGTCACTTTGGGCCTTAATAAAACAGAGCCAAGGTCATACCTCTTGGAGTTAAACAGTATTCAGTCTAACAGTTATTGCATACACAACATTTGGCGACGAGGCAACAAGAACCTTTCCATGCAAAAATGAGCACAATTGGATTGTTGGAGTGATTTGTGGAAGGAGAAGATTGGGCAGACTTTGTGAGCTGTTTGAGCCAGTTCTTCATGGCCAACAAAATGGAGGTCGGTGACGCAGATCGGCGCCAGGTGGTGTTCCTCACGGTTTGCGGTCCAAAAATTTATGGTCTGATAAAGACTCTACTCCTGCCCATAAGTCCAACAGAGAAGACGTATGAAGAATTGTGTACACTGGTACAGGACCTCCTTAAGCCAGACGAAGGCAGCATCATCTCGAGATACAGATTTTACACGCACGTTCGCTCAGAGGGCCAGGAAGCGGCGGAATTTGTTGCCGACCTGAGATGTCTAGCGGGACCGTGTTGGCAGACATGCTGCGGGACTTTTTTGTAATCGGCATCAACCATGAGGTGATCCTGCGTAAACTATTGGCGGAGGAGGCCTTGAAAAGGCATGCATGACGACAGATAGAAGTCTAAAGCAGATATCAGTGAAAAATCGAAACTCGGCAAGTACTGTAAATATGATTGATTCGGCATTCGGCAGAGCGGCACATGGCAGGGCCTACCCAACTGCGTACGTGAAACGTGTGGCTGCTCAAAGTCCAATTTCTCCGTGTTGGCATTGTGGGGGAAATCACCGCCACTAGCAGTGCCGATTTAAGCAATATTGTTGCAAAGAGTGGGGCATCTCCATCGCAAGTGTCCGCAGATGAGCAAACGTGCTGCGACACACCACGTGGAGGATGAGAGTCAGACTAGCGCGGATCCGGATACGCAATCTGAGATACTAGAGGAGGAAGTGTATGGACTGTACTCGTTCCTAACTAAGGGCAAACCGATAATGATCAACGTGAAATTTAATGGGGTGCCGGTATCGATGGAACTGGACATGGGAGCCAGCCAATCGATAATGAGCCAGAGGGTATTCAACAAGCTGTGAGACCCAGGCTGAGTCCAGTCAATGCCAACTTGCAGACATACACCAAAGAACTCATAACGGTGATTGGCAGTGCCACAATTAAAGTGTTGTATGATGGTGCGGTTCACGAGTTACCGCTATGGATTGTCCCAGGCAATGGCCCAATGCTGTTCGGCAGGAACTGGCTTGAAAAAATTCAGATGTGATTGGAACGACATCAAGGCGTTGTCGTCGGAGAAGGATACATGTGTCCAAGTACTGAGCAAGTTCCCCTCGCTGTTCGAACCAGGCATCGACAACTTCACGGGAGCCAAGGTGCAGATCTACGTGGACTCGGATGCAAGACCCATCCTTCAGAAAACTTGGACAGTTATATGATGAGGGAGAAGGTCGAAATCGAACTGGACAGACTCCAGCAAGAAGGGATCATATCACCAGTTGAATTTAATGAATGGGCCAGCCCCATTGTTCCTGTGCTGAAAAGTGATGGCACTGTCAGAATCTGTGACGACTGCAAGGCTACGATCAACAGGATTTTGAAACAGGATCAGTACCCGTTACCGAAGGCTGATGACTTGTTGCAATGCTGGCCGAAGGGATCAAGGCCATCAAGAATGCACCCAAGCCACAGAATGTGACAGAGCTGCATTCGTTCCTGGGTCTACTCAACTACAGGCAACTCTCGATTATCTGGGGCCCTCGGGGATCGGACTATTCCGGGTAAACGATTTTGCCGCTAGGGCGAGTGCACGTACTTGCCGAGAATGTTTGGGTCCCAAATTTATACTTTAATGCTTTTCTGCTTCTGTGCACTACAGGATGGGATTGTCCACCTATTCATTTCAATATAAAGTGAAGAGACCCATGTTTTGCTGTGTCTACTTTTTCTTAAAATGTCCAGTCTAAAGGCTTCAATCGCTGGAGGTCGAATGAGAATCGGCTTTACTTACCCCCGAGGCCGGGCGGCACCCTCAGTGATACGTGAGGATGGGTCGCGGTATAACCGGACAGACTGTCTAGGTCCGAGTTAATTTGATTGATGAGTTTCATTGGAAGATTTATAAATATATAAATCGGAATTAAGAAGGGACCCGTGTGCATAGGCTTGACTCCCAAACTGCGTGCCATCCCTAGTCATATTTCATTACTGGTTGGATCCATGCTTAGCGCACAAGCTCAATAAGTACAAATGTTGCTCTACAAGGATTCCTTTAAGGTCGAGACAACATTAAACTTTCTTATAAAATAAAGCCCTTCCTCTGTGTGTCGTGATAATGCTGTGTGTCAGCGCAGGACTGTGTGTGGGGTGGGTTTAATGGTCGTGTGCAGCTGTACACGGGACAGAATCACAGTGCCGTTGCAGCGGATTCTCCGTTAGATCCGTGTATGGATAATCAGGATTTGCCTGGACTTCGGTAACTTCCTACCTAAATTGAGCACCTTATTAGAACCACTGCACATGCTGCTAAGAAAAGGCGACAACTGGGCGTAGGGTGCATCTCAAGACAGAGCTTTTGAGAAAGCCACTAATCTGCTTTGCTCCAACAAGCTGCTGGTACATTATGACCCATGTAAATGTTTAGTATTGGCCTGTGATGCTTCGTCATGTGGAATTGGTTGAGTTCTCCAACAAGCTAATGAGTCGGGTAAACTTCAAACAGTCGCATATGCTTCAAAAAGTTTGTCGAAAATGGAAAGAGCTGACAGCATGGTAGAGAAAGAAGCACTAGCCTGTGTGTATGGGGTTAAAAAGATGCATCAGTACGTGTTTGGTCTTCGGTTTGAACTGGAGACAGATCACAAGCCGCTCATTTCACTGTTCTCTGAAAACAAAGGTATAAATACCAATGCTTCATCCCGCATCTAGAGGTGTGCGCTGACATTATCTGCTTATGATTATGTCATTCGCCATAGACCTGGCACCGAGAATTATGCCGATGCTTTGAGCCGTCTGTCATTGCCCACACTGGAGGTGGAAACGCCACAACCGGCGGACCTATTGTTAGTTATGGATGCTTTTGAGAGTGAATGCAGTTCAGGAGTGTTTAAACTAACATGGCAGGGGGATGGGAACCTATGCAGTGAGACAGGGCGAAGTAATATGGAGTCAGAAACAGATGGTAGAAAGATAAAAAGCAATAGTGGAAAGCCGAGTAAACAAAGGAAAGAAACAAAAATGGCCACACTACATCATAATTCTAAAAGGACAAAGTGTGTTAAAAAAACAAGACTGAAGGTTTTGTGTCTTAATGCAAGGAGTATCCGTAATATGGTGGATTAATTGACTGTGCAAATAGATGTTAACAGATATGATGTGATTGGGATTACAGAGACGTGGCTCCAGGATGATCAGGGCTGGGAACTCAACATCCAAGGGTATTCAACATTCAGGAAGGATAGAATAAAAGGAAAAGAAGGTGGGGTAGCATTGCTGGTTAAGGAGGAGATTAATGCAATAGTTAGGAAGGACATTAGCTTGGATGATGTGGAATCTATATGGGTCGAGCTGCAGAACACCAAAGGGCAAAAAACGTTAGTGGGAGTTGTGTACAGACCTCCAAACAGTAGTAGTGATGTTGGGGAGGGCATCAAACAGGAAATTAGGGGTGCATGCAATAAAGGTGCAGCAGTTATCATGGGTGACTTTAATATGCATATAGATTGGGCTAACCAAACTGGAAGCAATACGGTGGAGGAGGATTTCCTGGAGTGCATAAGGGATGGTTTTCTCGACCAATATGTCGAGGAACCAACTAGGGGGGAGGCCATCTTAGACTGGGTGTTGTGTAATGAGAGAGGATTAATTAGCAATCTCGTTGTGCGAGGCCACTTGGGGAAGAATGACCATAATATGGTGGAATTCTACATTAGGATGGAGAATGAAACAGTTAATTCAGAGACTATGGTCCAGAACTTAAAGAAGGGTAACTTTGAAGGTATGAGGCGTGAATTGGCAAGGATAGATTGGCGAATGATACTTAAGGGGTTGACAGTGGATGGGCAATGGCAGACATTTAGAGACCGCATAGATGAATTACAACAATTGTACATCCCTGTCTGGCGTAAAAATAAAAAAGGGAAGGTGGCTCAACCGTGGCTATCAAGGGATAGTATTAAAGCCAAGGAAGTGGCATACAAATTGACCAGAAATAGCAGCGAACCCGGGGACTGGGAGAAATTTAGAACTCAGCAGAGGAGGACAAAGGGTTTGATTAAGGCAGGGAAAATAGAGTACGAGAGGAAGCTTGCAGGGAACTTTAAGACGGACTGCAAAAGATTCTATAGATATGTAAAGAGAAAAAGACAAACATCAGGGGAAGTCATAACGGGGAACAAAGAAATGGCAGACCAATTGAACAAGTACTTTGGTTCGGTATTCACTAAGGAGGACACAAACAACCTTCCGGATATAAAAGGGGTCAGAGGGTTTAGTAAGAAGGAGGAACTGAGAGAAATCCTTATTAGTCGGGAAATTGTGTTGGGGAAATTGATGGGATTGAAGGCCAATAAATCCCCAGGGCCTGATGGTCTGCATCCCAGAGTACTTAAGGAGGTGGCCTTGGAAATAGCACATGCATTGACTGTCATTTTCCAACATTCCATAGATTCTGGATCAGTTCCTATGGAGTGGAGGGTAGCCAATGTAACCTCACTTTTTAAAAAAAGGAGGGAGAGAGAAAACAGGGAATTATAGACCGGTCAGCCTGACATCGGTAGTGGGTAAAATAATGGAATCAATTATTAAGGATGTCATAGCAGCACATTTGGAAAGAGGTAACTTGATAGGTCCAAGTCAGCATGGATTTGTGTAAGGGAAATCATGCTTGACAAATCTTCTGGAATTTTTTGAGGATGTTTCTAGTAGAGTGGACAAGGGAGAACCAGTTGATGTGGGGTATTTGGACATTCAGAAGGCTTTCGACAAGGTCCGATTTTTTCGGTGGTGAAGAGTTGCAACCTCACAGGTGTTGGTTTGCCATACCCAAGCAAGGAGGCCAAACCTTACATTCGTCGCAAAGACGAACTGACTATTCAGTCGGATTGTATACAGTGGGGCAATCGTGTTGTTATGCCCAAGAAAGGGAGAGAGAAATTTGTACGTGAGCCACATAGCACACATCCCGGCATTGTAATGATGAAAGCCATCGCCAAGTCTCATTTATGGTGTCTGCGAATTGACTGAGCTGGAATCATGTGTGCATCAGTGCAACACTTGCATGCAACTCAACAAAGCACCAGCGGAATCGCCGCTGAGTCTGTGGTCGTGGCCGTCGAAACCATGATCCAGGATCCACATAGACTTTGCAGGTCCCTTCCTGGGGAAGATGTTTTTAGTTGTGGTGGATGCATATTCGAAGTGGATAGAGTGTATAATCATGTCATCCAGCACATCCACAGCTACCATTGAGAATCTCAGGGTCATGTTCGCAACACATGGTCTGCCTGACATCGTTGTTAGCGACAACGGATCGTGCTTCACCAGTCAGGATTTTCAAGAGTTCATGAACCTCAATGGTATCAAACATGTAAGGTCAGCACCATTCAAAGGGCAAGCAAAACATGCTGTCCAAATCATAAAGCAGAGTATGAAGGTTCACTGCAGTCCCGCCTGTCATGCATACTGCTTAGTTACAGGACAAGACCACAGACGCTTACCAGGGTCTCGCCTGCTGAACTAATGATGAAGCAAGGTCTTAAGTCCAAGCTATCTCTTGTACACCCTGACTTGAATAATCATGTTGAATATAGAAAGTCAGCAAGGGTATCACGATCGCGCTGCTGTGTCACACGACATTTCTGTAAATTATCCGGTATATGTTCTGAATTACGGTCAGGGTCCCAACTGGATCGCTGGTACTGTCATGGCCAAGGAGGGCAACCGAGTGTTTATTGTCAAGCTCAAAAATGGGCAAACATGCAGGAAACATATGGGTCAGACAAAGCTGCGGCACACAGATGAACCGGAACAGTCGGAGGAAGATACAATCGGAGACCAACCAACCTACCCCCAGTCATCAGAGAACTCAGTGGTCATCAGTGAATTGGGACTTTCAAACACTGACCTGTTCAATGAAAATGGACTTTCAATCCCTGACATGGCCATTGCCACTCCCACCAGGTCAGCCACCCAGCCACCAGTCACAACAGACTCCGAACACTCACCCAAGGCTGGAGTTGAATTGAGACGGTCAACCCAGGAGCGTAAAACACTGGACCATCTCAATTTGGGAAAGATTGTGTTAATATCTCAGAGGGGGGTATTGTCATGTATGTACTTTTGGGATCACTAGCCACTAGATGGCGTCACTGTTGGAGGCCATTGGGCTGCATGCACTGGTGTACAGCCCAAGTATAAAAGGTCAGCCATTTTGTATATTAGTCACTTTAGGCTTTAATAAAGCAGAGCCAAGGTTATACCTCTTAGACTGAGTACTGTTTAACTCCAACAGTTATTGCATACACAACAGTCAACATCTTCACCGAGGCGTATGAAACCATGCGCCTTACACTAAACATCCATAAGGCAAAGGTCCTCAACCAACCTGACCCTGCCACACAGCACTGCCTCCCAGTTATCCAGATCCACGGCACAGCCCTGGACAATGTGGACCACTTTCCATACCTCGGGAGCCTATTATCAGCAAGGGCAGACATCGACGACGAGGTTCAATACCACCTCCAGGCACCAGCTCAGCCTTCGACCGCATGAGGAAGAGAGTGTTCGAAGATTAGGCCTTCAAATCTGGCACCAAGCTTATGGTCTACAGGGCTGTAGTGATACCCATCCTCCTGTATGGCTCAGAGACGTGGACCATGTACAGTAGATACCTCAAATCGCTGGATAAATACCACCAACGATGCCTCCGCAAGATCCTACAAATCCCCTGGGAGGACAGAAGCACCAATGTTAGAGTCCTCGATCAGGCCAACATCCCCAGCATGCAAGCACTAACCACAGTCGACCAGCTTCATTGGGCGGGCCACATTATTCGCATGCCGGACACAAGACTTCCAAAGCAAGCTTTCTACTGCATTTGGATAGAGTGGGACTCAGACTAAAACGCTCGAAGTGCGTCTTCATGGCACCGGAGGTCGAATTCTTCGGGAGGAAAATCGGCGCTGATGGCATCAGACCTACTGACGTGGAAACCAAGACCATCAAGAATGCACCCAAGCCACAGAATGTGCAGTACAAATTATCAAGCAAAGCATGAGGAGAGTAACCCAAGGGTCACTGCAGACCCGCTTGTCCTGCATTCTGCTGAGTTATAGGACAAGACCCCACACACTCACAGGGGTCTCGCATGATGAAAAGAGGTCTTAAGACCAAGCTTTCTCTGGTACACCCAGATTTAAATAATCATGTTGAATATAGAAGACAAAGTTAGCAAGGGTACCATGATCGCGCAACTGTGTCATGCGAGATTTCTGTTAATGATCCTGTATATGTGTTGAACTATGGTCAGTGTCCGAAATGGATTGCTCGTACAGTCATGGCCAAGGAGGAAACAGAGTATTCGTTATTAAGCTCAAGAATGGGCAAACTTTCAGGAACCACGGATCAAACAAAGCTGAGGCACACAGAACAGTCGGACGAAGAAACCTTCGACGACCAACCAACCTACCAGCAATCTTCAGAGGTCTCAAGGGTCATCAGTGAACCCGGAATTTCCATCACGGACCTGTTCAATAAAAATGGACTTGCAATTCCTGACATGGCCACTGCCACCCCCAACAAGTCAGTCATCCAGCCATCAGCCACAACAGACCCCACACACTCACCCAAGGCTGGAATCGAACTGAGACGGTCAACCCGGGAGCGCAAAGCACTGGACCATTTCAACCTGTGGTAAGATCTCAGAGGGGGGTATTGTCATGTATGTACATTTTGTTTGTAGCCACCAGATGGCGTCATTGTTGGAGGCCACTGAGCAGCATGCACATGGTGCTACTCAGGTACAAAAGGCCAACCATTTTGAGAGTCAGGCACTTTGGGCCTAAATAAAGCAGAGCCAAGGTTGTACCTTGCTTAGTTAAACAGTACTCAGTTTGAACCTTTATTGCTTACTTAACATGCGCAAAGTTGGTGCCGAACTCCTCCATGTTCCTTGACAGTAACAGCAGTCTTTCTGGCAGGCCTGCCAATGCACCAAGCAGTTCTGTATGCATGCCCATCAGTCTTCATCTGTAGACTGCTCCATCAAAGTCCTCCTCTGAGTCCCCTGCAACAGAACATGTGTGCAACCTCACCCTCCAGGGAGCTGGCAACTGCGCTACCCTTTTCCCCTGCCCTGGCTATAGCCCACTCTCACCCAGTGACTCACCACATGCCGATCCCGCCTCTATACAACCCTCTAAAGTCCATGCAGTGCCAGTTTCTTAGCTGGTGCCTACTGGTGTGAGATTGAGTAATGTGTATATTCTTCTCCATCACATTCCTCTTCCTGCACTGGCTTGCCAGGTTGGAGTTCTTGGGTATCTGAAAGGGGAAAGGCACAAGGGTCGAGTTGTAGTGAGAGGAGCGGAAGAAAGCAAGATATATATGCTTACATCATCAGCAGTTTCCAAGTGAGAAGAGATTGTGTGATGAGGGGGAAGTGGGATATGAACATACCACCATCTTGACTTGTTTCAGCCTTGCCACTCACCATGGCCTCAGTGACAGAATCTCCAATGATGTCAAGCACCATCTCCTCCATTGGATAATGATATGTAGGCTTGCCCTTCCCCGCCAGTTAACTGCTGTTGCCTGTGATTATGAGTAACCTTGGCCTGCAAGAGAAAGGGAAGTGTGTCAGTGAGTGATGTGCAATGTGTTTGGGTGATGTGCCTGTCATGCTTGAATAGCTGGCAGTGTGTGCAAGGAGTGAGATGTGGGTGTAAGACTTGCCACAGTGGTAAGCGTGAGAGTGAAGTGAAGCTACGAATGTGAGGTATGAGTCGTATTTGGTAGAGATTGCTTGTAGGTAAGTGATGGAGATGCAGTGTGTGTGTCTAGTGTTACAGTTGGTGGGAGACAGCTTTTGAAGATACATTCACTGACCTTGACCACTTGTGTGAGGTTATTGATCCTCTTTCGGCACTGGATCCAAGTCCTCGGGGTTCGACTGCTGGTAGTGACCACTTCAGTTATCTGCTACCACTGGCTTCTCACTGTGAGACTGGAGTGCTTCTTGGCTCCTTGCAGATAGAGGACCTTTCTCCGCCTTTCCATCCCCTGCACTGAGGCCTCTAGAGTTGCATTCACTCAGTTGCCTTCACAAGCAGTTCCAGCAGCTGCTGAATGCAGAATGCACCTCACCTTTAAGAGATGCAGACTGCCTTTCAGAAGTGGAGGCTAGCTTTAAATAGAGCTAGCTTTGTATGAACCTCAGCCCCCTGCTGAGGGTTCAGCCACTCAGTATCGCGCTCAGTGCTGGACTGAATAGAGCAATCATGGTAATTAGCAGGCAGCACGAACATTGGGTGCTGCCTGCATTTTTTTGAATGAGTGTGGGCCAATTACGCATCGCAATCACTGTGCCCGTTTTCGTGCTTAATCAAATGTTTAGCCATTGTGCTTTATCTTGATTGAAGTGAGGAATTTAAACATTGTTTTTAGATGAGGCAATTTGTATGAAAGACTGCCCCAGTATTTCACAGTGGCAGTATTGTGTAAGCAAAATCTATTATAAATTCCATGGGCGAGATTGCATTTTCAAGGTAGGTGGTATATCAGACCAGGCATAACTCATTTCAAGGAAGACTCTTACATACATTGCGTGATTCTGAGAAATAATGTTCAGCTAAGGTGATGTTATTGAAAACAACACTGGATTTATGTTGACTAATGCTCCTTTGCTCACCCAACAATAACAAAGTGTTCTTTAAAAGTATGCTTTTAGTTACTAGGTGCTGATGAGATGATTTTGTGTTTGAGAAAAGACAATATCCCATGAGACACAATAACATCTCAAGGTTATTATATAATTAATAGAGACAGCAGAGCAGACAAGTGACACTCAAGGGAAAACTATGCTTGGTTTAATGGAATAACCATTGTCCCAGTGCAGTTCTGTCATCACTTGCATATAATGAAGTAATTAAACATTTTCATTTTAAACAATGTTTTGCAGTTCTAATAAATCTTTTGCCAGTAAAGAAACTGTCTTTTTTCTTGCTTCACTACAAATCAGTGTGTTCAAATCAGAAGCATGTTGTACATTGGTGGCACATCATCCTTTACAGATACTGGAGCACATTAAAGGGATGACAAGAGGAGGTTCATGAAAAATTCATCAAGCATATTTTTATTTAGGCAAATTAAAGAAATGCAGTATCTTTTTTTATACTGAGCTAACGAACCAATGCGGGAAAAAATATCAGTGTATCTTGTCAACAATAAAACTTTAATACCCAAAAAAGTGAAAATTTAAAAAAATTCTCAACAGTTAGCAGATGAAAAATAGTCCAGCGATAATTTCTTACTGTCCACATGATGCACATTGATATATTATAATCACTAAAAATAGGGAAAGACAAAGTTGGACCCTTTGGTACACAATCAGGAAGGGTAACCTGATCTAATAATCAATTATATTGATCTGGAAGAAATAACTACATATCTTTATCAAATGATGTTGGTTGAGGAAGAAGTATTGGCCAGGGACAACTCCCCTGCTCTTCTTCAAAATAGTGCCATGGGATCTTGAACATCCACCTGACAGGGCACCAAATGAGTCTGCTGATGGTGGAAGTTTGCTTGAACTGCAGTTTGTCTGTGATCAGTGCAAACTTTGTTTTAAATTTTTAATTACACTGTCAGAATTAAATTATAGATTGAGTTTAGGCATCATAAAAGAGCGCAGGGATCAAATAATAGTACATTATTATTGAGTTATAAGTTATTTTATGCCATGAGTCAGTTGCAAATTGTGAGGAGGCTGCAACAGCATCTTTTCACAATCAATTTGCATTTGATGCCATGTCATAAAATATTCAACATTGCACAAATATCACCACTAAGCAAAGAGGCGACTCAATTAAATGGTGCAATTTTGCTAGTTTACAGTGCAGAGATCAACTAGGTGGATGCAAAGTGGTCAAATCCCCTGAAGGGAATTTAGCTTCCATTATAAGAAAGAAAAATAACTTGCATTTATCACAACCTCAGTTCATCCCAAAGTGCTATACAACCAATGAAATACTTTTGAAGTATAGTCATTATTTGATGGCAGCCAATTTGTACACAGCAAGGTCCCAATGACCTTTTTAATGTTGAGAGATCAATATTACCCAGGTCATGAGGGAGAACACCCTGCTCTTCTTTGAATAGTGCTATGGGATCTTTTAATTCCAGGGTCAACAGGGCCGTAGTTTAACATCTCATCTGAAAGACATTGCAGCACACCCTCACTACTACACTGACATGCCACCTGGATTTTGTACTCAAGATTCTGATGCAGGGCTTGAACCTACAACCAACAGACTCAGAGACAAGTGTGCTACCACTGAGCCACAGCTGACACTTGACACTCTAGCATGCTGATGGCGAGCATGTTGCTTATACTTTCCAAAGGGAAAGTTTCTTCTTTGAAAGAGCAACTGTTATATGTGTGGACTTGTATTTACTTTGTACAGCCACCAAAGGGCTCATCCCCTGGAGTCCCAAGGGATCCCATAATCCCTTGCGAGCACAGGTATTTAAGGAGACTTCACAGGTTGGAGAGGCACTCTGGAGACCTGCAATGAAATACTACGGTCACACTTTACTTTGAGATCACAGCGTTCAGTCTGACTCTTTCTCCGTACACTACAACTGGCGACGAGATACAGATAGCGAACCCAATGATGCAGAGAACAGTGAGCATTCTGAGAAATTCTCGGAGCAAGATGATTGGGAAACTTTTGTGGGGCGACTCGACCAATACTTCGTGGCCAACGAGCTAGATGGGGAAGAGAGCGCTGCCAAACAAAGGGCGAACCTCCTCACCATCTGTGGGGCACCAACGTATGGCCTCATGAAGAATCTGCTCACTCCAGCGAAATCGTACGACAATTTATGCACACTGGTCCGAGAGCATTTGAACCTGAAGCAAAGCGTTCTGATGGCGAGGTACCAGTTCTACACCTACAAAAGGTCTGAAGGCCAGGAAGTGGCGAGTTATGTCACCGAGCTAAGACGCCTTGCAGGATATTGCGAATTTGAAGTACATTTGGAGCACATGCTCAGAGACTTTTTCGTACTTGGCATTGACCACGAAACCATACTTCGCAAACTTTTGTCTGTAGAGACCCCAACCTTGAGTAAGGCCATAGCGATAGCCCAGGCGTTCATTGCCACCAGTGACAATACGAAGCAAATCTCCCAACACACAAGCGCTGCTACAAATACTGTGGACAAAATGATGTTTTCGAATCGTAATGTACAGGGCAGATCACACATACCTGCAGCTGCACGTCCGCAGATGTCTCAGAGTCCACCATCAAGGGTGGTGAATGCAAGGCCATTAAGACCTTGTTGGCGCTGTGGGGGTGATCATCATTTCCATTCATGCCGATTCAAAGAGTATGTTTGCAAGGGCTGTGGAACAATGGGACACCTCCAACGAGTGTGCAGGCGAGCTGCAAAGCCTGTTAAACCTTCAAACCTTCAAACACGTTGCATGGAGAACAGATACACAGAGGATCACGATGAAACAGAGCCTCAGATCAAGGAGGCAGAGGAATATGGGGTGCACACATTCACAACGATTTGTCCCCCGATAATGCTGCATGTTGAACTAAATGGACTCCCGGTGTCAATGGAGCTGGACAACAGCGCGAGCCAGTCCATCATGGGCAAAAAGACTTTAGAAAGGTTGTGGTGCAACAAGGCCTCAAGACCAGTCTTAACTCCAGTTCGCACGAAACTAAGAACTTACACGAAAGAACTGATTGCTGTAATCGGCAGTGCTATCCTAAAGGTCTCCTACAATGGAGCGGTGCACAAGCTACCACTCTGGGTGGTACCGGGCGATAGTCCCACGCCGCTCGGCAGGAGCTGGCTGGGAAAGATACGCTGGAACTGGGACGACGTCCGAGCACTATCGTTCGCTGTTGACACTTCGTGTGCCCAGGACTTAAACAAGTTCCCTTCACTGTTCGAACCAGGCATCGGGAAATTCTAAGGAGCAAAAGTGAAGATCCACCTAATTCTGGGGGCGCGACCCATCCATCACAAGGCAAGAGCAGTACCGTACATGAGAGAAAGGGTAGATATCGAGCTAGACCAGCTGCAAAGAGAATGCATCATTTCCCCGATTGAGTTCAGCGAGTCAGCCAGTCCTATCGTCCCAGTCCTCAAGGGAGACGGCACTGTCAGAATCTGTGACAATTACAAAGTAACTATCAATTGTTTCTCCCTGCTGGACCGATACCCACTACCAAAGGCCGACGGCCTCTTTGCAACACTGGCGGGAGGAAAGACGTTCACGAAGCTGGATCTGACTTCAGCCTACATAACGCAGGAACTGGAGGAATCTTCGAAGGCCCTCACCTGCATCAACACGCACAAAGGTCTTTTTGTTTATAACAGATGCCTGTTTGGAATCCGATCGACGACGGCGATATTCCAGAGAAACATGAAAAGCTTACTGAAGTCGGTCCCACACACCGTGGTCTTCCAGGACGACATCTTGGTCACAGGTCGGAACATAGTTGAGCTCCTGCAGGACCTGGAGGAGGTTCTTAGTCAACTCAAACGTGTGGGGCTCAGGTTAAAATGCTTGGAGTGCGTTTTCCTAGCACCTGAAGTGGAGTTCCTGGGAAGGAGGATTGCGGTGGATGGTATCAGGCCCACCAAAGCGAAGACGGAGGCAATCGAGAACGCACCGAGGCCACAGAACGTGACGGAGCTGCAGTCGTTTCTGGGACTACTGAACTACTTTGGTAATTTCTTACTGGCTTTCAGCACACTGTTAGAACCACTGCATGTCTTACTATGAAAAGGGGACGAATGGGTTTGGGGCAAAAGCCAAGAAAATGCCTTTGTAAAAGCAAGAAAATTGTTATAGAAACATAGTAGAAACATAGAAAATAGGTGCAGGAGTAGGCCATTCGGCCCTTCGAGCCTGCACCGCCATTCAATGAGTTCATGACTGAACATGCAACTTCAGTACCCCATTCCTGCTTTCTCGCCATACCCCTTGATCCCCCTAGTAGTAAGGACTTCATCTAACTCCTTTTTGAATATATTTAGTAAATTGGCCTCGACAAATTTCTGTGGTAGAGAATTCCACAGGTTCACCACTCTCTGGGTAAAGAAGTTTCTCCTCATCTCGGTCCTAAATGGCTTACCCCTTATCCTTAGACTGTGACCCCTGGTTCTGGATTTCCCCAACATTGGGAACATTCTTTCTGCATCTAACCTGTCTAAACTCTTCAGAATTTTAAACGTTTCTATGAGATCCCCTCTCATTCTTCTGAACTCCAGTGAATACAAGCCCAGTTGATCCACTCTTTCTTGATATGTCAGTCCCGCCATCCCGGGAATCAGTCTGGTGAACCTTCGCTGCATTCCCTCAATAGCAAGAATGTCCTTCCTCAAGTTGGGAGACCAAAACTGTACACAATACTCCAGGTGTGGCCTCACCAAGGCCCTGTACAACTGTAGTAACACCTCCCTGCCCCTGTACTCAAATCCCCTCGCTATGAAGGCCAACATGCCATTTGCTTTCTTAACTGTCTGCTGTACCTGCATGCCAACCTTCAATGATTGATGTACCATGAAATCCAGGTCTCGTTGCACCTCCCCTTTTCCTAATCTGTCACCATTCAGATAGTAGTCTGTCTCTCTGTTTTTACCACCAAAGTGGATAACCTCACATTTATCCACATTATACTTCATCTGCCATGCATTTGCCCACTCACCTAACCTATCCAAGTCACTCTGCAGCCTCGTAGCATCCTCCTCGCAGCTCACACTGCCACCCAACTTAGTGTCATCCGCACATTTGGAGATACTACATTTAATCCCCTCGTCTAAATCATTAATGTACAATGTAAACAGCTGGGGCCCGAGCACAAACCCTTGCGGTACCCCACTAGTCACTGCCTGCCATTCTGAAAAGTACCCATTTACTCCTACTCTTTGCTTCCTGTCTGCCAACCAGTTCTCAATCCACGTCAGCACACTACCCCCAATCCCATGTGCTTTAACTTTGCACATTAATCTCTTGTGTGGGACCTTGTCGAAAGCCTTTTGAAAGTCCAAATAAACCATATCAACTGGTTCTCCCTTGTCCACTCGACTGGAAACATCTTCAAAAAATTCCAGAAGATTTGTCAAGCATGATTTTCCTTTCACAAATCCATGCTGACTTGGACCCATCATGTCACCTCTTTCCAAATGCGCTGCTATGACATCCTTAATAATTGATTCCATCATTTTACCCACTACCGATGTCAGGCTGACCGATCTATAATTCCCTGTTTTCTCTCTCCCTCCTTTCTTAAAAAGTGGGGTTACATTGGCTACCCTCCACTCCATAGGAACTGATCCAGAGTCTATGGAATGTTGGAAAATGACTGTCAATGCATCCGCTATTTCCAAGGCCACCTCCTTAAGTACTCTGGGATGCAGTCCATCAGGCCCTGGGGATTTATCGGCCTTCAATCCCATCAATTTCCCCAACACAATTTCCCGACTAATAAGGATTTCTCTCAGTTCCTCCTTCTTATTAGACCCTCTGACCCCTTTTATATCTGGAAGGTTGTTTGTGTCCTCCTTCGTGAATACCGAACCAAAGTACTTGTTCAATTGGTCTGCCATTTCTTTGTTCCCCGTTATGACTTCCCCTGATTCTGACTGCAGAGGACCTATGTTTGTCTTTACTAGCCTTTTTCTCTTTACATATCTATAGAAACTTTTGCAGTCCGTCTTAATGTACCCTGCAAGCTTCTTCTCATACTCTATTTTCCCTGCCCTAATCAAACCCTTTGTCCTCCTCTGCTGAGTTCTAAATTTCTCCCAGTCCCCGGGTTCACTGCTATTTCTGGCCAATTTGTATGCCACTTCCTTGGCTTTAATACTATCCCTGATTTCCCTTGATAGCCACAGTTGAGCCACTTTCCCTTTTTTATTTTTACGCCAAACAGGGATGTACAATTGTTGTAGTTCTTCCATGTGGTCTCTAAATGTCTGCCATTGCCCATCCACTGTCAACCCCTTAAGTATCATTCGCCAATCTATCCTAGCCAATTCACGCCTCATACCTTCAAAGTTACCCTTCTTTAAGTTCTGGACCAAGGTCTCTGAATTAACTGTTTTAATCTCCATCCTAATGTAGAATTCCACCATATATGGTCACTCTTCCCCAAGGGCCTCACACAACGAGATTGCTAATTAATCCTCTCTCATTACACAACACCCAGTCTAAGATGGCCTCCCACCTAGTTGGTTCCTCGACATATTGGTCTAGAAAATCATCCCTTATGCACTCCAGGAAATCCTCCTCCACCGTATTGCTTCCAGTTTGGTTAGCCCAATCTATATGCATATTAAAGTCACCCATGATAACTGCTGCACCTTTATTGCATGCACCCCTAATTTCCTGTTTGATGCCCTCCCCAACATCACTACTACTGTTTGGAGGTCTGTACACAACTCCCACTAACGTTTTTTGCCCTTTGGTGTTCTGCAGCTCGACCCATATAGATTCCACATCATCCAAGCTAATGTCCTTCATAACTATTGCATTAATTTCCTCTTTAACCAGCAATGCTACCCCACCTCCTTTTCCTTTTATTCTATTCTTCCTGAATGTTGAATACCCCTGGATATTGAGTTCCCAGCCCTGATCATCCTGGAGCCACGTCTCTGTAATCCCAATCACATCATGCTCAAACAAATTGCTTGTGCTGTATGATCCATGTAAGCGTTTGGTACTAGCATGTGATGCATCATCATATGGCATTTGGTGTGTATTGCAACAATCTAATGATTTTGGGAAACTGCAACCAGTTGCTTATGCATCCAGGAGTCTGTCTAGGCCGAGAGAGCGTACAGCATGATTGAGAAAGAAGCGTTAGCGTGTATCTATCGGGTAAAGAAAATGCATCAACACCTGTTTGGGCTAAAATTCGAATTGGAAACTGACCATAAGCCACTTACATCCCTCTTCTCCAAGAGTAAAGGAATAAATACCAATGCATCGGCCCGATCCAGAGATGGGTGCTCACGTTGTCCGCACACAACTACATCATCCGCCACAGGCCAGGCACAGAAAACTGCGCCGGTGCTGTCGGTAGGCTGCCATTGCCCACCACGGGGGTGGAAATGGCGCAGCCGGCAGATTTAGTCATGGTTATGGAAGCATTTAAGAGTGAGCAATCACCCGTCTCTGCCCAGCAGATCAAAACCTGGACAAGCCAGGACCCTTTATTATCTCTAGTCAAAAGCTGTGTGCTTCACGGGAGCTGGTCCAGTGTCCCAGTGGAAATGCAGGAAGAGATAAAGCCGTTCCAGCGGTGCAAGGGTGAAATGTCTATACAGGCAGACTGCCTTCTGTGGGGCAATCAAGTAGTGGTCCCCAAGAAGGGCAGAGACATCTTCATCAATGACCCCTACAGTACCCACCCAGGCATCGTAATGATGAAAGCGTTCGCCAGATCCCACGTGTGGTGGCCTGGTATCGATGCGGACTTAGAGTCCTGCGTTCACAGATGTAATACATGCTCGCATTTAAGCAATGCACCCAGGGAAGCACCGCTAAGTTTATTGTCTTGTGCCTCCAAACCGTGGTCTAGAGTACACGTCTTGGCCGTTCTTGGGTAAAATGTTCCTTGTCGTTGTAGACACGTACTCCAAGTGGATTGAATGTGAGATAATGTCGGCTAGCACGTCCGCTTCCATTACTAAAAGCCTGCGGGCCATGTTTGCCACACATGGCCTACCCAATGTCCTGGTGAGCGACAACAGACTATGTTTTACCAGTGCTGAGTTCAAAGAATTCATGCCCCGTAACGGGATCAAACATTCGCTCAGAGAGTTGTTAACCTGTGGAATTCCCCACCGCAGAGAGTTGTTGATGCCAGTTCATTGGATATATTCAAGAGGGAGTTAGATATGGCCCTTACGGATAAAGGGATCAAGGGGTATGGAGAGAAAGCAAGAAAGGGGTACTGAGGTGAATGATTAGCCATGATCTTATTGAATGGTGGTGCAGGCTTGAAGGGCCGAATGGCCTACTCCTGCACCTATTTTCTATGTTTCTATGTCACATCTGCCCTGTTTAAACCAGCATCCAATGGTCAGGCAGAGAGAGCAGTACAAGGCTTGACGAGGGTAACTGAAGGCTCACTGCAGACTCACCTATCCCGAGTCCTGCTTAGCTACCGCACGAGACCCCACTCAGTCATTGGGATCCCACCTGCTGAACTGCTCATGAAAAGAGCACTTAAGACAAGGCTCTCGTTAGTTCACCCTGATCTGCATGAACAGGTAGAGAGCAGGCGGCTTTAACAAAGTGCATACCATGATAGCGCAAATGTGTCACACGAGATTGAAATCAATGATCCTGTGTTTGTATTAAATTATGGACAAGGTCCCAAGTGGCTTCCCGGCACTATCGTGGCTGAAGAGGGGAGCAGGGTGTTTCGGGTCAAACTTTCAAATGGACTCATTCACCGGAAACACTTGGACCAAATCAAACTCAGATTGACGGACTATCCTGAGCAACCCACCTTGGACCCAACCTTTTTTGATCCCCCAACTTACACACCAGTGGTAACCGGCACCACGGTTGACCACGAAGCAGAACCCATCATCCACAGCAGCCCAGCAGGGCCCAACACACCAGGCAGCCCAGCAAGGCCAGCTGCACAGCAGCCCAGCGAGGGCCCAACAAATGATTCAACGACACCAGCTTTCACACCAAGACAATCAACCAGGGCAAGAAGGGCCCTAGATCGACTCACATTGTAAATACTTACACAATTGACTTTGCGGGGGGGCGGGGGGCGGGGGGAGTGTTGTTATATATGTGGACTTGTATTTACTCTGTACAGCCACCAGAGAGCTGATCCCCTGGAGTCCCAAGGGATCCCATAATCCCTTGGGAGCACAGGTATTTAAGGAGGCTTCACAGGTTGTAGAGGCACTCTGGAGACCTGCAATAAAAGACTAAGGTCACACTTTACTTTGAGCTCACAGTGTTCAGTCTGACTCTTTCTCCATACACTACAGCAGCAGATACATTTTTTATCTCCCCCGGGGAGTGCTAACGTTGGGCAAACGACTTTTCATCCGGGGGCGGCACCACTACAGACTCCCGCGAACTTCCGACTACCGTTAGCGCCCCAGCCTACTGCGCCGGCTACGACAACGTTACCACCGTGCACTGCAACGCGTTGTCACCCCAGAGTGAAAATTCAGTAGCGGCCATGATGCTGCCACGGCACCTTGCTCCCTGGTGGTCCAGCGATGGCCCCATTTCCCGCCTGCAGAGTTGGCAGCTTGGCCGTCCCCGTTAATGGAAGGGGAGGGGCCTGTCTACCCGTCAGTGCTACACCCATCATATAGCGCTGAAAACTTTGCGTCCTTAACACCCCGATCCTGCCCCGACAGGAACTTCAACCTGGAGGGGAATTCGAGGTGGAGGCTTTCTCATGCTGCCATTCGTCTTCTGGTTGGTACAGGTCACGAGTTTGGGAGGTGTTGCTGAAGAAACTTTGGCGAGTTGCGACCGTGCATCTTAGTTACACACTGCAGCCATGTTGCACCAATGGTGGAGGGAATTAATGTTTAAGGTGGTGGATGGGGAGCCAATCAAGTGGGCTGCTTTGTCCTAGATGGTGTCAAGCTGCTTGAGCACTTTTAGAATGCCAGCTGTCCAGGCAAGTGGAGAGTGTTCCATCACACTCCTGACTTGTGCCTTGCAGCCTGAAAGGCTGTGGAGAGTCATGCGGTCATTCACTCGCCACAGAATACCCAGCCTCTGACTTGCGCTTGTAGTCACAGCATTTATGTGGCAGGTCTAGTTAAGTTTCTGGTCAATGGTGACCCCCCAGGATATTGATGGTGGGGAATTCAACAGTGGCAATCCCATTGAATGTCAAGAAGAGGTGGTTAGACTCTCTCTTGTTGGAGATAGTCATTGCATGGCACTTGTGTGGCGTGAATGTTACTTGCCACATATCGGACCAAGCCTGGAAATTGTCCAGATCTTGCTGCATGTGGGCACAGACTGCTTCATTATCTGGGCAGTTGCAAATGGAACTGAACATTGTGTAATTATCAGGAAACATCCCCACTTTTGACCTTATGTTGGAGGGAAGGTCATTGATGAAACAGATGAAGATGGTTGGGCCGAGGACACTGCCCTGAGGAACTCCTGCAGCGATGTCCTTGGACTGAGATGATTGTCCTCCAACAACTACAACCATCTTCCTTTGTGCTGGGTATGACTCCAGCCAGTGGAGAGTTTCCCACCTGATCACCATTGACTTTAATTTTACTTAGGGCTCTTTGATGCCACACTTGGTCAATTGCTGACTTGCTGTCAAGGGCAGTCATTCTGGAATTCAGCTCTTTTGTCCATGTTTGGACCATGGTTGTGATGAGGTCTGGAGCCAAGTGATCCATGTGGAACCCAAACTGGGTATCAGTTAGCAGGTTATTGGTGAGTAAGTAGCACTTGATAACATTCTCGATGACACCTTCCAACACCTTGCTGATGATTGGGAGTAGGTTGATGGGGTGGTAATTGGTCAGATTGGTTATGTCCTGCTTTTTGTGAACAGGACGTACCTGGGAAATTTGTCACTTTGTTGGGTAGATGCCAGTGTTGTCGCTATATTGGAACAGTTGGGCTAGAGGCGTGGCTTGTTCTGGAGTACACTGTTGTTGTCAGGGTTTATTGCCTTTGCCATATCCAGAAGATGAAGATGGCTGCAAAGGATTCAGGAGACGAAATTGCCCCCCACTTGAAATGGGGTACACGCAACCTGTTTTGAGTGTTTTTATCGCCGCAGTGGTTGAGGTCGCCTCTTGAGCGAAATTCCGCTCTTTTTTAAAAAAAATTGGATCCGGAAGTCGCTCTTAATGGGGGCGGTTATGCGGCGGTGGCAACACTAGAAGGGCAAAAGTTGGGGGGGCGGTGCGGAGTAGCCGCCGCGATGATGTCATCACGGCACCGTGTCACCACGGTTCTCCCTTTCACTTAAAGGGGAAAGCCTGTGCAATCTTTAAACTTCGGTCCACTGGGCCACTAGGAAGGGTTTCGGCCTGGCCAACAGCCTGACAAGCAAGACCTGGGTCCATAATGTCGGTCAGTTGGCCGACAAAAAAAAACATGGCGGCAACGGCAGTAGGTCCTTCCCTTTAAGGGGAGCCACACCGCCATTTTAGAAGGCCTCAGCCTCACTGGACCACCGCGAAAAGCTTGTTTTGGCACCGCCATGCGGGACGAAGATTTTCACGGCGGAATTACGCCGTCGGGGTGTGTAGATTGGCGGTGCGCACTAAACACAGATCGGCAGCAGAGGAGCGGTAAGGGTGAACGGGGTACTGCCGGGATAACACGGGAGCAAAATTTTGATAATGGCGGCCATTGCACTCCGTAATGTGGTCGCCACTTTCCGGTGGTAAGAAGCCTTAAGGAAAGGGGCAATTTCGGCCCCCCCAATCTTATATTTTTTTCACTCACGGGCTAGGCTCCTTCATCATTGAGGATGGGCATGTTCATGGAGCCTCCTCCTCCCATAAATTGTTTAATTGCTCACCACTAGTCACAACTGAATGATCTGATCTGATGTTGTCACTTAGCTCTGTTTATATCATGCTGCTTCCGCTGTTTAGCATGTCTGTAGTCCCGCATTGCAGCTTCATCAGATTGCCACCGCATTTTTAGGTACACCTGGTGCTGCTCTTGTCATGCTCTTCTACACTCCATGTTGAACCAGTATTGGTCCCCTGACTTGATGGTAATGGTCGAGTGAGGGATGTGCCATGCCATAAGGTTACAGATTGTGGTAGAGTATAATTCTGCTGCTGCTGATGGCCCGCAGTGCCTTATGGATATCCTGTTTTGCGCTGCTGCATCTGTTCTGAATCTATCGAATTTAGCATGGTGGTACTGCAATGCAGCATGATGGAGGGTGTCCTCTGTTTGAAGACGGGATTTCATCTCCACAAGGACTGTATGTTAGTCACTCCTTCCAATAGTGTCATGGACAAATGTGTCTGTGACAGGTAGATTGTTGAGGACGAGGTCAAGTAAGGTTTTCCCTCATATTGACAAACAGTAGGACTCTTCCTTCTCCAAGTTTGACCTGATACCAGAGTCAATGATGAGGACTCCAGGGCTACTCCCTCCCGACTGCATATCACAGCCATAGAATCACAAAATCATAGCATCATAGAATGGTTGCAGCATGGAAGGAGGTCATTCTGCCCGTCGAGCCCATCCCAACTCTCAGCTAGTCCCACTCCCCTGCCCTTTCCCCGTAGCCCTGCAAATCATTTTCCTTCAGATACTTATCTGTAATATCTTTACACACAACTATAAATTCACACGAGACACATTCTGCAGACAAGGTCACTCTGTGACCTGAACCTTTATTCACAGGACCAAGAAGTGATGACCCTGTGTGGGACCTCCCTTTATATACCTAGATGACTAGGTGAGGAGTGTCTCCCACAAGTTCACCCCCTGTGGTCAAGGTGTGCATTTCTTAGGTGTATACAGTGTGCAGTGTTGTTATGAAGGTTACAGTTACATGAAGGTTACATACATGACATCACCTCCACCCACCAACGTCTTATGGGGTCAAAGATTAAATCTTTCAGGCGGTCGACGCTCTTTCGTGGAGCGCCGCAGTTGGGGCTCTGGTTGTTGAGCCTTGGCATGCGTCTCTGTTACCTGTGGTGATTCCGGCTTGTCCGGGCTGGCCGCAGGGACTGTGTATGCTGTTGAATGTTCTTGTTGCTCATTCACTGGCGGTGTTGCGGGCAACATCTCATGATCTTCCTCAGGTTGCTCAGTGTCCATGCTGAACCTTTTTTTTTTTACTTGGTCCAGATGCTTGAGGCATATCTGTCCATTGTTAAGTCTGACCACTATGACCCTATTCCCCTCTTTGCCAATTACAGTACCCTCAAGCCACTTGGGCCCCAAAGCGTGATTAAGAACAAATACAGGGTCATTGATTTCTATACATCTCCCCTTTGCGTTACGGTCATGGCACTCATTTTGGGACTGGCGCTTGCCCTCAACAATGTCTGACAGGACAGGATGAATGAGGGACAGCTGAGTTTTAAGTGTATGTTTCATGAGTAGTTCTGCGGTCGGGACCGATAGGCCAGCAGGAGGTGCGATAGGCGGCATTAAAGGGAGGGTCCTTGAATCTGGAGCATGCCTTGTTTTATGATTTGGACCGCACGTTCCACCTGGCCATTGAAAGCCGGCTTGAACGGTGCCGTCTTGACATGTTTGATGCCATTACCCGACATGAACTCCTGGGATTCATAGCTAGTGAAACACGGGCCGTTGTCGCTAACCAGGATGTCCGGCAAGCGTGGGTCGCAAAGACCGCACGCAGATTCTCCACAGTAGTGGATGTCGTGCACGAATTCAAAATGATGCACTCGATCCATTTCGAGTACGCATCAACAACAATGAGGAACATTTTTCCCATGAACGGGCCCGCGTATTCTACGTGAATACGTGACCATGGCCTGGTGGGCCAGGGCCACGGGCTGAGTGCAGTCTCCCTGGCGGCATTGCCCAGCTGGGCACACGTCGTGCACCTGGAAACACAGTGTTCCAGGTCTGAGTCAATTCCCAGCCACCACACGTGTGACCGGGTAATGGCCTTCATTAACACGATGCCTGGGTGCTAGCTGTGGAGTTCCCTGATGAATGCTTCCCTTCCCTTCTGGGGCATGACTACCCGGCTGCCCCATAGTAGGCAGTCGGCTTAGATGGAGAGCTCATCCATTCGTCTGTGAAACGGTCTGACCTCCTCGGGGCATGCTCCGTGTGCAGGTGCCCAAACCCCAGTCAGGACACATTTCTTAATCAAGGATAGGAGGGGATCTCTGTTGGTCCAGATTTTGATCTGGCGGGCTGTGATGGGGGAGACTGCGGTGTCAAAGGCTTCAACGGCCATGACCATCTCAGCGCTTTGCTCCACTGCCCCCTCAGTGGTGGCCAGTGGAAGCCTGCTGAGCACGTCAGCGCAATTTTCGGTGCCTGGTCGGTGCCGTATGGTGTAGTCATACGCAGCCAGCGTGAGAGCCCATCGCTGTATGCGAGCTGACGCATTGGCATTGACAGCTTTGCTCTCTGACAACAGGGATGTTAACGGCTTGTGGTCCGTTTCTAACTCGAACCTTCTGCCAAAAAGGTACTGGTGCATCTTTTTCACCCAGTAGACATATGCAAGTGGTTCCTTTTCAACCATCCCATATCCCCGTTCTGCTTAGGAGAGCGACCTGGAGGCATAAGCCACAGGTTGGAGTTGGCCCTCATCATTACTCTGCTGCAACACGCACCTAACCCCATAGGACGATGCATCACATGCCAAAACCAATTTCTTACAGGGGTTGTACAGAGTCAACAGCAGGTTCCGCGCCCAATTGAAAGCCCGTTCCTGACAGTCCCCCCAAAACCAATCGCAGCTCTTACGCAGGAGCATGTGTAGTGGCTCCAACAATGTGCTTAAGTTCGGCAGAAAGTTCCCGAAATAGTTCAAAAGTCACCGAAATGAACGCAACTCCGATGTGTTGCCGGGCCTGGGCGCACGACGAATCGCCTCCGTTTTGGATTCGGTGGGCCGGATCCCGTCTGCGGCAACCCTCCTGCCCAAAAACTCGATCTCTGGGGCCAAAAACACACACTTGGACTTCTTCAGTCGCTAGACTACCCGGTCCAGTCGGCGTAGCACCTCCTCCAGGTTGTGGAGGTGTTCCTCGGTGTCTCGACCCATGATAAGGATGTCATCCTGAAATACGATTGTTCCAGGGATGGATTTGAGCAGGCTTTCCATGTTCCTTTGAAAGATAGCAGCCGCTGATCGAATGCCAAACGGACACCTGTTGTAGACAAACAGCCCCTTGTGCATGGTGATGGTGGTCAGTTCAGCCAGTTCCTGGGTCATGTAGGCTGAAGTGAGGTCCAACTTGGTGAACAGCTTGCCGCCTGCCAGCGTGGCAAAAAGATCCTCCGCTCTCGGAAGCGGGTATTGGTCTTGTAGTGACACTCGGTTGATAATGGCCTTGTAGTTGCCACAGATCCTGACCGAGCCATCCGTTTTTAAGACAGGGACGATGGGGCTTGCCCAGTCGCTGAATTGAACGGGCGAAATTATGCCCTCTCTTCGCAACCTGTCCAACTCACTCTCAATTTTCTCCCGCATCACATACGGCACAGCTCTGGCTTTGTGGTGCACTGGTCTGGCATCCGGGGTGATGCGTATCACTACTTTTGTACCTTTGAAAGTCCAGACACCAGGTTGAAATAGTGACTCAAATTTCTATAGGACCTGTGAGCATGAACTTCGTTCCACAGATGAAATGGCGTGCACATTCCCCCATTTCCAGTTCATCTCTGCTAGCCAGCTCCTCCCCAAAAGCGCGGGACCATTTCCCGGGACAATCCAGAGTGGCAGCCGGTTCTCTAATCCATTATGTGTGACCACCAACATTGCACTGCCTAGCACTGGGATGATCTCTTTGGTGTATGTCCGTAGTTGCGTGTCAAGCATTCTAGTTTGGGTCTGCTAGCTCTGAGTGGCCATAGTTTCTCGAATTGTTGGACACTCATAAGTGACTGGCTGGCCCCTGTGTCCAGCTCCATGCATACCGGGATGCCGTTTAATAGGACTTTCATCATCATAGGTGCCGTTTTGGTATATGAGCTGTGGATGTATGCCACATGAACCCGCTGAACTTCAGCGTCCATTGCTTTGTCCCAAGCATCAACCTGCCTTGCAGACCCCTCTTCTGGTTCATCTGCCTTGTAAATTAGCCTCGCTGCAGGCTTCCTGCACATTCTGGCTAAATGTCCACTGAAGTGACAATTTCTACAGATAAATTGTTGAAACCTACATAGTTTTTGCAGCATGTCTGCTCCCGCACCTCCAGCATGAGCTGAGATCATTGTGAACAAAAGGGCTGTTACCAGGCATTCCTCTCTGATTGTCTCTTTGATTACTTGAGCACTCTGTTAATGGGCGTCAATGGCCCCATCCCGGGACGCATTGTCCACCGTGATGGTGTAAATGTCCGTTCAATCTGCCATTGTCTCTGTTGAGGACCCACTCTAGAGTCTGTTGCTGCCTGGGTGGTGTCGAATTGCCCTTGCCTGCCTGCGGGGTTCTGAGTCACATTTACAATGTTAACTCCCTGATCCATCGCCACGTTGGAAGTAGAGTTGCGCCCATATATTATCTTGATTTCTTCCTACCCCGCCAGGAAGGTGTGAGCCATCAATGCCGCCGCTTCCAAGGTCAAGGTCAAGTCCTTGGTCTCAATTAGCTTTCCGAAAATCCCGGCATGACCAATACCCTCAATAAAGAAATCCCATAACATCTCCCCCCTGCAGGCGCCTGTGAACTTACAGAGGCTGGCCAAGCGCCAAAGGTCCGCAATGAATTCCGGTATGCTCTGTCCTTCCCGACGTTGGTGTGTATAAAATCAGTGTCGGGCCATGTGTATACTGCTCGCCGGTTTGAGGTGCTCACCGATCAGTTTGCTGAGCTCCTCAAAGGTTTTGTCCGCCGGCTTCTCGGGTGCGAGCAGGTCTTTCATTAATGCGTACGTCTTAGGTCCACAGCTGGTCAGTAGATGCGCCCTTCGCTTGTCAGCCGCTGCATCTCCCAGCCAGTCCTTCGTGACAAAGCTCTGCTGAAGCCTCTCAACGAAATCGTCCCAGTCCTCACCAACACAGTACCGTTCCTCTGTGCTACCGGTGGCCATTCTCGTGAGTCGTTGATTCCTGTTTCTCATCGCCAAATATAATGTCTTTATACATTACTATAAATTCACACAAGGCACATTCTGCAGACAAGGTCACTCCGTGACCTGAACCTTTATTCACAGGACCTAGAAGTGATGACCCTGTGTGGGACCTCCCTTTATATACCTGGATGACCAGGTGAGGAGTGTCTCCCATAAGTTCACCCCCTGTGGTCAAGGTGTGCATTTCTTAGGTGTATACAGTATGCAGTGTTGTTATGTAGGTTACAGTTACATGAAGGTTACATACATGACATTATCCAACTCCCTTTTGAAAGCAGTGATTGAGTATCACCTTAAATCTGTGTCCTTTAGTTCTCGACCCTTCTGTCAATGGGAACAGTTTCTCTCCATCTACTATGTCCACAACTCTCATGATTTTGAGCACCTCTATCAAATCTCCTCTCAATCTTCTCTGCTCCAAAGAGAACAACCCCAGCTTCTCCAGTGCATCAACATAACTGAAGTCCCTCATTCCTCGAATCATTCTCGTAAATCTTTTCTGCACCTTCTCTGAGGCCTTCACATCCTTCCTAAAGTGCGGTGCACAGAATTGGACACAATACTCCAGTTGGGGCTGAACCAGTGTTTTATACATGTTCATCATGATTTCCACATTTTTGCACTTTATACATCTATTTATGAAGTCCAGGATCCCGTAAGACGTTTTAAAGCTGTCTCAACTTGCCCTGCCACCTTCAACAATTTGTGCACACATACCTCCAGGTCTCTCTGTTCGTGCACCCCCTTTAGGATTGTGCCATTTAGTTTACATGTCCTCACCTCATTCTCTCTACCAAAATGTATCACTTCACACTTTTCTGCATTAAATTTCATCCACCACGTGTCCGTCCATTTCATCAGCCTGTCTTTGTCTTCCTGACATCTATCACTCTCCTCCTCACTTTTCACTATACTTCCAAGCTTTGTGTCATCTTCAAATTTTGAAATTGTGCCCTGTACACCCACATATAAGTTATTAATATATATCAAGAAAAGCAGTGGTCCCAGAATCAACCCCTGGGGAACATCACTCCAGTCCGATAAACTACTGTTCACCACTATTCCGGTTCCTGTCACTTAGCCACTCTCCCTTTTATTCTATGGGCTCGAACTTTGATAGAAAGCCTATTATGTGGCAGTTTGTCGAACGCCTTTTGGAAATCCATGTACACTCCGTTAACTGCATTTCCCTCATCAACCTTTACTCTTACCTCATCGAAAAACCCGATCAAGTTGGTTAAACATGATTTTCCTTTAACAAATCTGTGTTGGCTTTCCTTAATTAATCCATACCTATTCAAGTGACTATTAATTTTGTCCCTGATTACTGTTTCCAAAAGCTTCCCCACTACCGAGGTTAATCTGACTGGCCTGTAATTGCTGGATTTATCTTTATACCTTTTTTTGAACAATGGCGTAACATTTGCAATTCTCCAGTCTTCTGGTACCACCCCCATATCTATGGAGGATTGCAATATTATGGCCAGTACCTCTGCAATTTCCGCTCTCAATTCCCTCAGTAACCAAGGATGCATTCCATCCGCTCCTGGTGATTTATCTACTTTAAGTACACCTAGCCTTTCTAATACCTCTTTATCAATTTTTAGCCTATCAAGTGTCTCCAATACCTCCTCCTTCACTATGTCCTTACAGCATCTTCTTCCTTGGTGAAGACAGGTGCAAAGTACTTGTTTAGTACCTCAGCCATACCCTCTGCTTCCATGCACAGGTCTCCTTTTTGGTCCCTAATTGGCCCCACCCTTCCTCTTTACTACCAGTTTACTATTTATATGACTATGGAAGACTTTTGGATTACCTTTTATGTTGGTTGCCATTCTATTCTCATACTCTCTCTTTGCCCCTCTTATTTTCTTTTTCACTTCTCCTCTGACCTTTCTATATATAGCCTGATTTTCAGATGTATTTGCAACCTGACATCTGTCATACACGCTCTTTTTCTGCTTCATCATATTCTCTATCTGTTTCAACATCTAGGGAGCTCTGACTTTAGTTGCCCTGCCTGTCCCCCTAGTGGGAATGTACCTCAACTGTACCTGAACTATTTCCTCTTTAAAGGCAGCCATTGTTCCACTGCAGTTTTGCCTGCCAATCTTTGATTCTAGTTTATCCGGGCCAGATCTGTTCTAAGAACATAAGAAATAGGAGCAGGAGTAGGCTATTTGGCCCCTCGAGTCTATTCCACCAGCTAATATGATCATGGCTGACTTGTAAGAAATAGATCTCACCCCACTGAAATTGATCTTCCCCAGTTATTTTTACTCTAGATTGCTCCCTGTCCTTTTCCATAGCTAATCTAAACCTTATGATACTATGATTACTGTTCCCTAAATGTTCACCTACTGACACTTGCTCCACTTGACCCACCTCATTGCCCAGAACCAGATCCAGCAATGTCTCCTCTCTCATCGGGCCAGAAACGTACTGATCAAGAAAGTTCTCCTGAACACACTTCAGAAATTTTTCTCCTTCTCTGCCCTTAACACTATTACAATCCCAGTCTGTATTAGTATAGTTGAAGTCCCCCATTATTACTACTCTATATTTCTTCCACCTTTCAGCACGTTCTCTGCAAATTTGCTCCTCCATATCCTTCCCACTATTTGGTGGCCTATACAATACACCTAGTAGTATAATGGCACCTCTATTATTTCTTAACTCTAGCCATATAGATTATGTCCTTGACCCCTCCAGGACATCCTCCCTCTCCAGCACTGTAACATTCTCCTTAAACAATACTGCCACACCACCTCCTATCATTCCTTCTCTATCTTTCCTAAACTCATTATAATCAGGAATATTTAATACCAAATCCTGCCCTTTTTTGAGCCAGGTCTCAGTTATTGCCACAACATCATATTCCCATGTGGCTATTTGTGCCTGCAGCTCACTTACCTTGCTTACTACGCTTCGTGCGTTCACATATACATTGTAAACCCATCTTAGACCATCCTATATTCTCTCTTAGTTTGATGCCATCTCATACCTTACTATTTCTTACTATAGAGCTCTCTGCCTCTCCCAATCCTTTCAGCACTTTATTTACCCTTTACCCAGCCAAATTAGTTGAAACCCTTCCCAACAGCACTAGCAAACCTCCCCGTGAGGATATTGGTTCCAGCTCTGTTGAGGTGCAATCCGTCCAGCATGTACAGGTCCCATCTACACAACGCCCCGGTAATCTGAAGCCCTCGATCCTGCACCATCTCTCCAGCCACGCATACATCTGCTCTATCCTCCTATCTGTACTCACTCACGAGTGGCACCGAGAGTCAGAGATTACTACCTTTGAGACCCGCTTTTTAATCTCTTTCCTAGCTCCCTAAAATCTGCTTGCAGGACCTCATCCCTCTTTCTACCTCTGTTGTTGGTACTGATGTGGACCACGACTTCTGACTGTTCACCCGCCTCCCTCAGAATGTTCTGCAGTCGCTAAGAGACATTCTTGCCCCTGGCACCAGGGAGGCAACATACCATCCTGGAGTCATGTCTGCGGCTGCAGTAACACCTGTCTGCTCCACTAAGGATCGAATCCCCTACCACTATTCCTCCCCCCCTATACAGCTGAGTCACACGTGATGCTGTGGACTTGGCTCTGGTTGTCCTCCCCAGAGAAACCATCGTCCCCACCAGTACTCAGAACCAAATACTGGTTGGAGAGTGAGATGCACTCAGAGGAGTCCTGCACTACCTTCCTGGTCCTCCTCTTCTGTCTGGTGGTAACCCATTCCCTCTCTGGTTGCACACTCTTTATCTGCGGGGTGACCACTTCATGAAATGTGCTATTCATGAAACTCTCAGTCTCACGGATGTACTGCAGTGACACCAGCTGCTGCTCAAGCTCGAGCTCCTCCAGCTGATGATACCCCCTGCACATGTGGTTGTCCAGGACATGGGAAGCGTCCTGAATTTCCCACATGGCACAGGATGTACAATCCATGAGATTGAACTGTCCTGCCATATCTCTATTTAATAGGCTATTAACTAATACAAAAATAAACTTAAGATTGAGGGGGCGAAATTCAGGAGCGCCCCATTTGGGGGCGGTAACCTTTGCAAGGCGGGACTTTCTGCGCCTGGCCCACCCCGTGAACTGAATTGGAGTCACCGCCCCCGACAGGAAATGGAGTGCAATGTCAGGTGCTTCATTTCCTGTCGGGGCTGGCTCGGGGGCACTACCCGGGTGAAAGTCGGAGCACTCCGTGTCCTCTCCAGGTAACATTGATGCGTTCCAAGGGCCTTCCCCTTCCATTAAAGGGAAGGGCACGCTGCGAGATCTGCAGGGGTTTCAAGGGCCTACTCTAGGCCATCGGGGATGCCGAAGTGGAGTGCCGGACTGCAAGATCACATCACAGACCTCGTGAGATTCGACACATAGGCTGGAACAGTATGTTGGAGGTCAGTGCAAAATGGCGCCGTGAACCTCCCCTTTAAATTTCGCCCCGCGAGCCAAGTGTGGCCGGATATGCGACCCGCGAGTCTGGCAATGACACCACCTATGGCAGCCTCACAGGGCGCTGCCCAATTTATGCCGCAGGGCAAAACTGGGAAGCCACAGGACAAAAAGGGGTCGCCGCACATGGCGATGACACAACGGACCAGAGCACTACCAGGGGGAATGCGGCACTACTGGTTTTGCGCCTCTGCTAACTCTTGCACAATTTTGCGGGAGCCGGAAGCGCCCAACCCCCAGGCGAAAACACTTTTGTGCCCCGAGAGTCTTTAAAGTCGGGCCTACCTTTATCTCCGGCTGCTTCTCTCACTCTCTTTGTTAAAGTCTTTACTCACACGATTATCCATAGTTATATTAATTAGTTTATCTAGTTACGTTAGAGAAAATAAAACACTAATACTCACCCACCAATCACCTACCTGCTGTCCTGTGATGTCACTCCTTCCGTTTGCTGCTGTTTTGGAATTCGGCGGCCCCGTGCTCTTTATCCTGTGCTCCCACCACTGCTGCCGATTCCTTTCCAGCCGATGGAGGAATTTGGAATATTGGCTGAAAGATATGATTCTGTAATTATGACTACATCAGGTTGTTGCTTGACTAGTCTATGGAACAGGTCTCCCAATTTTGTCATCAGTCCCCAGATGATAGTGAAGAGGATTTTGCAGGGTTCACTGGGCTGGGTGTGTCTTCACATGTCCGAATGGGTTTCGATTCCTTGTGCACTGGGGTAAGAGGGAGCTGGACCATTGGGACGGGCTTCACTTGAACCGTGCTGGGACTAATCCCGGCGAATCGAATAACTGGGGCTGTAGAGAGGGCTTTAAACTAAATAGTGGTGGGGAGGGTTCAGGTGAGCAGAAATTTAAAACGTCAAAGAGAAAGGAGAATGCAATAGAGCAGGGTAATGATGGGGGAAATGATAATCAGAGCGTGGCAGGAAGGGACAGAATGTACAAAAATAAAAGTATATCAGAAAGCTGGATCAAAGCAGGGAAAAATGGTAAAAAGACAAAATTAAAAGCTCTTTATCTGCATACATGCAGCATTCGTAACAAGATAGATGAGTTGACGGCACAAACAGATATAAATGGATATGATCTGATAACTGTTATGTATGCAACCCTATGTAACCAGCATTCTACCGCCACCAGAGGTCGTAGCTGTTGGAGTCCCAAGGGATCCCAGCATCCCTTGGGAGCACTGTATATAAGCAGGCCTCCCATGCTGTACCAATACTCTGAAGTTAGAATAAAGAGACTAAGGTCACATTTACTCACGTCTACAGTACTCAATCACATTACTTTGTTATGGACGTAACAACTGGCAACGAGTTAACGAACCATCATGCGAAAATGCAGAGAATTGTTGATATCCTGGAGAAATTCTCAGAAGGTGATGATTGGGAGGCCTTCGTGGAGCGACTCGACCAATACTTCATGGCCAACGAGCTGGAAGGGAATGAGACCGCTGCCAAACGAAGGGTGATCTTCCTCACCGTCTGTGGGGCAACAATCTATGGCCTCATGAAGAATCTTCTTGCTCCGGTGAAACCAACAACCAAATCATATGAAGAACTGTGTACACTGGTCTGGGAGCACCTAAATCCGAAGGAGAGCGTTCTGATGGCAAGGTATCGATTTTATACATGTCAACGGTCTGAAGACCAGGAACTGGCGAGCTACGTCGCCGAACTAAGGCGCCTTGCAAGACATTGCGAATTTGATGGATTCCTGGAGCAAATTCTAAGAGACTTTTTTGTGCTTGGCATTGGTCATGAGGTTATCCTTCGCAAACTATTGACTATTGAAACACCGAACCTGAGCAAAGCCATAACGATAGCCCAGGCATTTATGTCCACCAGCGATAACACCAAACAAATTTTGCAGCATAAAGATGTTTCGGCAAGAACTATACACAAAGTAACGTCGTTTTCAGGCAGGAATGCATATGGCAGAACATACATGCCTGCAGCTCAGATGACTCAGAGTCCGCCATCAAGTGTTAATGCGAGGTAGAAGTGTACGGGGTACACACCTTCACCACGAAACGTCCACCGATCATGTTAAAAGTTGAACTGAATGGAATTCCAGTATCCATGGAATTGGACACAGGTGCAATTCAGTCCATCATGAGCAAAAAGGCCTTCGACTGGCAGGCTTGTTGGCGCTGCAGAGGTGATCATTGAGCCCATCAATGCCGCTTCAAACACTAGGCATGCAAAGGCTGTGGAACAATGGGACACCTCCATCAAATGTGCAAACAAGCTGCAAACCCTGCAAACCACCACGTTGCAGAGGAAGACCGATCCATGGTGGATCAAACTGAACTAAAGACTCAAACCGAGGAGGCAGAAGTGTACGGGGTACACACCGTCACCACGTAATGCCCACCGATCATGTTAAAAGTTGAACTGAACGGAATTCCAGTATTCATGGAATTGGACATGGGTGCAAGTCAGTTCATCATGAGCAAAAAGACCTTCGACAGGCTGTGGTGCAACAAGGCACACACGCCCAAGCTGAGCCCCATTCACACCAAGCTGAGGACTTACACTAAAGAGCTGATCCCTTGTAGCGTAGCAGTAAAAGTCTCTTATGAAGGAGCAATGCACGAACTACCATTATGGATAGTACCAGGAGATGGCCCCACACTGTTCGACAGAAGCTGGCTGGGAAAAATCCGCTGGTATTGGGACGACATATGAGCGCTTTCGACCGTTGACGACGCCTCATGTGCCCAGGTTATGAGTAAGTTTCCGTCGTTGTTTGAGCCAGGCATCGGAAGTTTCTCGGGGGTGAAGATGCAGATCCACTTGATTCCCGGTACACGACCCATCCACCACAAGGCACGGGTGGTGCCATATATGATGCAAGAGAAAGTGGAGATCGAGCTAGACAGGCTGCGACGAGAGGGCATCATCATTTGGGATTCGATCGGCCACGGCTATTTTTCAAAGGAACAAGGAGAGTCTGCTAAAGTGGTTCCGCGCACCGTGGTTTTCCAGGACGACATGCTGATCACAGGTCGGGACACCATCGAACACTTGCAGAACCTGGAAGAGGTTCTAAGTCAGCTAGATCATGTGGGACTCATGTTGAAACGTTCGGTGTGTTTTTCTATTGCCAGAGGTCGAGTTCTTAGGGAGAAGAATCGCGGCAGACGGTATCAGACCCACTGACGCCAAGACGGAGGCCATCAAGAACGTGCCGAGACCACAGAACTGCGTGATGGAGCTGCGATCGTTCCTGGGACTCCTCAATGATTTTGGTAATTTCCTACCCGGGTTAAGCACCTTGCTAGAACCTCTACACGTGTTGCTACGCAAGGGAGATGACTGGGTATGGGGGAAATCACGAGACAGCTTTTGAGAAAGCCCGAAATCTGTCATGTCCCAACAAATTGCTTGTCCTGTATGATCCTTGTAAACGTTTAGTGCTAGCTTGCGATGCGTCTTACGCGTCCAGGAGCTTATCCAAGGCCAAAAGGGCCTACAGCATGATTGAAAAAGAAGCTCTGGCATGCGTTTACGGGGTAAAAAAAATGCATCATTATATGTTTGGGCTTAAGTTCGAGTTAGAAACTGACCATAAGCTGCTCATATCACTATTCGCAGAGAGCAAAGGTATCAATACCAATGCCTCTGCTTGCATCCAAAGATGGGCGCTCATTGACTTCACTGGCCCGTTTCTAGGAAAAATGTTTTTGGTTGTTGTGGATGCTTATTCAAAATGGATTGAGTGTGTAATAATGTCTGTGAGGATGTCCACTGCCACTGTCGAAAGCCTACAAGCCATGTTTGCCACGCACGGCCTGCCTGATGTCCTTGTCAGCGACAACGGGCCATGCTTCACCAGCGCTGAATTCAAGGAATTCATGACCCACAATGGGATCAAGCAGATCACATCTGCCCCGTTGTAGCCCGCATCCAACGGCCAGGCAGAACGGGCAGTCCAAACCATTAAGCAAAGCTTGAAACGCGTGTCGGAAAGCTCCCTGCAGACCCGCCTGTCCCGAGTCCTGCTCAGCTACAAGACAAGACCCCACTCGCTCACCGGGGCTCCCCCAGCCGAGCTGCTCATGAAAAGGGAGCTCAAAACAAGGCTTTCTCTCGTCCACCCTGATCTTCATGATCACGTCGAGGGCAGGCGGCATCAACAAAGCATGTACCATGATTGGGCAAATTTGTCACGCGATATTGAAGTCAATGACCCTGTATTTGTACTCAATTATGGACATAGTCCCAAATGGCTTGCTGGCACGGTCATAGCCAAAGAAGGGAGTAGGGTGTTTCAGGTCAAACTTGCAAATGGACTAACTTGCAGAAAGCATTTGGACCAAACCAAACTGCGATTCACAGACAGCCACGAGCAACCTGAAGAGGACACCACACCACCAACTTCGACCCTCCGACACACCCACAAGTGGCAACCGACATCACGGTTGACCACGAAGCTGAACTTATCATCCCCAGCAGCCCAGCAAGGCCAGCTGCGCCGCAGCCCAGCGAAGGCCCAACCAATTCACCTGCACCTCCACCTGCATTTGTACTGAGATGATTGATTGGGGAGCGAAAAGCCCCAGATCGTCTCACCCTGTAAATAAGTGTACTATTGACTTTGGGAGGGAGTGATGTTATGTATGCAACCCTATGTAACCAGCATTCTACTGCCACCAGAGGGCATATCTGTTGGAGTCCCAAGGGATCCCAGCATCCCTTGGGAGCACTGTGTATAAGCAGGCCTCCCATGATGCACCAACACTCTGGAGTTAGAATAAAGAGATTAAGGTCACACTTACTCACGTTTACAGTACTCAATCACATTATGGACGTAGCAATAACCATTACAGAGATATAAGACCAAGGTTGGGAGCTGAATATTCAGGGGTATTTGACAATTCGGAAGGATAGACAGAAAGGAAAAGGAGGTGGGGTAGTGTAAGGAATTAATATTTCCACAGAAACCAATAGTCTACCAGTTTCTGTAAAAGCTTCCCAGTCAACGACTTCCCTGATGTATTTTCACAGAAACCAGACATGTTAATGAACTTATGAAAATGGCTATCGTATTTATGCTTACTTGACAAGAGGCAAAGCTCAGACAAAAGCCACCTCAGCTTGTTGTGTATAGAAGAATTCCACAAGGCTGAGTACTGTGAGCTAAACTTAGTGTGACCTTAGTCTTCTTTATTACAACTCCAGAGTGCCTAAACAACATGGCAGCCAACCTTTTATATTGGCTCTGCATTCCCCCTCAAAGTCTTCGATACAAGTTATTTACAAGTTGAGGCGATCCGGAGCCCTTCGCTCCCTGGTTGATCGTCTAAGTTCAAACCCTGGCATGTGTGAGTTGGCCGGACCATTGCTGCTCTGCACCGCGGCTGGTCTGACCGGACTGTCAGCAACAGTGGGTTCATCCTCGCGATTGACAGCGAGGTCGATTGCTGGTTGGATGTGTGTGGTGGATCGTCGATGGTGATGTCCTCTTCAAGTCGTTCCTGGTAGTCAGTAAATCACAATTTGGTCTGATCTAAATGCTTTCTGCACATTTGGCTGTTTAACAGTTTGATTATAAACATCCTATTCCCTTCCTTGGTCAAAACAGTGCCAGCAACCCACCTGGGACCATGACCGTAATTCAGGACAAACACAGGGTCATTAACATCAATGTCACATGAAACAGCCGCGCGATCGTGGTACATGTTCTGCCGGTATCGCCAAGTTTCCACGTGATCATTAAGATCCGGGTGGACAAGAGAGAGCCTGGTTTTGAGTGCTCTCTTTATTAACAATTCTGCCGGGGGAACCCCGGTGAGTGAGTGGGGTCGTGTCCAGTAACTGAGCAGAATGCGAGACAAGCGGGTCTGCAGGGAACCGTCCGTCACGCATTTCATGCTCTGCTTGATTGTTTGGACTGCCCGCTCCACTTGACCGTTAGACGCGGGCTTAAACGGAGCAATCCTGACATGCTTGATGCCATTGCGGGTCATAAACTCGTTGAAATCCGAGCTGGTGAAACACGGTCCATTGTCACTGACAAGGACGTAGGGCAAGCCATGGGTGGCGAACAGGGCCCGGAGACCATGGGGGCTGTAGACTTGCTGGATGACATGATTACGCATTCAATCCATTTTGAGTAAGGATCCACAATTCCTAAAACCACCTTTCCTAGAAAGGGGCCGGCAAAATCTACGTGGATCCTGGACCACGGTTTGGAGGGCCATGACCACAGATTCAGTGGAGCCTCCCTTGGTGCATTACTCAGTTGCGAGCAAGTGTTGCACTGATGCACGCATGACTCCAAGTCCGAGTCAATGCCGGGCCACCAAACATGCGACCTGGCAATTGCCTTCATCATGACAATGCCCATGTGGGTACTGTGTAGGTCACGTATAAATGTTTCCCTGCCTTTTTTTGGCAAAACCCCATAAGAGAAAGTCCGACTGGATGGGCATTTCATCTTGCATTTCCCTGGGAACGGCAGACCAGTTCCCATTTAGAGCGCAACTCTTTACTAATGATAGCACAGGATCCTGGCTGGTCCAGGTTCTGATCTGCTGAGCTGTGACGGATGACGCCTTGCTCTCAATAAGCATCCATGACCAGTAGCAAGTCTGCGGGTTGTGCCATTTCAACCCCAGTGGTGGGTAATGGTAGCCGGCTGAGAGCATCGGCACAGTTTTCAGTGCCTGGTCTGTGGCGGATAACATAGTCATAAGCGGATAATGTTAGTGCCCATCTTTGGATGCGGGATGAAGCATTGATGTTTATACCTTTGCTCTCTGAAAACAGCGAAATGAGCGGCTTGCGGTCAGTTTCAAGCTCAAACCGAAGTCTATTGGTGCATTTTCTTAACCCCATATACACATGCTAATGCCTCTTTCTCAACCATACTATAGGCTCTCTCAGCCTTAGACAGACTTCTAGACGTGTATGCAACTGGTTGGAGGTTGCCTGATACATTGGCTTGCTGTAACACACAGCCGACCCTGTACGATGAGGCGTCACAAGCTAGCATTAAACATTTACATGGGTCATAGTGTACAAGTAACTTATTTGAACATAGCAGGTTCCTAGCCTTCTCAATGGCTGTGTCTTCAGATTTGACCCAAACCCAGTCATCACTGTTAT
The DNA here is from genome assembly GCF_044704955.1 of Pristiophorus japonicus. Classification (NCBI taxonomy): domain Eukaryota; kingdom Metazoa; phylum Chordata; class Chondrichthyes; family Pristiophoridae; genus Pristiophorus; species Pristiophorus japonicus. The sequence continues at coordinate 87,258,993 of NC_091986.1, forward strand.
GTAGCAACATATGCAAAGGCTCTAACAGCATGCTCAACCCGGGTAGAAAGTTACCGAAATAGTTGAGGAGTTCCAGGAACGAACCAAGCTCCATCACATTCTGTGGTCTGGGTGCATTCTTGATGGCCTCTGTCTTTGAGTCCGTGGGCCTGATGCCGTCTGCTGCAATCTTTCTCCCCAAAAATTTGACTTCGGACGCCAGGAAAACACACTTGGAGGTTTCAGCCTGAATCCCACTCTGTCTTGGTGACTTAGAACCACTTCCAGGTTGTATAGATATTCGATGGTGTCACGACCAGTGATCAGGATGTCATCTTGAAACACAACGGTGCATGTAACAGATTTCAGCAAACTCTCCATATTTCTCTGGAAAATGGCTGCAGCAGGGTGAATCCCGAAAGGGCAGCTATGGTATATAAACAGCCCTTTGTGTATGTTGATGCACATCAGTCTTTTCGAAGATTCAGCCAACTCCTGTGTCATGTAGGCAGAGGTTAGGTCCAACTTGGTGAACAACTTCCCCCTCGCTAACGTTGCCTTGGGCAGCGGGTACTGGTCCTGTAGTGAGACTCGGTTAATCTTTACCTTGTAGTCTCCGCAGATTCTGACCGTGCCATCGCTTTTCAACACCGGAACAATTGGACTGGCCCACTTGTTGAACTTGACTGGCAATATGATTCCTTCGTGTTGGAGTCTGTCCAGTTTGATCTCAACTTTCTCCCTCATCATGTATGGAACCGCCCGAGCCTTGTGATGGACGGGCCATGCATCGGGGCCGAGATGGATCTGTACCTTGGCGCCTGTAAAGTTGTGTCATGTATCTTACATGGTCCCTGTTGGCACCATATCAAGGTGTGCCACCAGAGGGCACAGCAGTGGGAGACTTATAGGTTACCTGTACAGGTGTGCCTGGCCTAGTATAAAAGGCAGACCACCAGGTGTGATCCTCACTCTGGAGTTAACTAATAAAGGACTAAGGTCACTACAGTTCGAGGACAACACACTGCCTTGCGGAGTCATTGTTAGAGCATCAAAGGACACAACAAGTTGCCAATGCCTGGTTCAAATAGCGAGGGAAACTTGCTCAGCACTTGAGCACAGAAGGCGTCATCCACTGAAGATAGTGCTTTGATGTCGTTCCAATTCCATCTAATCTTTTCTAACCAGCTTCTGCCGAACAGCATTGGGCCATTGCCTGGAACAATCCACAATGATAGGTCATGCACAGCTCCATCATACGATACCTTCACTGCCGCACTTCCAATGACTGGTATGAGCTCTTTGGTGTAGGTACGCAGCTTTGCATTAATCGGGCTCAGTTTGAGCCTTTGTGTTTTATTGCCCCACAGTTTCTTGAAAGCCTTCTGGCTCATTATTGACTGACTCACACCCGTGTCCAACTCCATGGATACTGGAACTCCATTTAATTTGACTTTCAGCATTATAGGAAGGCTCTTGGTAGTGAAGGTATGTACCCCGTACACTTCTTCCTTGGGTTGAGTTGCCTGTGCTGCGTGATCCGCGCCGGATCGAGCATCCTCTGCCACGTGATATGTCGCAGCACGTTTACACATTTGCTGGAGGTGCCCCGTAGTTGCACAACCTTTGCACACATAGTGCTTAGAAACATAGAAAATAGGTGCAGGAGTAGGCCATTCAGCCCTTCGAGCCTGCACCACCATTCAATAAGATCATGGCTGATCATTCACCTCAGTACCCCTTTCCTGCCTTCTCTCCCCACTCCTTGATCCCTTTGGTCGTAAGGGCCATATCTAACTCCCACTTGAATATATCCAATGAACTAGCCTCAACAACTCTCTGCAGTAGAGAATTCCACAGGTTAACAACTCTCCGTGAAGAAGTTTCTCCTCATCTCAGTCCTAAATGGCTTGCCCCTTAGACTGTGTCCTCTGATTCTGGACTTCCCCAACATCAGGAACATTCTTCCTGCATCTAACCTGTCCACTCCCGTCAGAATTTTAAATGTTTCTATGAGATCCCCTCTCATCCTTCTAAACTCGAGTGAATACAGGCCTAGTCGATCCAGTCTCTCCTTATATGTCAGTCCTGCCATCCCGGGAATCAGTCTGGTGAACCTTTGCTGCACTCCCTCAATAGCAAGAACATTCTTCCTCAGATTAGGAGACCAAAACTGAACACAATATTCCAAGTGAGGCTTCACCAAGGCTCTGTACAACTGCAGTAAGACCTCCCTGCTCTTGTACTCAAATCCCCTAGCTATGAAGGCTAACATACCATTTGCCTTCTTCACCGCCTGCTGTACCTGCATGCCAACTTTCAATGACTGATGTACCATGACACCCAGGTCTCGTTGCACCTCCCCTTTTCCTAATCTGCCACCATTCAGATAATATTCTGCCTTCATGTTTTTGCCCCCAAAGTGGATAACCTCACATTTATCCACATTATACTGCATCTGCTATGCATTTGCCCACTCACCTAACCTGTCCAAGTCACCCTGCAGCCTCTTAGCATCCTCCTCACAGCTCACACCGCCACCCAGCTAAGTGTCATCTGCAAACTTGGAGATATTACACTCAAATACTACATATAAATCATTAATGTATATTGTAAATAGCTGGGGTCCCAGCACTGAGCCCTGCGGCACCCCACTAGTCACTGCCTGCCAGTCTGAAAAGAACCTATTTATCCCGACTCTCTGCTTCCTGTCTGCCAACCAGTTCTCTATCCACGTCAGTACATTACCCCCAATACCATGTGCTTTAATTTTGCACACCAATCTCTTGTGTGGGACCTTGTCAAAAGCCTTTTGAAAGTCCAAATACACCACATCCACTGGTTCTCCCTTGTCCACTCCACTAAACAATTGAATTGACATTGATGGGCCCGATGATTACCCCTGCAGCACCAACACGGTGCTAATGAAGTCACATTCACCCCCGATGGCGGACTCTGAGTCATCATAGGTCTTGCAGCCGCAGATGTTTAGGCCCTGCCATATACAGTTCAGCCTGCTAGCGATGTAATTTTATGTACAGTACTTGCCGGTGAGCTTCGATGTTGAGAAGATATCTGTATGGTGTTATCGTCCGAGGCTATGCATGCCTGGGCGATCGCAATGGCTCTGCTCAGGTCTAGGGTTTCGGCGGCCAGCAGCTTTCGAAGAATGACCTCGTGGCTGATGTCCAGCACGAACAAGACCCACAGCATTTGCCCCAACGCAGCTCCAAAATCGCAAGGTCCCACGAGGCATCTCAGGTCGGCGACATAATCCGCCACATCCTGGCCCCCGGAGCGATGGTACGTGTACAAATGATATCTGGCCATGAGGATACTCTCCTTCGGCTTGAGGTGGTCCTGAACCAGTGTGCAGAACTCTGTATATTCCTTCTCCATTGGTTTTGTCGGTGCGAGCAGATTCATGATGAGGCCATATATTTTAGGCCCACAGACGGTGAGGAGAACCACCCTGTGCTTGGCCGCGTTAGTGTCTCCTTCCAGTTTGTTGGCCACGAAGTACTGGTCGAGACACTCGACGAAGGCTTCCCAATCATCACCCTCTACGAATCTCTCTAATATTCCAACGGCAGCCATGGTTGCGTGCAGGTTCGTATTCTGTTACTCGTCACCAGTTGTTGTGTATAGAAGAACTCCACGAGGCTGAGTACTGTGAGCTAAACTTAGTGTGACCTTTAGTCTTCTTTATTATGACTCCAGAGTACCTAAACAACATGGCCCTGCACGTGTGTGCAGGTGACCATTAGGACTCCAACAGTCGCACCCTCCGATAGCAAGTATTGCATAGTTACATACATAACACAGCTAATTGCTTCTTTCCTGTAGAACACAAAATACCAGCTTTCTGATAGCCAGAAACTAGATATATTAAACTGTTATAATTATGCTTACTTGACTTGAAGACAATCACAAAAAACAAGAGATGGGAGCAGATTGGAACCCGATGATTCAATTCTCGACAAGCTCAGACGGCCATTGAGTAAGAATGTGACGATTGTATATTGAAAGGATATAAGAACATTAACTTCAGAACCCCTTGTCACACAGAGGAGGCGACTTCAGGGAAGGAAGAGAGGGTTATGTAGCAAAGCATCCCACGGGCTGCCCAGCGAAAGCAACCCATGTCAACGCATTCCCGGTCCTTGGTTGTATGGGAAGTAAAGCCTGTATTTTAACCATGTCTTCACTATCCAAGATCATGTAATGCATATGTGCATGTGCTTATTAAACTAGTTTGCTAAAGCAAGTAACCATGTCGTCACCATTTACGCCAGTCGAATCTTAAGTAAATAAGGGAAGGGAAAAATACCTTGCAGTAGCTCTGGTAATAAAGGATGAGATCAGTGCAGTAGTGAGAAATTATATTGGCTCAGAAGATCAAGATGAAGAATCAGTTTGGGTAGAGATAAGAAATAACAAGGGGAAGAAGTCACTGGTGGGCATAGTTTATTAGGCCCCCCTAACAGTACCTACACTGTTGGACAGATAAATCAAGAAATAATGGAGGCTTGTAAGAAAGATACGGCAATAATCATGGGCAATTTTAACGTTCATGTTGATTGGACAAATCAAATTGGCCAAGGTAGCCTTGAGGAAAAGTTCATAGAGAGGGATGGTTTCCTTGAACAGTATGTTATGGAACCAACCAGGGAGCAGGCTATCTTAGATCTGGTACTGTGTAATGAGACAGGATTAAAAATGATCTTGTAGTAAAAGATCCTCTGGCAAAGAGTTGAATTTCAAATTCAGTTGGAGTGTGAGAAAGTTGAGTCTCAAACCAGTGTTCTGATCTTAAATAAAGGTGATTACAAAGGTATGAAGGCAGAGATGGATCAAGTGGACTAGGAAAATAAATTAAAGTTTAAGATGGTTGATAAGCAGTGACAGACATTTAAGAAGATATTTCATAACTCTCAACAAAAATATATCCCAGTGAGAAAGAAAGACTTTAAGAAAAGGAAGAACCATCCGTGGCCAGCTAAGGAAGTAAAGGATGGTGTCAAATTTAAAATACTGGCATACAAAGTGGCCAAGATTAGTGGGAGGTCAGAGGATTGGGAAATTTTTTAAAACCAGCAAAGGACGACAAAAAAAATAATAAAAAGAGAGAAGATGGATTATAAGAGTAACTTGCAAGAAATATAAAAACAGATAGTAATAGTTTCTACAGGTATATAAAAAGGAAGAGAGTAGCTAAAGTAAACATTGGTCCCTTAAAGGATGAAACTAGGGAATTAATAATAGGGAACAGGGAAATGGTAGAGACTTTGAACAAATATTTTACATCAGTCTTCACGGTAGAAGACATTAAAAACATCCCAATAATAGATTATCAAGTGGCTATTGGGAGGGGGGAAATTAAAAAATCACTAAAGAAAAAGTTCACAGTAAAACAATGCGACTAAAGGTGGACATGTCCCCTGGAATTGATGGCCTGCATCCTAGGGTCTTAAAAGAAGTGGCTGCAGAGATAGTGGATGCATTGGTCGTAATCTACCAAAATTCCCTGGATTCTGGGGCGGTCCCATCGGATTGGAAAACCGCAAATTTAACGCCCCTATTTAAAAAATGAGGGAGACAGAAAGCAGGAAACTATAGACCAGTTAGCCTAACATCTGTCATTGGGAAAATGCTGGAGTCCATTATTAAAGGAAGCAGTAGCGGGACATTTGGAAAAGCATATTACAATAATGTAGAGTCAGCATGGTTTTATGAAAGGGAAATCATGTTTGACAAATTTACTGAAATTCTTTGAAGATGTAATGAGCAGGGTGGATAAGGGGGAACCAGTGGATGTGGTGTATTTGGATTTCCAGAAGGTATTCAATAAGGTGCCACATGAAAAGTTACTGCACAAGATAAGAGCTCATGGGGTTGGATCGATAGAGGATTGGCTAACTAACAGAGAACAGAGAGTTGGGATAAATGGGTTATTTTCCGGTTGGCAAACAATAAGTAGTGGAGTGCCATGGGGATCGTTGCTGGGGCCTCAATCATTTACAATCTATATTAATGACTTGGATGAAGGGACCAAGTGTATTGTAGCCAATTCTGCTGATGATATAAAGATGGGTGGGAAGCAAGTTGTGAGGAGGACACAAAGTATCTGCAAAGGAATACAGACAGGCTAAGTGAGTGACCAAACATTTGGCAGATGGAGTATAATGTGGGAAAGTGTGAGGTTATCCACTTTGGCAGGAAAAATAAAAAAGCAAATAATTATTTAAATGGAGATAGATTACACAATGTTGCAGTACAACTTCAACTATTTTAAATGAACAATGAACACTTGACGACAACAAAGCACCACTTACTGTCCTCAACCTCGACCGCATCCTCCACCACATTTCGGACTCTCCTCACCCCCTTTCTTATACCCGCCATTCTCTTTCCCACTACCCCTGAGCCCAGACCTCCCCGTGGTGGTACCAAGCCAGCGTGCAGCAGTGCACCCAGAGTGCTGTTCCTGTTGTTGGGGTTCAGACATTGGAGGTGCAATGAATGGGGCCTCAGGAGAAGCTTGTGATCCGGAAGGCATGGCTTCAGGGCTGGAAGCTGCTGGCAGCTCCTCACCCTCAGGTGCTGCCGATCCGACTACTATGGCACGGGGGATTCCACGTCATGTCCCAGAGTCGGCGGTTCACTCCATCACGGTGACTGTCATTGTGATAGCGCCACGATGTTTCCGGCTATCATAGCCATGGCCTTGAGCAGCTCTCGACCTATTTCGACACTGGCCGGTGACAGATACACCATGTCCTGGTACGTGCCTATCTGTCTTGCAGCAACAGACTGTTCCTGCACCAACCTCCGTCGCTGCGGTAAAGGCGCTGCAACACTGGGGATGCGTTGCTGCGTACCGCTTGTTCTTGCAAAATCAGAAGAGACATGGGGGAATCCTATAAATATAGAGTTGATGGTGGAGGATGTTCTAGCTGGCCCACATGGAACTAGTATATCCTCCTCCGTCTCCACTCCCACCTTCACTGGTTCCAGGATAAGCTGCTCTTCCTCTTCATCATCTCTGTCAGGGGTGAAGTTGAGAGAGGGCTGGGTGACGCCAGACGTGGAGGCAGTGGGTCTATCGTCTGGTCTCTCTGCGGAGGTCTGGTCTGAATCCTCAGAGTCTGGAAGTACAAAACAACATTTAAAAATGCTTGGCACCAGGGGAGGGTCAGGGTTACATAAGTACATGAGTACAGTGACATAGTGCAATCTTACTTAAATGTCCACCACGTCTGTCTACGATCAGTAATGCAGCAAATACATATATACATATACATATGCATTGCGTTACATGCCCCCAACATTGCAGTACATCACACAGTGCAATACATGAGGCCAACATTACAGTTGTAGTTACATTACATGACATTACTGGACCGAAACATAGACCGGGGATTGTATTGAACTGACCATCCTGTGTGGGTGTAGAAACTAGGGGGCCAAGTTTTGGCCTGAGTTGCTCCTGTTTTTTTGAAGCAACTGGTTTAGAATGGAGTATCTTAGAAATTGCAATTCTCGGCATTTAGTTTGCTCCAGTTCTAGTCAGTTAGAACAGTTTCAGTTTGGAACAGATTTTTTTATTTCAAAAAGGGGGCGTGTCCAGCCACTTACGCCCGTTTTGAAAGTTTAGGCAGTGAAAACTTACTCCAAACTAACTTAGAATGGAGGTGTAGATTTTTGTACGCTCAGAAAAACCTTGCCCACACTTAGAAAATCAGGCGTAGGTTACAAATCAGGCGTAGGGAATGGGGAGGGGGGAGGGGGTTTAAAGGGAAGTTTGCAAACATTAAACACTTCAGTTTTACAAATAAAGAGCCATCATCAATAATAAATGATAAATACATCAATAAATTAACCAATAAATCAATCAAAAAAATTAATAAAAATTTAAAAAATTAAAAAATCAATAAATAAAACATTTTCTACTTACCGACTGCAGCACCGAGAGCTCTCCAACAGCGTGCTGGGACAGCCCCCACAATGTGTCTCTGTCAGTGTCTCTATCTCTCTGTCTGTCTGTGTGTGTGTCTCTCACTCTCTGTCTGTCAGTGACTGTGTTTCTGACAGCGAGGGGAGGGGGAGGAGGGGGGGGAGAGGGAGAGAGGGAGAGGAGGGAGAGAGGAAGGGGGAGAGGAAGGGGGAGAGGGAGGTAGAGAGGGGGAGAGGGAAAGAGGGGAGAGGAGAAGGGGGGAGGGAGGGGGAGAAGAGGGAGGGAGGGGGAGAAGGGAGGGAGGAAAGAGGGAGGGAGGGAGGGAGGGGGAGAAGGGAGGGAGGAAAGAGGGAGGGAGGGAGGGAGGGGAGAAGGGAGGAAGGAGGGAGGGAGGGGGAGAAGGGAGGGAAGGAGGGAGGGGGAGAAGGGAGGGAAGGGAGGGAGAGAAGAGGAGAGGGAGGGAGGGAGGGGGAGAGGAAGGGGGAGAGGGAGGTAGAGAGGGGGAGAGGGAAAGAGGGGAGAGGAGAAGGGGGGAGGGAGGGGGAGAAGAGGGAGGGAGGGGGAGAAGGGAGGGAGGAAAGAGGGAGGGAGGGAGGGAGGGGAGAAGGGAGGAAGGAGGGAGGGAGGGGGAGAAGGGAGGGAAGGAGGGAGGGGGAGAAGGGAGGGAAGGGAGGGAGAGAAGAGAGGGAGGGAGGGAGGGGGAGAAGGGAGGGAGGGAGGGAGGGAGAGGAGAGGGAGGCTGAACGGGCCGGGCCGGGCCCGGCCGGGCCCAAGACTTTAGGTGGGGCCCACCCCCAGCACCAGAGTTAAAGGTAGGTGGCCGGGGGTCGGGTCGGGTCCTGGGGAGGGTGGGTCGGGTCCGGGGGAGAGGAGTCGAGTCGGGTCCGGGGGGGAGGAGGTGGGGTCGAGTCGGATTCGGGGGTGGGGAGTCGGGTTGAGGGGGAGTCGGAGCGGGAGGTATTTGAGAGAGCCAGCTGTAGGGAGGAAGCAGGAGCTGGACGAGGGAGGTGCAGCCTGATCCACGCAGCCCCAGTGAGCCCATTCGGCCAGGGCTAAGGGCTGCGTGCTTCAGGCCCCTCCCACACAGTTTTGGCCGCCTGGAGCTACTGCACATGCGCGCCCACTGTAACGCGCCTGTGCAGAGGTTCCGGCACTGTTTTCAGCGCAGAGACCTGCATCCACCCCCCACAGCTCGTGCTGTGCCGCGCCCAGCTCCAGAGGACCTGCAGGGAGCCGGAGAATCTGTTTTTTAGGCGCACTTTCTGGCGCGAAAAATGGGCGTCCAGGTCGGGGCTGCGCCGTTCTAGATGCGGCCCGAAACTTGGGCCCATAGAGACATAGAAAATAGGTGCAGGAGTAGGCCATTCGGCCCTTCGAGTCTGCACCGCCATTCAATGAGTTCGTGGCTGAACATGCAACTTCAGTACCCCATTCCTGCTTTCTCGCCATACCCCTTGATCCCCCTAGTAGTAAGGACTACATCTAACTCCTTTTTGAATATATGTGCATCAGATCCAATGCCGGTGGTGGCACGGTTGTTATCCCCGACCAGTGACAGGGCACGGATCTCAATCTCCATCAAGGGTTCTTGCTTTGGGGGTCCTCCCCCTATACGTCGCTGATCTGCTGGTATTGCAGATGTCTTTTTCTGCAGAAAGTGAAGTAAATGAAAGTAAAAATCTTCAATCCATTTAACATCGCAGACACACAGGTTCACACACACACACCAAAACACTACGTTAATCCTCTTGTCATTGCCCAAAAGCACAAATACAACGCCGTAACCTTGGGATAAATAACATCACCCATGTGACTCTGAACCAACATTTATATGGTACATGGCACATAGTGGGTGCATAAATAAAATCATTACTTACTCTTGCTACCCTCACCATGTCGTTCCACCTCTTACGACACCTTTCCTCGGTGCTTACCATTGTACTTGTGGAGGAGACAGCCTCCCCGATCTCCATAATATTCTCCAGCAGGGCAGGTAACTCCGTCTCGTTGAAGGCGGGCGCCCTCAATCTCCCATTCTTCTTGATGTTCCTGCACTTTTCCTTCTTTCTCAGCATTTCCATTACATTTATATGATTTTTGATTTATAAAATGTATTATTATTGTTGATATTGCATAATTATTATGTTATTAATATTTTTTGGCTCTAGAATCTCTGATTAAACCAACTGACCCTCGAATATTTTGCTGCTCCTGCTCATTCTCTCTCCCCCTCGACTTCAATTCTCCGTGCATGCCAAAATCGTGGGAAAAAAGCATCAGTGAATAAAAAACAGTGCCGCACCATCCATCGACAAGAAAGTCGATCTTGATCGACTATAATACTGCATACCGCCCGCTGCACACCGCTCGCAAACTGCTTGCATACCGCCAAAAAAAATTCCACCAAAATAGTGCTCTTCGGTCGCGGTTCTAAACGACACACCGCCTGAATACCGCCGAGAAATGGGCGGACCTAACGTCATGATGAATTTCAGGCCCATAGTATCTTAAATTGTTCAAGCAATAGCTAAATTTAGTAAATCTTTTATATTACCTCAGTAATTGCACACACTTCCTCCCAACAAATCACTTTTCCACAACCTTTAAAAATTGCTTTCTGGAGTACAACCATAATATTAGAAAACTTGTTTGCAATCGTTCTGTAACTAGATAGATTTCAAAAAATCTTGAGTTTTTTGGGGCAAGGTTCAGGAGAACAGTTTGTGAGTCAGATCTTTTGACAGTTTCAAGACAACTCACATAAGACAGCACAAAAGCTATTATCACAGAGATTGTAAAGCATCAAGTCCCACTCAGTGCCTTCATCCAGAATGACAGGGAGGTTTGTAGTGAGGACTGGGCAGATTGAGCCTAGATTAATTGTCCAGCAGGGATCTGACTAAATCAATACTATTTGTAACTTTATGAATAAGTGTCGATGATACTCTATTCTAGGTCAAGCTATCCATCATGCTATTCTATATTTCATTTTTTATTTCAACTAGAAAATACAGCTTTTGTGACCTTGAATCTTTTTAACCTATAGACACTGAATTTGTTAAATCACATTTGTTTTTCGTCATATTTGCCCCTTTCTCCTCATGGACTGCAGTTCCACGGGGGATGGTCAACCTCTGATTCTTTTGCCCAAGTGGCCATGCTTTACAAGCAAGTATCGATAGTGACTGTTGGCATACTGTTTGACCACTGGGGCTTCACAGCCAGGTGCAATCCTGTCCTCACGCAAAATCTACACATACATTTTTTCTGCAGAGATCATGGAGAGGCACCATCACAGAGGCATTCTTCCTTCCCTAGTCTAGAAGTCCTGAGACTAATTTCCACATCTGTATTACCACCTAGCTAAGATCAGCTAATTCACTACAGGCCAAGAATTGGATCGGAGATTTTTTAGTCTGTATGGGGGACCCAGATCTCTGCATCATATGCCAATACCACTTCAGATCTCCTCATGTCATATGCCAATACCAGTTTTATAGTACAGGCAGAAGGCACCAATACCAGCTGCTGGGCATGTTTGAGAGCAACTCAAGACCACTCACCCTCTGATTTTTTTCTTCCTCTTCATAAAGAAGTCCCTGGCTCTGTGACTGCTTGTGTCCTTCCAAACGGACTGACCAAACAGAACAATAATTCCATCGTGTACTAGTATTTGGCATTGAAATTTGAGTACCTACACACTGGGGGCCAAAATTTCGTCCTGCCAGAAAGCTGGCGCTCCTACCTTTTTTTAAAAAGAGTTTTTACCGCGGTTTCAGAAGAGGTCCCCTCTTTCGCGAAATTCACCTCTGTTTTTTTTCCAATCTGCCAGGAAGTTGGTAATAAAGGGGGCGGAAGAGTGGCCGTAAGTGCTGGTGAAGGGCGGAAGTGGAGGCGGGATGGATTCTTTGCCGCTGTCACTCAGCAGCGGAGCAGTGGTGATGTCATTGCGCATCTGCATCACCAGTTATCTCACCTCCATTAAAGGGGAGAGAATCGGCCATCAGTTGCGATCGCACACTGGGCCACCAGGGAGGGTTTCGGCCAGGCCAGCGGCCTGGCACCCAAGAGGGGGGGCGGCCCAGCCAAACCCAGGGGCACAATAGTCCGGCCGACATGGAAGTCGGCTGGCAAAACAAATTAAATGGCGGCCGTGACATTGGGCCCTCGCCTTTAATGGCCGCCGCAAAACCAGGGCAGAGAGAGCATACAAGGTGCACCGACAGAAAAAGCTGTCGGGGGTACTGCTCAGCGGCAATAAGATTTTGCTCGCTAAATTTCACAGGAGGTGGGGGATCCCGGTGGTGCACGCACTGATGACACACGCGCGGCCGGTCGGCAGCAGTGGGGCGGAAGTGAGGACCGCCAGAAAAAACCCGAGCTGAATTTAGCTTGCGCCGGCCATTCGAACAGAAATCGGCAGCCACTCGACTCCGCCACATGACCGCCGCAAACAGGTGGTAACGGGTCTTATTGGAGAGCTGAATTTTGGCCCCCAATCTGCAGCTTCTCCTCTAACAGAATGGGGGAGTAGGACTAATTGGATAGCTTTTTCAAAAGGTTAGCACAGGCATGATAAAGAAAGGAAAGACTTGCGTTTATATAGTGCCTTTCACGACCACCGGACATCGCAAAGCACTTTATAGCCAATTAAGAACTTTTGGAGTGTAGTCACTGTTGTAAATTACTAATGTAATGATGGGCTGAATGGCATGCTTCTGATTCTATGATATTAGCTTCTTTAAAAGACACAACACATCAAACTTGATTTAAGATTGATTGCTAATATACTCCAATGTTGAAACATTATTAAAATAGATTTTAATAAATTTACAATTTGACATTGTGCAACAGATGGAGTGTTTTGTAGAAAAGGGCATTGTACATTAGCTCTTTATTTCAAAAGGTGAAAAGTGATTCTCAATACTGATTACTGTAAGTGCGAGAGCATTGTGAGTCAGTTAATGGGGAGGAGTGATGTAAATGAGAACATCTGTTATCTAGAATAACAGCTGGCGTGAAAATTTCACAATTGCTTCTTAAACAAGAATGTACTTGTAATTTTACTCTCATCACAAATCAAATTGCTTGTCAATAAAAAAAGATACAAAAAGGTTTTCAGAAACAGGAAACTATTAAAACTAATATCTTAAAAATTGAATTGTCTGTACAGCATGCAACTGTAGTCAGGAGTTTGGAGGACTGAGGCTCTTCCTTTCAGAAAGGATAAAGTCAAACAATAAATTGATAAATTAGTTGTTTAAACACTCAAACCAGAAGGTCATGTACCCATACCCCAAAGACAGCCATCACTAAATTGATAAAACACACATATAAAAGTAAACAGTATCTGCTGATGCACAGAGTGGTCGCACAGAGTCAGTCAGGAACAAAGTGCAGCATAAACAGAGTGGGAAAAGTCAGGAATTTGGAGAGAGTGTGAATTCAGTGCAGAGGGGGAAAGGAGATGCTGCCTTTTGCTTCCAATACTTGTGGTTCGTCATACAGATAAATATTTAATTTAATCTACCTATAACTTAAACTAGATCAAGTAATTAGTTTAAAAACTATAAGCTAAGTTGATTAAATAAATATGGCTGCGAAATTCGGTACCTTAGTGCCAGCAGTTAAGGCCAGTTTAGGGGAAAAAATGTCAGCCGCCTCGCTTCTGTCCACAGGTGAGGACGATCGAGTGGGCGGGACATTCATGCGCCAGCAGTATGCAAAGTAGGCAGATTGTGATGTCAATCAGTGTGTAACGCTGATTTTCTGCACAACCTGCTATTTTAGACATTGCCGTTCCAAACAATGCTCTCTCCTAAACATCGAGGGATCTCCCTTCCCCCCGTCCTCCCCTCACTAGTGCTATTTAAAGGGATACATCCAACTTGCAGATGAGTTTATTATTTCTGTAGTCCTGGCTCTTTTATAGTTTATATCCATACTGGCTTTCTAGAAGACATTTATAATATTATTAAAGTGTGCAGGGAGAGCAGCTGGATGTTGGGAAGGCCTTGGCTGCAACTGGAAGGTCTCTGACTGCATCACTTGCTCCCAGTCATGAGGGCTCTACTTGCAGTCCCACTTGCACTGCAGCATGACAGGGAGATGGAGCAAAGGCAGCAAAGATGAACTCTCAGCAGGAGGTCTTAACCACCTAGGGTCTTCAGGGAGCACTTTTCCTACCTGCACCTAATTTTTTCACCAGCTGATCCTTCCAGGCTGGAACAGGCGACATAGCAAACATCTCACAGTCCGCCATCCATTGCTGCCTTAGGGAGGTCACAGAGGCTCTGTACTCTGGGAGAAAGGACTTAATTATCTTCTCTCTAAACAGAGAGAAACAGGAGAAGCATGCATGTGGCTTTCCCAGGATATCGAGCCTCCACATGGTGCAGGATGCCATCAACAGCACATATGTGGCTTTGCAAGCACCCTATATCAATGCTGAGATGTACCATAACCTCAAAGGCTACTAATCATTTAATATGCAGATGATGTGTGACCACACCTGGTATCCTGGCAGTAGTCATGATGCCTTCATCCTGCACCAGTTCTGTGTGCCAACAATCTTCTAGCCACCACATCGAATCTGAGGGTGGCTGCTCGGAAACAAGGGATACCCACCTGGCTGATGACTCCCCTCCATAAACCCACCACTTGTGACCAGCAATCATAAAATGACAGCCATACTATCACAAGGAACCTCATTGAGCAGACCATCGGAATGCTCATGCAACGGTTCTGCTGCCTTGACCGCTCCGTAGGTGCTCATTAGTAGTCACCGGAGTAGGTATCACAATTCATGGTGATCTGCTGCATCCTCTACAATTTGTTCAATTTCCGCAACCACTTCAGAAAGAGGAGGAAAACGAAGAAGAGGAAGAGGAGGAGCAGGAAGAGGAGGAGGAAGAAAGGAGGAGGCGGCCTGAAAATCCCCATTCCAGACAGGCTGTCTGTGAGCGCAACATCAGTCTCCACTTCCCCTGAATGAAACCCCTGATCCCCGTTGCTCACCAATTCCCCAACTAACCATTATTCAATCAAGGAATATCACAACGTCCTCTTGGGCACAATGCTGAAATAAAAGCCACCACAAAACAAACATTCCAAACCAAATTTATAAATTATTCAATCCAATACTACATAACAAAGTCAACTTTGTGCATTACCTATGTGCAATTCCTTAGTGTCTATCTTTTGTGTGCCTGTGCCTAGTCAAATGCTCCTAAGAAGTGCGACCCCAATGGCCACAGCATGGCTGTGGAAGGTTGCTGACTTTCCGTGGGGTACACTGCAGATGGCCTTGCAGGACAACGTCGAGCAGCTCTGTGTCATTTATCTCACATTATTGTACATAACTGTATCTTACCATGCTATACATGACTGTAACTAGAAGCTTACCTTACCACCAGGGGTGTACTTGCAGGAGACACTGGATACCTGTCCCAGACAGGTATATAAGGACAGGTCTCAGGCAAGTGTGGCATTCGAGAGCTGTGTAATAAAGGTGCAGGTCCTGAGTGACCTTGACTTCAGCATGTGCCTCGTGTAAGTCTGTACTGCAGGGTCAGGACTTTACACTCTGAGCCTAGAAGGCCCGGCTGTAGACCTCACCATCTTGGCATAGGCAGCTGCAGTCTTGGCTGGCTGGCTGGTGGACATCTGCAATGTCAGTGGCAGAGGGCAAATGGTGAAAACACGAATTCTGTCATTCTGAGAGAGGACAGCAGGTTCTTGATCCACGGAGCCACTTCCATAACCCTTTGGAGGACAGATTGCTGGATTGCTGTAAAACCCTGCAAGACCCTTTGCACACTCCTAAACCCAGCCATGATGGCAGCAGTCTTAGCTTGCGTGGCCGCATGTTGGGCCTGCATGGGCCTTCCACTGCAGCACTCAGATGTTGGGTCATTTCTGCTTGTGCTGCAATGGAAGCTGAGACATTGCCCATTACACCCAGCATCATGGTTGGATCCACACACACTCTAATGGAGTTGCCCATCATTTCCATCTTGGAAATCGTGGGCTCCAAGTCCTGCACAAAGCCCCATGCAATGTTAGAGCCAGGCACCTCCATGTTCTAGACAGTGACAAGGCTCTCTGGCATGCCGTCCATTGCACCAAGCATGTGTGTGTGCATGCCCATCACCCTTCTTCTGAAGACCACCCCATCGAAATCCCCATCTGAGTCTTCTGCAGCAGACCTCATGTTGACCTCACCCTCTGTGGCACTGGCACCTAAGTTACCCTTTCCCTCTGGCCTGGCTGCAGCCCACTCATGCCAGGTGACTCAACACATGCAGATCCCACCTCTACACTATCCTCTAAAGTTTGCACTGTGCCATTTTCTGAGCTAGCGACTGGGAATGTCAAATCGAGTGATTGTGTCACTTCTCCATCACTTTCCTCCTCTTCTTCTTCCTGCACAGGCTGGGCTGGTGACAGTTCTTGGGTATCTGAAAGGAGAAAGGCAGAAGGGTCAGGATACAGGGAAAAGCAAGATGTGCATGCTTACAGCATCAGCAGTTTGAGAGAAGAGATTGTGGGATGAGAAAGAAGTGGGATGTGAGAAGAAGGATTTGGTATGAGCACACGGTCATCATCAATGCTTTCAGCCTCAGTGACGGCCGCTCCAGGTTCTGCATCCGTGCTTGCCCCCAACTGTTGCTTCTGATCGCGCCAGTTGTGAGCCACCTTGGCCTGCAAGAGAAAGGGAAGTGTGTCATTGAATGTGGTGCAATATGTCTGGATGATGTGCCTATCAGGGTTGAATAGCTGCAGTGTGTGAAAGGTGTGAGGTGTGGGTGTGAGGCTTGCAACAGTAGTAAGTGTGTAAGAGTGAGGTGAAGCTACGATTGTGAGGAATAAGTTACGATTGCTGGAGATTATTGGTAGGTGAGCAATGGGGGTTTAGTGCATTCAGCAGTGTGTGAGGCTAGTGGTGCAGTTGGTGGGATATGGCATTTGAAGATGCATTCACTCACCTTGACCATTCATGTGAGGTCATTAAACCTCTTCCAGCACAGTATCTATGTTCTAGGAAAAAGACTTGTGGCACTGATGGCTTCAGCCATCTCCTCCCACTGCTTTTGAACAGTGGCCGGAATTTCCTTTACCTGGCCTGGCGCATGCAGGCGGTTGGCGTGTCAGATCGCGACCCTGTTGCTGCTTCCATCCCGCTCCAGAAAACGACTTTGCATAAATGGGGCCTATTAAGCCTCCCAGCGCATTATCCAGCCCAATTAAATGATCATCCATGACACGTTTTCAGCTAGTAGATTTAAAGGTGCCATGGGCACATTGCATTTGAAGACTAGGAGTGCGCAGTCACTGCGCTGGAGCTTTTGATTGTTCTAAATACTTGGAAACATGACTGCATAAAGAGGGATCAGTGCTGGATCCTCAACTATTTACAATCTATATTAATGGTTTTGATGAAGGGACCGAGTGTAATGTAACCAAGTTTGCTGATGATACAAAGATGGGTAGGAAAGCAAATATCTGGATGATTACTATGTAACTCCCATACAAATCTCACCCTGCCTTTCTTGGGCATTACAACACGATTACCCCACAATAAACAGTAGGACTGGATGGAAAGCTCATCTTTGCAATGGCTGTATGGTTTGGTTTCATCACCCATTTCCTTGGAGATGGTTGACCAGTCCCCGTTAAGAACAGAACGTTTTACAACCCATAGGGTCGGATCCTGGCTGGTCCAGTTCTTAACTTGTTGAGCAGCGACAGGTGACCCTTCACTCTCAAAAGGCATCCATGACTATGAGTAGCTTGCAGACATTAGCGTTTCCACCTCTGGTATGGGCAACGGTAACCAGCTCAATGCATCAGCATAGTTTTCAGTGCCTGGTCTATGGCGAATGACATAATCATAGGCAGATAATGTCAGCGCCCACCTCTAGATGTGGGACGACGCGTTGATATTGATATATCGTTGTTCTCGGAACATAAAGGTAAGTGGCTTGTGATCGATTTCCAGTTCGAAGCGAAGCCCAAACAAGTACTGGTGCATTTTTTTAACCCCATAAACACATGCTAAAACCACTTTCTCTACCATGCCGTAGGCTCTTTCCACCTTAGACAGGCTTCGAGACGCATATACAATCGGTTGTAGTTTGCCTGACTCATTGGCTTGCTGGAGTACGCAGCCGGCCCCATAGGACGACGCATCACAGGTCAAAACTAGACGCTTACATGGGTCATGCAGTACCAGTAGTTTGTGGGAACACATGTTTGTGGGATTTCTAGCCTTCTCAAAGCCTCTGTCTTGAAGTTCACCCCACACCCAGTCGTCTCCTTTCCTGAACAGCTTGTGCAAAGGCTCTAATACTGTGCTCAATTTGGGTAAAAAGTTACCGAAGTAGTTGAGAAGATCCGTCACATTCTGAGGCCTCTGTTTTCGTGTCTGTAGGCCTGATTCCATTTGCAACAATTTTCGTCCAAGGAATTCAACCTCTGGTGCCATGAAAATGCAATTCGAACGTTTCAGCCTGAGTCCCACTTTGTCCAGACGACACAGAACCTCTTCCAGATTTTGCAGGTGCTCAGCGGTCTCACGACCTGTGACTAGGATGTCGTCTTGGAATACCACGGTCCTGGGGACGGATTTCAATAGGCTCTCCATGTTTCTCTGAAATATGGTTGCCGCCGAACGAATGCCAAAAGGGCACCTGTTATAAATAAACAGTCCTTTGTGCGTGTTGATGCACATAAGTTTCTTTGATGATTCAACCAGTTCGTGTGTCATGCAGGCTGACGTTAGATCCAATTTGATGAACGATTTTCCCCTGGCTAGCATTGCAAACAGGTCATCAGCTTTCGGTAGCGGGTACTGATCTTGTTTCGAAACTCGGTTGATCGTGACCTTGTAGTCTCCACAAATCCTGACCGTGCCATCACTCTTTAACACTGGAACAATGGGGCTGGCCCATTCATTAAATTCGACTGGTGAGATGATCCCCTCACGTTGTAGCCTGTCCAATTCGAACTCGGCCTTTTCTCTCATCATGTGCGGGGCCGCCCTGGCTTTGTGATGGATGGGTCTTGCGCCTGGGCTTAGGTGAATCTACACCTTGGCTCCCTTGAAGCTGCCAATTCGCGGTTCAAACAGTGGGGGAAATTTGCTCAGCACTTGAGCAATAGGCCCTGCCATGTGCAGCTCTGCCGGCCATCAATACAATACTTGCCGTGGAGTTCCTGTTTTGTCGCGATATCTGCTTCGTGCTTTTCTGCGTGGACATGCAAGCCTGGGCGATGTTGATGACCTTGCTGAGGTCCTGCGTCTCTGCAGCCAGCAGCTTACTTAAGATCGCCTCGTGGTCACGCAGCATGTCTTCCAACGCAGGCCCAAATTTGCAAGGTCCTGCAAGACGTCCTAGGTCGGCAACAAATGCCGCTACGTCCTGGCATTCTGGACGAACGTGCGTATAGAAGCAATATCTGGATATGAGGATTCCTTCCGTGGGTTTAAGGTGTTCCTGAACTAGAGCACACAGTTCTTTGTAATGCTTTTCTGTAGAAAGAGTGGGCAAGAGCAGATTCTTGATGATTGCAGAGATCGTGGGACCACAGACGGTGGGAAGAACTGCCATTCTCGACATCCTCGTCTTTGTTTTGGTCATTTGCCACAAAATACTGGTCAAGACGATCCGTGAAATCTCCCCAATTATCTCTCTCATTGAATCTCTTGAGAATTCCAACAGTACTCGATCGTGCTGTGCTCACCATACTTTTCCGTGGGTTCGTATTTGCCTCGTCACCAGTTGTGGTGTATGAAATGATACAATGAACTCCGTACTGTGAGCCAGTGACTAGGTGTAACCTGGTCAGTCTTTAATGGCTTCCAGAAGTGAAGATACAAAGGTGAAGTTCAGGTTATATACCGGGCCCAGCAGGAGTGTACCTGTGACCCGAGGACCTCTGACGGTAGTGCCCCTATTGGTGGACAGACCTTACGTACATACATTACATCAATAGCCACTACAGAGACGTGGTTGCAGAGGGACCAAGGTGGGGAACTAAATATAAGGGTACTTGACTTTTAGAAGAGACAGGCAAAATGGAAAAGGCAGGGATTGCCCTGATAATAAACAATGGGATAAAGACAGCAGAGAGAAAGGATCTTGGCTCGGAAAGTCAACATGCAGAATCAGTTTGGATAGAGCTAAGAAACAGAAAGGGGCAGAAAACACTGGTGGGAGTAAATTATAGGCCCCCTAATTGTAGTTGAAGTGTCGGGTAGTAATCAGTATAAATCAAGAAATTAGAGGTGGATGTAACAAAGGTAATAATGTAATCATGGGGACTTTAATTTTCGTATAGACTGGGCAAACCAAATTTGCAGTAATAGTGCAGAGGATGAGTTCATGGAATGCATTCAAGATAGTTTGCTGCATCTTTGCATCCAACGCAAAGATGCAGCAAACTGTGGGCATCCTGGAGAAGTTCTCAGAGGGTGAGGACTGGGAAGCCTATGTCGAACGGCTAGACCAGTACTTCGTAGCCAACGAGCTGGACGGAGAAGGAAGCGCTGCAAAAAGGAGAGCGGTCCTCCTCACGGTCTGCGGGGCACCGACCTACAGACTCATGAAGAATCTTCTGGCTCCGGTGAAACCCACAGATAAGTCGTATGAGGAGCTGTGTACACTGGTTCGGGAGCATCTTAACCCAAGGGAGAGCGATCTGATGGCGAGGTGTCGGTTCTACATGTGCCAGCGATCTGAAGGTCAGGAAGTGGCGAGCTACGTCGCCGAGCTAAGGCGACTTGCAGGACAATGTGAGTTTGATGGCTACCTGGAGCAAATGCTCAGAGACTTTTTTGTACTGGGCATTGGCCACGAGACCATCCTACGAAAACTTTTGACTGTAGAGACACCGACCCTCAGAAAGGCCATTGCGATAGCACAGGCGTTTATGTCCACCAGTGACAACACCAAACAAATCTCTCAGCACACAAGTGCTAGCAATGTTCATAAATTAACTGGAACGGTATTTGCGAGCAGAAATGTACAGGGCAGAAACCACGAGTCTGCAACTGCCAGCAGGCCTCAGGTGACCCAGATGATTCAGAGTCCACAACAAAGGATGAATGCAAGGCAATTCACACCTTGTTGGCGTTGTGGAGGCTTCCATTCAGCCTATTCATGCCGCTTCAAAGGATATGTTTGCAAGAGCTGTGGAACAATGGGGCACCTTCAACGAGCTTGCAGCTGTAAAACCTGCTAACCACCACGTGGCAGGGGAAGATCGGTCCATGGTGGATCAAAGCAATTTTGAGCCTGAGAGAGAGGAGGCAGATGCTGAAGTACACGGGGTGCACACATATTCAATGAAATGTCTACCTATAATGCTGAACAAAAATTGAATGGCTTACCCGTAGACATGGAACTGGACACTGGCGCTAGCCAATCCAGCATGAGTAAAAAGATGTTTGAGAGACTGTGGTGCAACAAGGTATTCAGACCAACCCTGAGCCCCATCCACACGAAATTAAGGACGTACAGCAAAGAGCTTATCACTGTCCTGGGCAGCGCCATGGTCCAGGTCACTAACGAGGGCACATGCACGAACTGCCACTCTGGATTGTCCAGGACAATAGCCCCACACTGCTTGGAAGGAGCTAGCTGGGCAAAATCCACTGGAACTGGGATGACATCCGAGTGCTATCACATGTCGATGAGGCCTCATGTACCCAGGTTCTTAACACATTTCCTTCCCTTTTTGAGCCAGGCATTGGAAACTTTTCCGGGGCGAAGGTGCAGATCCACTTGGTCCCAGAGGCACGACCCATTCACCACAAGGCGCGAGCGGTACCTCACATGATGAGGGAGAGAGTGGAAATCGAGCTGGACAGATTGCAATGCGAGGGCATCATCTCCCCAGTGGAATTCAGTGAGTGGGCCAGCCCGATTGTTCCAGTACTCAAAAGTGATGGCACGGTCAGGATTTGCGATGATTATAAAGTAACTATTAATCGTTTCTCGCTACAGGACCAATACCCGTTACCTAAGGCAGACAACCTATTTGCGAAGCTAGCGGGAGGCAAGACGTTCACCAAGCTCGACCTGGCTTCGGCCTATATGATGCAGGAGCTGGAGGGGTCTTCGAAGGGCCTCACCTGCATCAACACAGACAAGGGGCTGTTCATCGACAACAGATGCCCATTTGGAACTCGGTCGGCTGCAGCGATCTTTCAGAGCAACATGGAGAGCCTACTCAAGTTGGTACCACATACGGTGGTTTTTCAGGATGACATATTGGTCACGGGTCAGGACACCGTCGAGCACCTACAAAACCTGGAGGAGGTCCTCCAACGACTGGATCGCGTAGGGCTGCGGCTGAAGAGGTCAAAATGCGTCTTCATGGCAACAGAAGTGGCGTTTTTGGGGAGAAAGATAGCGGCAGACGGCATTTGGCCCACAGACGCCAAGACAGAGACTATCAGCAACACGCCCAGGCCACAGAATGTCATGGAGCTGTGGTCGTTCCTGAGACTCCTCAACTATTTTGGTAACTTCCTACCGGGGTTAAGCCCCCTCTTAGAGCCCCTACATGTGTAAGTGTGTAAAGGTGAGAACTGGGTATGGAGAAAAAAACAAGTAATTGCTTTTGAGATAGCCAGAAACATTTTATGCTCCAACAAGCTGCTTGTATTGTATAACCCATGTAAAAGACTTGCGCTAGCATGTGATGCATCGTCGTACGGAGTCGGTTGTGTATTACAAAAAGCTAACGTTGCGGGGAAGTTGCAACCTGTCGCCTATGCCTCCAGGAGCTTGTCGAAGGCCGAGAGGGCCGACAGCATGATTGAGAAAGAGGCATTAGCGTGTGTGTTCGGGGTAAAGAAAATGCATCAGTACCTGTTTGGCCTCAAATTTGAGCTGGAAACCGATCACAAGCCCTTCATATCCCTGTTCGCTGAAAACAAGGGGATAAATACTAATGCCTCAACCCGCATACAAAGATTGGCACTCGCGCTATCAGCGTATAACTATACCATCCACCACAGGCCAGGCACCGAGAACTGTGCAGATGCTCTCAGTCGGCTACCGTTGCCCACCACGGGGGTGGAAATGGCGCAGCCTGCAAACTTGTTGATGGTGGCGCAGTCCGCAGACTTGTTGATGGTCATGGAAGTGTTTGAAAATGATAAATCACCTGCCACGGCCCGCCAGATTACGACTTGGACTAGCCAAGATCCTCTGCTATCCCTAGTAAAAAACTGTGTACTGCATGGGAGCTGGGCCAGCATCCCCGTTGAAATGCAAGAGCTAATCAAGCCATTCCAGCGGTGAAAGGATGAGCTGTCTATTCAGGCAGACTGCCTGTTGTGGGGTAACCACGTAGTGCTACCCAAAAAGGGCAGGGAGACATTTATCTCCACAGCACACACCCGGATATAGTAATGATGAAAGTGATAGCCAGATCCCACGTGTGGTGGCCCGGTATCAACTCTGACTTAGAGTCCTGTGTACGGCAATGCAGCGTTTGTGCTCAGTTGAGCAACGCGCCCAGAGAGGCACCACTAAGTTTGTGGACCATGGTCGAGGATCCATGTCGACTATGCGGGCCCATTTCTTGGTAAAATGTTCCTGGTGGTGGTGGATGCTTTTTCAAAATGGATTGAATGTGAAATAATGTCGGAAAGCACCGCCACCACCATTGAGAGCCTGAGGGACATGTTTGCCACCCACGGCCTGCCTGACAGACTGGTCAGTGACAACGGGCCATGTTTCACCAGTGCCGAATTTAAAGAATTCATGACCTGCAATGGGATCAAACATGTCACCTCGGCCCTGTTTAAACCAGCCTCCAATGGGCAGGCAGAGCGGGCAGTACAAACAATCAAATAGAGCCTCAAATGAGTCACAGAAGGCTCACTCCGAACCCATCTGTCCCGAGTACTGCTCAGCTACCGCACGAGACCCCACTGCCCCCGGCTGAGCTACTCATGAAAAGGACACTTAAAATCAGACTCTCGCTGGTTCACCCCAACCCACATGATCAGGTAGAGAGCAGGCGGCAGCAACAAAATGTAAACGATGGTCGCGCCACTGTGTCATGGGAAATTGATCTGAATGACCCTGTGTATGTGCTAAACTATGGACATGATCCCAAGTGGAACGCAGGCACGGTGATAGCTAAAGGAGGGAGTAAGTTGTTTGTAGTCAAACTAGACAATGGACAAATCTGCAGAAAGCACCTGGACCAAAACGAGGCTGTGGTTCACAGACTGCCCTGAACAACCCACAGCAGACATCACCTTTTTCGAGCCCACAACACACACCCAAAGGATCAACGACACCACCCCGGACCAGGAAATCAAACCCATCACGCCCAACAGTCCAGCAAGGCCAGGCTCAACCAGCAGCCCTACAGGGCCAACAACACGCCAGCCCAGCGAGGGCACAGCCAACATACCAGAACAGATATTTGTACCGGGACGGTCCACCAGGGAAAGAAAGATTCCCGACGCCTCACCTTGTAAATAGTTTTCACTTTGACTTTGGGGGGGGGTGGAGTGATGTTGTGTAATAAAGACTGATGTCACTGTTACTTTAACCTCCCTGTGTGCAGTCTCATCTGTGTTCGAAACGCAATACTCCTCTCCCTCTTGTTTGTCAACCACTAGCTGGGCAGGCTGCATTTCTTGGGTGTGTGAAGTGAGGAAGGCGCAAGGGTGGAGTTGTGGTGAGAGGAGGGTGGAAAAGCAAAAGGTGCATGCGAGAAGGAGGATTGCATATGACAATACCAGAATTTTGTATCCTTTTACCCCCACCGCTGGCCAAGGGCTCAGCCATGTTCCTGCCAAGAATGGTGAGATGAAACTAGGAATGGGAAATGTGCCTCGTGATTGGTACAGATTGTTGGTAGGTGAATGATTGGGGGTGAGTTGTGCATTGAGCAGTGTCTGAGGCTAGTGATGCTGTTGGTAGGAGACGACTTTTGAAGATGCATTCACTGACCTTGACCAGTGGTCTGAGGTCATGAAGCTTCCTTGGGCACTGGGGCCAAGTGATGGGAGCGTCACTACTGGCAGTGACGGCCTCGGTGATCTGGTCCCATATCGCTCTTTCTGGAGGGCTTCCTGGCCCCTGTGTGTAGAGGACCTCTCTTGCAGTGTTGACACCCTGCACAAAGCTGGAGTGCTATGTGCGAGACCCTTGGTGCCCCTTCCCTGGCATGTTGAGCCATTTGTGTTAATGCTGAGGCATTTTTCCCATTTTTTGAGGTGTGGAAAGGAATTCAGCTTTAAGAGCCGAAGACTCCCCTTTGGGAATGCATTTTTTAAATTTCATTTTCATTTTTATCACTTCAAAATGCAATGCCCTTTTAAACAGCTGACAAAACAATGCCCTTTTAATATCCCACAATGCTTAGCGAACTCATACCCTTGTTTCCAGAGGCTGTTGGTAGATGCATTGCCACTTCTGGACATCACATTTGGCAATGAGGAGTAACACCACCAGTTACTGCAAATCCCTAACTTTTAGTGGGGAATTTAAGAGCATAATTACTGCCGAAGAGCTAAGTTTTTGTCCGTTTCAATGATTTAGTGATTACACTGATTGCTGGCTCTGGGAGGGGTGCACATCACAGCCTGTGTCGAATCTGTCACTAACAGACCGCAACTTCAGGATTTCCGCCTGTGCCTGTGCATGTGCTAAATCCCAAAGCTGCGGTCAGTTTCAAAGATGGAATGACGGCGAACGCTGTCAGTTCATCATCATCCCGACTGCAAATTCCAAGCCATTAGCATGGAGTGAGGATTGGTTAACAGACAGAAAACAGAGAGTAGGAATAAATGGGTTATTTTCGGGTTGGCAGGCTGTAACTAGTGGGATACCATAAGGATCAATGCTTGAGCCTCAGTTATTTAAAATCTTTATCAATGACATCGATGAGGGGACCAAGTGTAATGTATCCAAGTTTGCTGACAATACAAAGCTAGGTAGGAGTGTAAGTTGTGAGGAGGACATAAAGAGGCTGCAAAAAGATATAGACAGATTAAGTGAGTTGGCAAGAACAAGGCAGATGGAATATAATGTGGAGAAATGTGAACTTATCCACATTAGTAGAAAAATTAGAAAAGCAGATTATTTTTTTTAAATGGTGGGAGATTGGGAAATGTTGGTATTCAGAGGGACCTGGATGTCCTTGTACATGAAATCACAGAAAGTTAACATGCAGGTACAGCAAGCAATTAGAAAAGAAAATGGTATGTTAGCGTTTATTACAAGAGGATTGGAATACAAGAATAAAGAAGTCTTATTGCAATTTTCCACACCTGGCGTACTGGGTACAGTTTTGATCCCCTTTCCTAAGAAATGATATACTTGCCTTAGAAGGAGTGCAACAAAGATTCACTAGACTGATTCCTGGGATGGGGGAGGGGGGGATTGTCTCATGAGAGATTGAGTAGACTAGGAATATATTGTAAGGGGGTTGGAGTACTACAATTGTACAGGGCTTTGGTGAGACAACGCCTGGAGTACTGTGCACAGTTTTGGTCTCCTTATCTGAGAAAGGACATACATGCCTTAGAGGTGGTGCAACAATGATTCATTAGATTGATCCCTGGGATGAGAGGGTTGACCTATGAGGAGAGATTGATTAGATTGGGCCCATACTCTCTGGAGTTTAGAAGAATGAGAGGTGATCTCATTGAAACATTTAAGATTTTGAGGGGGGTTGATAGGGTAGATACTGAGAGGTTGGTTCCCCTGGCTGGAGAGCCTAGATCTAGGGGGCACAGTCTCAGGATAAGGGGCCGGCCATTGAAGACTGAGATGAGGAGGAATTTCTTTACTCAGAGGGTTGTGAACCTTTGGAATTCTCTACCCCAAAGGGCTGTGAACGCTCAATCATTGAGTATATTCAAGGCTGAGATAGATCGATTTTTGGATTCTAGGGGAATCAGGGGACAGGGGGATTGGACGGGAAAGTGGAGTTGAATCAGCCATGATCTTATTGAATGGTGGAGATAGGCTCGAATGGGTCACAGTCTCTGAATAAGGGGTTGGCCATTTAGGACAGAGTTGAGGCGAAATAAGGATTATGAATCTTTGGAATTTTCTACCCCAGAGGGCTGTGGATGCTCAGTCGTTGAGTATATTGGATACAAGGGATGTGGAGATAGTGTGGGAAGGTGGAGTTGAGGTAGAAGATCAGCCATGATCTTATTGAATGGCAGAGCAGTCTTGAAGGGTTGAATGGCCTACTCCTGCTCCTATTTCTTATGTTATTATATATTACTGTAACTATAGTAATATATTAAACAAATATCTACTGTATTTTTGACAAAAAAATCCCCTGCAAATTACAATGAGCTATGTCCAAAGCACACCAAAAGTAACCTAACACTTTATCGTACATTTTGAGATAATTGTTAACATGGGCAGAATATGGTAGTACTGGGATATGGATTTTTGGTATTCACATACATATAGACTGGTTGAAGCAGTGCCGAGTGTATAACTGAGCGATAGAGACTGTTATGGTTCGGAGTTCAATGTCTGATTTGCATTGAACTAGCTGATCTTGACTAATGTGCTGTAAATGGCCAAAAATGCCACTGGGAAAAGAAAATTAGCTAGAGTTCCCATTCTTGATCATTATCCATTGGCTGCTTCCTGGCAAGTGTGGACATCAGATCCTGGCAGGATCAGGCTTGGCTGTGATAACCCTGCTGCCTGCCAACACTCACTTTCTAGGTTCTTGGACATGAAGAATGGACACATGGGCAAGGTTCCAGAGGTCCTATTCTGTGACTCTCATGGTTCTCCCTCCTCCCCGCGTCCCACCCCACCCCCTCCAAATTAGGACATCTGGACCTAGATTTTCAACTTAGCATTACTCCAGTTTCCTAGTGTAACTCAGGTGGGACTGGAGCGGTAACCACTCCACCAGCAATCTATGCACACCTGTCATTTTGCAAATATGGTTGGGAATATTGTGCAAATGACACAAATATGTAACCTGACACATTTTGTGCCAAAGCAATTGCTGTACACAGGAAAACACTGGTTCGTTCCTGGCATCTTGCATTACTATGATGGAGAAAGGTATGTAACCTTTAAAGGGTCATGTAGCTTATGGAATCGATTGCCGGTACTTTAAACAAAAAACTCATGTTGCACCCAGTCCCATGGCCGTCAGTTGTGTCACACTCTGGCGGTAGACGCAGGTCTGCTGCAGCCATTATCAGTAAGACTCTAAGGCATATGAGGAGCATGCTAAAATATTAAATGAAAATATAAAAAGGGGGTGTTAGCGACGCAATATTATGGCGGGAGGAACACCCGGCATGATCAAAGATTACGCAATAGTGGAAAATCTTGTCTCTAGTCTACACTGATTGAAAAGCAAAATACTGCAGATGCTGGAATCTGAACTAAAAACAGAAAATGCTGGAAATCTCAACAGGTCAGGCAGCATCTGTGGAGAGAGAAACAGAGTTAACGTTTCAGGTCGATGACCCTTCATCTGAACTGGCAAAAGTTTGAAATGTAACAGATTCTTAAGGAAGTGCTGGGGCCCTGAAAAGGGGTGGAGGGTGGAAAGAACAAAAGGGAAGGTCTGTGATAGGGTATAAGGCAGAAGAGATTTGAGAGACAAAAGGGATGATGGGCCAAATTGAGATGGTAATAGCACAAGTTAGGTTTCTCTCGGTTTTCCATGGCAGCTGGTAATTATTCTGCCATTCATACCCTATCTAGACTCATCTTTTGTTTCCTAGTCCTGCTCTGTCCCCATAGCTTTGTGTCAATCAAAAACTAATGTCACTGTCCCGCTCTCTTTCCACAGCCCTGTATTAATCCCAAACTGATTCCACTGCCCCTCTCTCTCCCCCGTAATCCTGTATCAATCTCAAACTAATGTCACTGTCCCTCTCTTTTCCCATAGACCTGTATCAAGCCCAAACTGATTCCACTGCCCCTCTCTCTCCCCATAGTCCTGTATCAATCCCAAACTGATCCCACTGCCCCTCTCTCCTCCCATAGCCCTCCATCAATCCAAAACTAATCCCACTGCTCCACTCTTTCCCCATAGCCCTGGTCTGTTTCAAATAATTCAGCACTTTTTCTTTAAGGATACAATGATCTCTGTGTCAACTATTCTCTATGGCAAAGCATTCTATACTCCAACAACTCTCTGCATAAGGTTGTAAAACTTAAGCTATGGGGAAGGCTGGGAGATTATTTATTGATTTAAAACATTTTTTAACTGTTGATTCTTTTTAATTTTGCTGAGGCTCCAAGCAAACTTTTGTTATTTTCTCATATTAATTATAATTTGTCACTTTATCATGAAATAATATTGTGAAGTCAGTGAAAAATTACTTTTACTAAACCAACATGTATATGACTTCCAATTCACCTGCGACCCTGTCAGATAGCAGTTATGAAATGTTGTAATTAAAATGGTGACTCCCAATTTAATCTGCAGGATCATACACGTATGTTGCTAATTGAATTTTGAAATGGCAGGCACGTGTTCATTCCCCATATACAACTTAAGAAAAAAAAAATCATCTACTGAATTGCCCAAATCACTAATAGTTAGAAACTCATGCACATGTTACATTTATCCCGTGAGCAATGTCATGTACCCAGTATGACTTGCCCGTGGGATGAATCTAACTCCTGGAGAAATTTCTTGCTATAAATAGCAAGACAAAGATAACTGTAGATTTACTGATGTCCCTCAATCTCCCCTCATTATCATAGTTTAAGATTTAATGATGCTGCTTGAAGAGTCGGAGTGCAGTAGTTTTGTATAGAACTTCCCCCAATGTTACAGCACGAGGAGCTACACTCCATAAATGAATTACGGTGGATCGGGGGCAGCATTCAGCACTGGAGCAGAACTTCATGATGCTACACAAGAGAGTGTGACACAAAATAGCTGCTTCTAGGGTTACCTAACAAACAGTTCCAAAGCATAAAAAGCAGTAACGAGGTCTGACTGAGAGTGAGACATATCAGTAAGTACACAAAGAGCTCCCTTTACAACATTTAAAAATAGTAAAAATAATTCAGTAGAATGCACTTTACTTTTAAGAATAATGATATACAAAGCAATTCCAAAAGATTAGGATGGATCTGATCAGAACTGAAGGCTTGGATCTCAAAGTGCAGAACCTAGACCTTAATGTTATATTTTTTTTAAATGTTCTCATCCTTTGGCGTTCTAAAGCACATGGTTTGGGAGATCGACAGTTCTGGCTTTGCTGATTTTAGTGAAAAATTAGAGCTGAATAAAAGGTGGTATGATGTCACCATGAAGCATTAATATGATACTTCTCTGAGGATCCCTACTGCTCCATAAGGGGATAAACAGGCACTAGTAAAAATTGAGATAAAAGCTGAGTTTTAATACCTTGTTACAGTGCATGGGAGATTTCTCTCAGAACTGATTGCCGTATAAAACAGAATAGGCTATGTCACATTGTTGACGGTTTTGAAGTAGATATTTTATGCGGGTTCAACGGGCAAAAAGATCTGCTCTGCAAAACCAAAAAGATGCACACCAAAAAGCACATGTTGGAAATCTGAAAAAAGAGATTACTGGAAATACTCAGCAGGTCGTGGAGAGAACAGAATCATAGAATCCATAGAATCATAGAATCATAGAAATTTACAGCACGGAAGGAAGCCATTTCGGCCCATCGTGTCCGTGCCGGCCAACAAGAGGCTATCCAGCCTAATCCCACTTTCCTGCTCTAGATCCGTAGCCCTGCAGGCTACAACATTTCAAGTGCACATCCAAGTACTTTTCAAATGTGGTGAGGGTTTCTGCCTCTACCATCCTTTCAGGCAGTGAGTTCCAGACCCCCACAACCCTCTGCATGAAGACATTTCCCTTCAAATCCCCACTCAACCTTCTACCAATTACTTTAAAATTATGACCCCTAATTGTTGACCCCTCTGCTAAGGGGAATAGGTCCTTTCCATCCATTATATCTAAGCCCCTCATAATTTTATATGCCTCACTGAAGTCTCCCCTCAGCCTCCTCTGTTCCAAGGAAAACAAATCCAGTCTATCAATCTGTCCTCATAGCTAAGATTCTCCACTCCCAGCAACATCCTTGTAAATCTCCTCTGTACCATCTACAGTACAATCACATCCTTTATGTAATGCAGTGACCAGAACTGCATGCAGTACTCTAGCTGTGGTCTAACTAGTGTTTTAAACAGTTCAAGCATAACTCCCACCCTCTTGTATTCTATGCCTCGGCTAATAAAGACAAGCATTCTGTATGCCTTCTTCACCACCTTATCTACCTGGCCTGCTACCATCAGGGATCTGTGGACATGCACTCCAAAGTCCCTTTGTTCCTCTACACTTCTCAGTGTCCTACCATTTAATGTGTATTCCCTTGTTTTGTTAGTCCTCCCCAAATGCATTACCTCACACTTCTCCGCATTAAATTCCATTTGCCCCTGTTCTGCCCACCGGACTGATATCTTCCTGCAGTCTATAGCGTTCTTCTTCATTATCAACTACACAGCCGATTTTAGTAGCATCTGTAAACTTCTGAATCATACCCCCTATATAGGAGTTAACGTTTCAGGTATACGCCACCCCCATAGAACTGAAGGGTCTTCATTTGTTCTCTCCACAGCTGCTGGCTTACCTGCTGAGTATTTCCAGCAAATTGCTCTGCTGCTGCATTTAACCAGCTGTTGGAAGGTGCACAAAAGTAGCCCAATAACAATTCATCTTTCATTGATGTCGATTTCAAGTGCTACTTAAAGGGATACTCACCATTTAAAGGCATAATCATCTCATTAGCACCTCCCTGCACAGAGATTGGGATAGCAGTAGTTTGCAACCTTGAACTTGTATCCCTCCATGTCAAGACATGAGTACTCTGATGCTCAGTACCATTTGAGATCGGCTTCTTGACCTTCTCTGCTCTGTCCCTGCTCAATTCAATGTTTGTGACAAGGGCAGAGCGAAAATTATATTTCCCCTTCTTTCACAGACATATTACCCAAGAGGAGACTTTCCCTTGTTGACCTGCACAGGTCAGGAGACCCTTTGCCACCTTTATAATGGGGGCATTCTGTAAACATGTCAGCTTTGCTCAGCACTTTTGCCTCTATGTTAGAAGATTCCAAATCAAGCCCCATTCCAGCGACTTGAGCACGTAATCTCGTGCTGCACTGTCAGAGTGGCCAACTTTCGGACAAGACATTTGACCAAGGCCCTCTCTGTCTTCAGGATGTAAGAGTCCATGGCATGACCTGAACAATAGCAGGGAATTCCCCCGGTGTCCTCGCCAACATTTATCCCTCAACCAATATCACAAAATCAGATTATTTGGTCATTATCTCATTGTTGTTTGTGGGAACTTGCTGTGCACATATTGGCTGCCATATTTTCCTACATTACAATAGTGACTACACAGCTATAGTATTTAATTGGCTATGAAGCACTTTGTGACATCCTGAGGTCATGAAATGCAAAATATAACTGCAAGCCCCTTCTTACTATGATGGAGTAGGGGGAAGAAATTGCATACTGGGATGGATTTACCAAGGAAAAACTTCATGCTGGGATGGATTTTGCAAGAGTCAGACCTATTACAGGTACAGTTATTCTTCGTGAATTGTCTGCCAAAGCACGTACCCGTCACAACATCAAGTCACATTCGCATGCAGACCACATTGCAGATTTGGACCACATAAAAGATTGCAGAGCAAGGACATTTTAATAGAGTTGGGAGCAGCTTCTGGATGAGATAGAAATTTAATTCACGAACTTTATATGCATTTTAAATATTATTGGATGTGGTTTTATTTTTATAGTTAGCTGCAACTGGTCACAAGTTAAACAGTAACACTGAGGATTGCTTAGTAAAATACTGATTTATTTATCAAAAATGATTACAAAAACTGGTTAAATTCAAAAGCGAAGAACTCTCATAATTAAAAGTAATGAACTCCGTCCTTCTAACCTTGAATGTTTGATTTAAGGTGCTGTGTTATAAATTACGAGAAATGTTTTCCCCCTTACGTTAAAAATCTGTCACCTATTGAGATAAAAAAGGTACTACAATTAACTGTGTATAATACCACATTTGCAATATCTGTGCTAGCATATGCCAGGAACGGGCATCATTTGGAAGGAGTCTGTACAATTTTAAATTTGTTATCTACACCTCTGATAAAAGATTTTGAGAGATTGTTCCCAGGATTTGATGGAGGTATAGGTTAGTGATAGGACTGTATCACTGTGGGAACAATTGTGGGGAGTCAAAAGGAACGTTGTAGTAGTAGGGGATAGTATAGTCAGAGGGATAGAAACTGTTCTCTGCAGCTATGACCAAGAGTTCCGAAGGCTGTGTTGCCTGCCAGTGCCAGGGTTAAGGACAACTCCTCGCTGGTAGAGATGAATTTGGAGTGGGAGGGGGAGGATCCAGTTGCCATGGTCCACAGAGGAACTAAAGACAAAGATACAACTAGGAATGAGGTTCTGCAGAGAGACTTTGAGGAGCTAGGGGCAAATTAAAATGCAGAACCTCAAGGTAATGATCTCTGGATTGTGAGCTGAGCCACGCGC
The DNA here is from genome assembly GCF_044704955.1 of Pristiophorus japonicus. NCBI lineage: Eukaryota > Metazoa > Chordata > Chondrichthyes > Pristiophoridae > Pristiophorus > Pristiophorus japonicus. Next base: position 87,292,519 of record NC_091986.1, read on the forward strand.
AAATTGACATAGGGATAAGCAGATCATCGAGGTAAATGCGTGGCTCAAAGAGTGGTGTGGGATGAAGGGGCTGCAATTCATGGGGCACTGGCACCAGTACCGGGGAAAGAGGGAGCTGTTCTGTTGAAATGGGCTCCACTTAAAATGGTTTGGGACAGTGTCCTGTCGAAGCGAATACCATGGGGAAATTTAGAAATCTAAAGAGAAAAGTCAAGCCAATGGAGCAGTATAGCGATTTGGGCAAAGTGTGACAGGAAGGTGTTATGTATGGAGAAAGAGTCAGACTGAACACTGTGAGCTCAAAGTGTGACCTTAGGTCTTTTATTGCAGGTCTCCAGAGTGCCTCTCCAACCTGTGAGACTTCATTAAATAGCTGTGCTCCCAAGGGATTATGGGATCCCTTGAGACTCCAGGGGATGAGCCCTCTGGTGGCTGTACAGAGTGAATACAAGTTTACATCTATAACAACACTCCTCCCCAAAGTCAATAGTGTAACTATTTACAATGTGAGTCAATCTGGGACCCTTCTTGCCCTGGTTGATCGTCTCAGTGTGAAAGCTGGTATTGTTGAATCATTTGTTGGGCCCTCGCTGGGCTGCTGTACAGCTGGTCTTGCTGGGCTACCTGGTGTGTTGGGCCCTGCAGGGCTGCTGTGGATGATGAGTTCTGCTTTGTGGTCAACCGTGGTGCCGGTTGCCATTGGTGTGTATGTTGGGGGATCAAAAAAGGTAGGGTCCAAGGTGGGTTGCTCAGGATAGTCCGTGAATCTGAGTTTGATTTGGTCCAAGTGTTTCCAGTGAATGAGTCCATTTCAAAGTTTGACCCGAAACACCCTGCTCCCCTCTTTGGCCATGACAGTGCCGGGAAGCCACTTGGGACCTTGTCCATAATTCAATACAAATACAGGATCATTGATTTCAATCTCGCGTGACACATTTGCGCTATCATGGTATGTACTTTGTTGAAGCCACCTGCTCTCTACCTTTCATGTAGATCAGGGTGAACTAGCAAGAGCCTTGTCTTAAGTGCTCTTTTCACGAGTTCAGCAGGTGCAATCCCACTGAGCGAGTGGGGTCTCGTGCGGTAGCTGAGCGGGACTCGGGATAGGCGAGTCTGCAGCCAGCCTTCAGTTACCCTCTTCAAGCCTTGCTTGATGGTTTGCACTGCTCTCGCTGCCTGACCATTGGACGCTGGTTTAAACAGGGCAGATGTGACATGTTTGATCCCGTTACGGGTTATGAATTCTTTGAACTCAGCACTGGTAAAACATGGCCCATTGTCGCTCACCAGGACATCGGGTAGACCGTGTGTGGAAAACATGGCCCACAGGCTTTCAGTAGTGGCAGCGGATGTGCTAATCGACATTATCTCACATTCAATCCACTTGGAGTACGCATCTACAACCACAAGGAACATTTTACCCAAGAACGGGCCTGCATAGTCGACGTGTACCCTAGACCACGGTTTGGAGGGCCAAGACCATAAACTTAGCGGCACCTCCCTAGGTACATTGCTTAACTGCGAGCATATATTACATCTGTGAGCGCAGGACTCTAAGTCCGCATCGATACAGGGCCACCACATGTGGGATCTGGCTGTTGCTTTCATCATTACGATGTCTGGGTGGATACTATGGAGTTCATTGATGAAGGGTGTCTTTGCCGTTTTTGGGGACCAGTACTCGATTGCCCACAGAAAGCAATCTGCCTGTATAGACATTTCATCTTTACACTGCTGGAACTGCTTTATCTCTTCCTGCATTTCCACTGAGACACTGGACCAGCTCTCGTGAAGCACACAACTTTTGACTAGGTATAGTAAGGCGTCCTGGCTCATCCAGGTTTTGATCTGCGGGCAGTGATGGTGATTGCTCACTCTCAAATTCTTCCATAACCATGGCTAAATCAGCGGGCTGCGCCATTTCCACCCCCGTGGTGGGCAATGGCAGTTCACTGAGAGCATCGGCGCAGTTTCCTGTGCCTGGCTGTGGTGGATGGCGTAGTTGTATGCGGACGTGAGCGCCCATCTCTGGATGCCGGCCGATGTGTTGGTGTTTATCCCTGTACTCTCAGAAAACAGGGATATGAGTGGCTTATGGTCAGTTTCCAATTCGAATTTTAGCCCAAACAGGTATTGATGCATTTTCTTTAACCCATAGACACACGCTAACACTTCTTTCTCAATCATGCTGTAGGCTTTCTCAGCCTTAGACAGACTCCAGGATACATAAGCAACCGGTTGCAATTTCCCAAAATCATTAGCTCGTTGCAATACACACCCGACGCCATATGACGACGCATCACATGCTAGTACCAAACGCTTACATGGATCATACAACACAAGCAATTTGTTTGGGCATAACAATTTTCTCGCTTTTACAAAGGCATTTTCTTGGCTTTTGCCCCAAACCCATTCGTCCCCTTTTTGTAGTAAGACATGCAGTGGTTCTAACAGTGTGCTGAGACCTAGTAAGAAGTTACCAAAGTAGTTCAGGAGTCCCAGAAACGACCGCAGCTCTGTCACGTTCTGTGGCGTCGGTGTGTTCTCGATTGCCTCCGTCTTCACGTTGGTAGGCTTGATGCCGTCCGCTGCAATCCTCCTTCCCAGGAACTCTACTTCATGCTCCAAGAAAACGCACTTCGAGCGTTTCAACCTGAACCCCACGTGGTTGAGTCGACTAAGAACCACCTCCAGGTTCTGCAGATGCTCGGCTGTGTTCCGAGACCTCGAGACCATGGTGTTTGGGACCGACTTCAGTAAGCTTTCTATGTTTCTCTGGAATATCGCCGCCACTGATTAGAACAGATGCCCGTTTGGAATTCAAACAAAAATACATTTGTGCATGTTGATGCAGATGAGGCCCTTCGATGATTCCTCCAATTGCTGTGTCATATAGGCTGATGTCAGATCCAGCTTCGTGAACGTCTTTCCCTCCAGCCAGCGTTGCAAAGAGGTCGTTGGCCTTTGATAGTGGGTATTGGTCCTGCAGGGAGAAACGATTGATAGTTACTTTGTAATTGCCACAGATTCGGACGGTGCCTTAAGGACAGGAACGATTGGGCTGGCCCACTCGTTGAGCTCGATCGGTGAAATGATGCCCTCTCGTTGCTAGCTCGATCTCTACCCTTTCTCTCATCATGTACGGTACTGCTCTCGCCTTGTGATGGATGGGTCACACCCCCGGAATTAGGTGGATCTTCACTTTTGCACCTTGGAATTTCCCAATGCCTGGTTCGAACAGTGAAGGGAACTTGTTTAAGACCTGGGCACACGAAGTGTCGTCAACGGGCGATAGCGCTCGGACTTTGTCCCAGTTCCAGCGTATCTTTCCCAGCCAGCTCCTGCCGAGCAGCGTGGGACCATTGCCCGGTACCACCCAGAGTGGTAGCTTGTGCACCGCTCCATCGTAAGAGACCTTTACGGTAGCACTGCTAATTACGGGAACTAGTTCTTTCGTGTAAGCTCTTAGTTTCGTATGAATTGGAGTTAAGACTGGCCTTGAGGCCTTGTTGCACCACAGTCTTTCGAAAGTCTTTTTGCCCATGATGGACTGGCTCACGCTCGTGTCCAGCTCCATTGGCACCGGGAGGCAATTTAGTTCAACATTCAGCATTATCAGGGGACAATTTGTGGTGAATGTGTGCACCCCATGTACCTCTGCTTCCTCGTTCTGAGGCTCTGGTTCGTCGTGATCCTCCGTGGATCTGTCCTCCTCTGCAACATGGTGGTTTGCAGGTTTAACAGGATTAGCAGCTCGCCTGCACATACGTTGGAGGTGTCTCATTGTTCCACAGCCCTTGCAAACATACCCTTTGAATCGAGATGAATGGAAACGATGACCACCCTCACAGCGCCAACAAGATGTTAATGGCCTTGCATTCATCGCCCTTGATGGTGGACTCAGACATCTGCGGATGTGCAGCTGCAGGCATATGTGACCTGCCCTGTACGCTACGATTCGAAAACAACCTCACTTTGTTCACAGTACTTGTAGCAGCACTTGTGTGCTGAGAGATTTGCTTAGCATTGTCACTGGTGACAATGGACGCCTGGGCTATCGCTATGGCCTTACTCAAGGTTGGGGTCTCAATAGTCAAAAGTTTGTGAAGTATGGTTTCGTGGCCAATGCCAAGTACAAAAAAGTCTCTGAGCATGTGCTCCAAATGTCCTTCAAATTCTCAATGTCCTGCAAGGCGTCTTAGCTCGGCGACATAACTCACCACTTCCTGGCCTTCAGACCTTTTGTAGGTGTAGAACTAGTACCTCGCCATCAGAACACTTTCCTTCGGGTTCAAATGCTCTTGGACCAGCGTGCGCAAATCATCGTATGATTTCTCCGTGGGTTTCGCTGGAGTAATCAGATTTTTCATGAGGCCATACGTTGGTGCCCCAAGGACGGTGAGGAGGATCGCCCTTTGTTTGGCAGCATTCTCTTCCCCATCTAGCTCATTGGCCACGAAGTATTGGTCGAGTCACTCCACAAAAGTTTCCCAATCCTCTCCCTTCGAGAATTTCTCCAGGATGCCCACTGTTCTCTGCATCTTTGGGTTCGCTATCTGTATCTCGTCGCCAGTTGTTATGTATGGAGAAGGAGTCAGACTGAACACTGTGAGCTCAAAGTAAAGTGTGACCTTAGTCTTTTATTGCAGATCTCCAGAGTGCCTCTCCAACCTGTGAGGCCTCCTTAAATACCTGTGCTCCCAAGAGATTATGGGATCCCTTGGGATTCCAGGAGATGAGCCCTCTGGTGGCTGTACAGAGTAAATACAAGTTTACATATATAACAGAAGGGACAGAAAGTTGAATGGTGATAATGCATTAGTGAGTAAGGTGAAAGCAGGGAATAAAGGGAAAAAAGTTAAAATTAAAAGCCACTTTATCTGAATGCACTAAGCATTCATAACAACAACAACAACAACAACTTGTATTTCTGCAGGACGCATTTATTTGTAACATCTGAAGCTCTGATTGGTCCCCTTGGAGGATAAGACACATTTTTCAGTTTCTCTGGAATGTGAAATTAGAAGCGCCTTGCCTACGTAATCAGTGACTTTGCAAAGTGTAATTCGAGCCATTCTGACTTCAGACAGAACCGAGCTCATTTGGAACAGACAGGGCTCACTCTCACGTGTTAAGATCTTTAGCCACCCCCAAACAAGTTCCTGCCCCCACCCCCAAGTGCCTAACCTACCTCCCTCTCCCAACCCAAGTTTCTGACCTCTCACCCTCAGGTTTTTGACGTTCTCCCGCCCAAGTGTCTGACCTCCACCCACCGCCCCCACCCAGCCCAAGTTCTTGACATTCTCCCCCTGCCCAAGTTCTTCCCCTACGGATTCATGACCCCCAATAAGTTCCTGACCTTAACCCCCCTCCACCGTGCCATAGATGGGGCATTGTACATGGGTCACAGATTGTTAACAGGTTTATTGTGTATGAAGTGAATTGTGACAGTGTCGTGACTTCAGGATTTCGTCCACTCCTATTATGTCACTTGCCAAACACGCACCGAGCTTTCTGAGACATCAACCAGGTGTAGAGGAGGAGAGTTAGAACCTGGTGCAGGTGTAAAGGGCGTGGGGTTGGAAGAACATGATCCATCTTACCATCTGGATTACATTCTCGCTCTCAACTACCTCCCCCTTTCGACGTGGATCACGTTGTTCCCCATCCCCACTGTGCTCGCCGTGCTCTTTACCCACCCCCCACCACCGAGTTCGCACTCTCTCGCTCCCCCCTCCGATCCCTTTTCCCCTGTCCCCTCTCTCACTCTGCCTCAACCCAATCTCTCTCTGCCCCTCTCTTCCCCCCCCCCCCAGTCTCTCTCTCTCTCTCTCTCGCTCCCCAATCTCTCTCTCTCCCCACCCCCCTCCAGTTCCTCTTTCTCGTCCCCCAGTTCCTCTCTTTCTCTCCCCACAGTCCCTCTCTCTCTCTCTTTCTTCCACCAGTCTCGCTCTCTCCCACCAGTTTCACTCTCACTCTCTCCCACCAGTCAGTCTCTCTCTCTCTCTCTCTCTCTTCCCCCCACCCCCGTCTCTCACACTAATCCCTCTCTCCCCCCCAGCCTCTCTCTCTTTCTCCCCAGCCTCTCTTTTTCTCTACCCCAGTCTCTCTCTCTCATCCCCCCTCTCCCCCTCCCCAATCTCTCTCTCTCCCTCTCTCTCCCTCCCCCACAGTTCCTCTCTTTCTCTCCGCCCAGTCCCTCTCTTTCTCTCCCCCCAGTCTTGCTCTCTCCGTTTCCCCCACCTGTCATGCATTCAACGGTCATTGTAACCCATGTATAAGCTGACCTAAGTTCAAAACACTGACCACAGGGGGGCGAACTTATGGGAGACACTCCTAACCTGGACTTTCCAGTATAAAAGGGGAAGCTCCATCCACCGTCTGCCTCTTGAGGTCTTGGTAATAAAGGTATATGGTCTCAGAGTGATCTTTTCTCAAGTATGGGCCTCGTGTGCATTTATACTGTATAGTAAGGGCATATTATTGGTGACGAGAAACTGGAATTTAAACCATGCGAGCATGGCCACTAGCAGCACAGAAGAGAGATACTGTGTTGGTGATGATTGGGACGACTTTATTGAGAGACTACAGCAAAGTGTTGTCACTAAGGAATGGTTGGGACAGGATTCGGCCGACAAACGCAGGGCTCATCTCCTGACAGTTTGTGGATCCAGAACGTACTCCCTGATGAAGGACCTTCTAGTGCCAGAGAAGCCGGTGGACAAGACGTTCAAAGAGCTCAGTAATTTGATCGCGGAACACCTTAAACCAGCGAGCAGCATGCACATGGTGAGACACTGGTTTTACACGCACCGGCGGCGAGAAAGGCAAAGCATTCCAGACTTCGTGGCAGATCTCAGGCGACTAGCAAGCCTTTGTAAGTTCCCAGATGCATGCAGAGCGGAGATGCTGCGAGACTTTTTTTATTGAGGGCATCGGGCACGCTGGGGTTTTCAGGAAACTGATTGAGACCAAAGATTTGACCTTGGAAGCGGCGGCTATGATAGCCCAGACAATTATCTCAGGGGAAGAAGAGACCAGAATGATTTATGGCAAAAACTTTGGCTCAAATGCGGCAAACGATCAGGGAGTCAACATTGTTAATGCGGCACATAGTTCTCTCGGCAGACAAGGGCAATCGGACATGCTCCAGCATGCAGTCAAACCCAAAGGGGGAATTCAACAGAGACTATGGCTGGCTGAACGATGATTCACGCCATCGCAATGGCCAGTAATGGGGCCATCAACACCTGTTAATGGTGCACTTAAGGACAGTTAGAGACAGTCAGAGAAGATCGACTGATAATGGACCTTTTGTTTCCAACAACGGGGCCTCCAGCTCATGCTGGAGGTGTGGAGGCAAACACCCAGCCAGAGCTTGCAGGTATCAGCAATATACCTGCAGAAACTGCAACGTCAGCGGTCACTTGGAACATATGTGCAGGAAGCCTGCAGCCAGGTTGATGTACGAGGAGGACGGGTCCGATGTAAGCCCTACGAAGCCAAATGAATACTGGGGGAAATCGCTCGAAGCTGAAGTTCAGCAAGTTCATGAGGAGCACATATACAGTTCATATACCAGGACGCCACCGATAATGATGAAAGTGCTCCTCAATGGCACCCCAGTATTAATGGAGCTAGACATGGGGGCCTGCCAGTTCCTGATGAGTATCAAACAGTTCGAAAGGCTGTGGGTGTCCAAGGCCAGGAGGCCAAAATTATTACCGATTGACACACTGCTACGGACATATATAAAAGGAAATCGTTCCGGTGCTCGCCAGCGCCCATGGTAGTCGTGACCCACAAAGATTCGGAGAACAGGTTGCCACTCTGGATTGTCCTCGTGCACCGGTCCCGCACTACTGGGGAGGAGTTGGCTTGCTGTCATGAACTGGAAAATGGGGCGATGTCAATGCAATTTCTTCTGTGGAGCGAGTATCAAGCTCACAGATCCTGGACAAATTTAACTCATTATTTCAACCCGGCATCGGCACTTTCATGGGGACCAAGGTAGTGATTCACATAAACCCGGACGTCAGGGCAGTACACCACAAGGCCAGAGTGGTGCCGTACGTGATGTGGGAAAAGATAGAATGCGAGTTGGACCGCTTGCTGAGGAAAGGCATCATCTCACCAGTAGAATTCTGTGACTGGGCGAGCCCGATCATGCCGGTGCTCAAGGCGGATGGGTTGGTCAGAATATGTGGCGATTACAAGGCCACCATCAATCGGGTGTCACTCCAAGACCAGTACCCGCTACCAAGAGCAGAGGACCTCTTTGCGACGCTATCCGGTGGCAAACTTTTTTCAAAATTGGACCTGACCTCAGCTTACATGACCCAGGAGCTGGCGAGTGAGTCGAAGAAGCTGACCACCATCACGACACACAAGGGGTTGTTTGAGTATAACAGATGTCCGTTCGGGATTCATTCGGCCGCCGCGATCTTTCAGCGAAATATGGAAAGCCTCCTCAAGTCGATTCCAAGGACAGTTGTTTTTCAAGACGACATCCTCATCACGGGTCGCGATACTGAAGAACACCTCCACAACCTGGAGGTGGTGCTACGCAGCATAGGGCTGCGACTGAAGAAGGCGAAGTGCATCTTCTTAGCCCCAGAGGTAGAGTTCCTGGGGAGGAGGGTAGCAGCAGTCGGGATCAGACTTACCGCGTCCAAAACGGAAGCGATCCAGAGATTACCCAAACCCCGTAACACGACGGAGCTGCATTCGTTCCTGGGGCTCCTGAACTATTTTGGCAACTTTCTTCCCAAATTGAGCACGCTGCTAGAGCCGCTACACTTGCTCCTACACAAAGGTCGTGATTGAGTCTGGGGGGACAACCAGGCTTTTGATGGAGCATAACAAATTGCGTGCTCTAACAAACTGTTAACATTATATGACCCGTGTAAGAAACTAGTTTTAACGTGTGATGCGTCGTCCTATGGTGTCGGGTGTGTGTTGCAACTTATGAATGCCAATGGTCAGTTACAGCCAGTAGCTTATGCCTCCAGAAGTCTGTCCCGGGCAGAAAGGGGCTACGGGATGGTAGAAAAAGAAGCGCTAGCATGTGTATATGCAGTAAAAAGAAAATGCACCAGTACCTGTTTGGCAGGAAATTTGAGCTGGAGATAGATCACAAACCCCTAAAGTCCCTTTTGGCTGACAACAAGGCCCTAAATGTGAATGCATCGGCCCGCATACAGAGGTGAGCACTTACGTTAGCCGCCTATGACTACACAATTCGGCACAGACCGGGCACTGGAAACTGTGCCGATGCACTTAGCAGGCTACCAATAGCCACCATTGAGGGGGCAGCTGAGCATGATGCTGAGATGGTCATGGCTGTTGAAGCTTTCGAAAGCGAAGGCTCACCTGTGACAGCCCGTCAGATTAAAGTCTGGACAAATAAAGACCCGCTACTGTCTTTAGTTAAGAAATGTGTCCTGAATGGGAACTGGGCAGCCACGTACAGGGCATGCCCTGAGGAGTTTAAACCATTTCATAGGCGCAAGGATGAACTCTTGATTCAGGCCGATTGCCTACTGTGGGGAAACCGAGTAGTTATGCCCCAGAAGGGCAGAGAGGTGTTTATCAGAGAACTTCACAATTAACACCTGGGCATTGTCATGATGAAGGCAATTGCCAGGTCACACGTTTGGTGGCCAGGGATAGATGCAGACCTGGAACTTTGTGTTCGCAGATGCAACAGTTGTGTTCAGCTGGGCAACACACCCAGGGAAGCCCCCCTTAGCCTCTGGTCTTGATCCACCAAGCCATGGTCACGCATCCATGTGGACTACGCAGGTCCTTTCATGGGAAAAATGTTTTTGGTTATAGAAGACGCCTACTCCAAATGGATTGAATGTGCCATTTTAAATTCAAGCACATCCTCTGCCACGGTAGAAAGTCTACGGGCAATGTTCGCCGCCCATGGTCTACCAGATGTCTTGGTCAGCAACAATGGCCTGTGCTTCACAAGCACTGAATTCCAGGACTTCGTGGCAGGCAATGGAATCAACCATGTCAGAACGGCACCGTTCAAGCCGGCCTCAAATGGCGAGGCAGAACGAGCAGTGCAGATAATCAAACAGGGGATGCTCAGAATCCAAGGGGGTTCCCTACAAAGCCGCTTATCACGGCTCCTGTTGGCCAATAGATCCCGACCACACTCGCTCACAGGGGTTCCACCCGCAGAGCTGCTAATGAAAAGGATGCTCAAAACCAGGTTATCCCTTATACACCCTACTATGAAAGAAATTGTTGAGAGCAGGCGTCAGTCACAATGTGACTACCATGACAGGAATGCGAGGGCGCGATGTAGTGATGTCAATGACCCTGTTTTTGTCCTTAATTACACCGCAGGGCCCAAATGGCTTGCAGGCACTGTGATTGCCAAAGAGGGGAATAGGGTTTTGGTAGTTAAACTTACCAATGAACAAATCTGCCACAAACACGTAGATCAAACTAAAAGGAGGTTCAGCAACCCCATAGAAGAAGCAGAGGAAGAACACGACGTAGAGTTTACTCCACCACAGGTGACCGAACACCAGAACCAAGTGGAGAGCCCAGTCACTAGGCAGTCCGGACAGACACTCAGGCCAGTGCCCAACAACCGGAGCCTCAACTCAGGCGCTCTACAAGGGAGCGTAAACCACCAGAGAGACTTAACCTGTGATCCCAATAAGACTTTTGGGGGGGAGATGATGTCATGTATTCAACTGTCATTGTAACCCATGTGTAAGCTGACCTAAGTTGTATACCTTGAGAACACTGACCACAGGGGGCGAACTTGTGGGAGACACTCCTAACCTGGACTTTCTGGTATAAAAGGGGAAGCTCCACCCACCGTCTGCCTCTTGAGGTCTTGGTAATAAAGGTGACTGGTCACAGAGTGATCTTTTCTCAAATATGGACCTCGTGCGTATATACTGTATAATAAGGACACATTACCACCAGTCTCGCACTCTCCCACCAGTCTCGCTCTCCCTCTCTCCCCCCACAGTCTCGTTCTCTCTCTCTCCCCCCACAGTCTCGCTCTCTCTCTCTCCCCCCACAGTCTCGCTCTCTCTCTCTACCCCAACAGTCTCTCTCTATCTCCCCCACAGTCTCTCTCTCTTCCGCCCCCCCCCCACTCACCCACCCCGCCAGTTTCTCTCTCTCTCTCTCCCCAGTCTCTCTCTCTCCTTCTCTCTCCACCCCCCTCCCAGTTCCTCTCTCTCCTCCCCCCCCACCCCAGTTCCTCTCTTTCTCTCGCCTCAGTCCCTCTCTTTCTCTCCCACCAGTCTCGCAATCTCTCTCTCTCATCTCTCACACCAGTCCCTCTCTCTCTCCTCTCTCACACCAGTCCCTCTCTCTTCCCCCCCAGCTCTCTTTTTCTCTACCTCAGTCTCTCTCTCTTTCTCCCCCTCAGTTTCTCTCTCCCTCTCTCTCTCCCCCCAGTCTCTCTCCCTGCCCCACTCTCTCATCACTCTCTCTCTCTCCCCCCCGACCCCCCCCCCCACCGCCAGTCTCTTTCATATTCCCCATTCTCTTTCTCCCACCTCCGATTTCCTCTCTTTCAGAAGGCCACGAAAATGTTTGTTTTGATAATCACAGTCATATTCGAGGCAAAAGTCCTGGAGATAACCCAAAAGCCTTAGAAGCAGCTCCAGCGGCAATGAGTTCCATGCGATTTGCGGTTCAGCCCCACTTCCGGCTTCCTCATATACCTTACTGTGCATGCGTGACCGGATCAAGTGCGCATGTCAAAAAGGGGTCGAATCCACAGCACGCACACGCAGAAGGACACAAAAATGTTCATGCACATAATCACGCCAATTTATATAGCGCCTTTGAAGTAGTGAAACGTCTCAAGGCATTTCACAGGAGCATTATGCGATAAAAATTTGAAACTGAGGCACATGAGGAGAAATTAGGGCAGGTGACCAAAAGCTTGTTCAAAGAGTTAGGTTTTAAGGAGCATCTTGAAGGAGGAAAGAGAGGTAGGGAGGTGGAGAGGTTTAGGCAGGGAATTCCAGAGCTTAGGTCTTCGGCAACACAAATGGTTGAGCGATTATAATCAGGGATGTTCAAGAGGGCAGAATTAGAGGAGTGCAGACATCTCGGGTGGTTGTGGGGCTGGAGGAGACTACAGAGATAGGGAGGGGCAAGGCCTTGGAGGGATTTGAAAACTAGGATGAGAATTTTGAAATCGAGGCGAAGCTTAACCGGTGGCCAATGTAGGTCAGCGAGCACAGGGGTGACCTTGGTGCAAGTTTTGGATCACCTCTAGTTTACGTAGGGTAGAAAGTGGGAGGCCAGCCAGAAACGCATTGGAATATTCTAGTCTAGACGTAACAAAGGTATGGATGAGGGCTTCAGCAGCAGATGAGCTGAGGCAAGAGCGGAGATGGGTGATCTACAAGAAACAAGGGATCTACAAGAAATGAAACCAACCTAAATAATTGAAACAGAAAAGGAGAGCATAGGAAAAACTAAACTAAGGGACGACATAGATAGCCAGGGAATAAATAGAACAGCAGTGTAAAAATATGGTTAAAAATATAGTGAAAGAAACTGCTATTAAAAATAGTTAACCTGTCAGTACAGCAATGCGCACCGTGTTCGTAATAAAACAGGTGAGATGGAGGCAATAATATTTTGTGAAGACCCAGATATAGTATGGATTACTGACACATGGCTACAGAAAAATAAGGACTGGGAATTAAACATTGCAAGATATAACATTTTTAGAAAAGAGAGAGAGGGGAAAAGGGAAGGTAGAGCAGCTGTACTTATTAAAGATAACATAATAGCAGTCGAAAAAGGTGATGCAGCTATCAGTAAGACCAAAATATAATTCATGTGGATAGAGATAATAGATAATAAAGGATCAATCACACTAATACCGCACAATCACACCGCTTTGAGTACTGTTGAGAGGGATGACTCATCAGGGGGAGCAGCAGCAGCCAAGTTCATGGCACTGTGGCTGGCTCTGCTGCACAGGAGGGCAGGAAAAAGAGTGGGAGAGCGATAGTGATAGGGGATTCAATTGTAAGGGGAATAGATAGGCAATTCTGCGGCCGCAACCGAGACTCCAGGATGGTATGTTGCCTCCCTGGTGCAAGGGTCATGGATGTCTCGGAGCGGGTGCAGGACATTCTGAAAAGGGAGGGTAAACAGCCAATTGTCGTGGTGCACATTGGTACAAACGATATTAGGTAAAAAACGGGATGAGGTCCTACGAGACGAATTTAAGGAGCTAGGAGCTAAATTCAAAAGTAGGACCTCAAAAGTAGTAATCTCGGGATTGCTACCAGTGCCACGTGCTAGTCAGAGTAGGAATCGCAGGATAGCTCAGATGAATACGTGGTTTGAGCAGTGGTGCAACAGGGAGGGATTCAAATTCCTGGGGCATTGAAACCGGTTCTGGGGGAGGTGGGACCAGTACAAACCGGACAGTCTGCACCTGGGCAGGAACGGAACCAATGTCCTAGGGGGAGTGTTTGCTAGTGCTGTTGTGGAGGAGTTAAACTAATATGGCAGGGGGATGGGAACCAATGCAGGGAGACAGAGGGAAACAAATTGGAGACAGAAGCAAAAGCCAGAAAGGAGATGAGTACAAGTGGAGGGCAGACAAACCCAAGGCAAAAAACTAAAAGGGCCACTTTGCAGCAAAATTCTAAAGGGTCTAAGTGTGTTAAAAAGGCAAGCCTGAAGGCTCTGTGCCTCAATGCGAGGAGTATTCGGAATAAGGTGGGCGAATTAACTGCAAATAACAGTTAACGGATACGATGTGGTTGGCATCACGGAGACATGGCTCCAGGGTGACCAAGGCTGGGAACTCAACATCCAAGGGTATTCAACATTTAGGAAGGATATACTAAAAGGAAAAGGAGGCGGGGTGGCGTTGCTGGTTAAAGAGGAAATTAATGCAATTGTAAAGAAAGACATTAGCTTGGATGATGTGGAATTGGTATGGGTGGAGCTAGGGAATACCAAGGGGCAGAAAACGCTAGTGGGAGTTGTATACAGACCTCCAAACAGTAGTAGTGATGTTGGGGAGGGCATCAAACAGGAAATTAGGGGTGCATGCAATAAAGGTGCAACAGTTATCATGGGTGACTTTAATATGCATATAGATTGGGCGAACCAAACTGGAAACAATACGGTGGAGGAGGATTTCCTGGAGTGCATAAGGGATGGTTTTTTTAGACCAATATGTCGAGGAACAAACTGGGGGGGGGGGGGGGGAAGAGGGGGGGGGGGGGAGTCCATCTTAGACTGGGTGTTGTGTAATGAGAGAGGATTAATTAGCAATCTCGTTGTGCGAAGCCACTTGGGGAAGAGTGACCATAATATGGTGGAATTCTACATTAGGATGGAGAATGAAACAGTTAATTCAGAAATCATGGTCCAGAACTTAAAGAAGGGTAACTTTGAAGGTATGAGGCATGAATTGGCTAGAATAGATTGGCGAATGATGCTTAAGGGGTTGACAGTGGATCGGCAATGGCAGACATTTAGAGACTGCACGGATGAACTACAACAATTGTACATCCCTGTCTGGCATAAAAATAAAAAAGGAAAGTGGCTCAACCGTGGCTATCAAGGGAAATCAGGGATAGTATTAAAGCCAAGGAAGTGGCATACAAATTGGCCAGAAATAGCAGCCAACCCGGGGACTGGGAGAAATTTAGAACTCAGCAGTGGAGGATAAAGGGTTTGATTAGGGCAGGGAAAATAGATTACGAGAGGAAGCTTGCAGTGAACATTAAAATGGACTCTAAAAGCTTCTATAGATATGTAAAGAGAAAAAGGTTAGTGAAGACAAACGTAGGTCCCCTTCAGTCAGAATCAGGGGAAGTCACAACGGGGAACAAAGAAATGGCAGACCAATTGAACAAGTACTTTGGTTCGGTATTCACTAAGGAGGACACAAACAACCTTCCAGATATAAAAGGGGTCAGAGGGTCTAGAAAGAAGGAGGAACTAAGGGAAATCATTAGTCGGGAAATTGTGTTGGGAAAATTTATAGGATTGAAGGTCGATAAATCCCCAGGGCCTGATGGACTGCATCCCAGAGTACTTAAGGAGGTGGCCTTGGAAATAGCGGATGCATTGACAGTCATTTTCCAACATTCCATAGACTCTGGATCAGTTCCTATGGAGTGGAGGATAGCCAATGTAACCCCACTTTTTAAAAAAGCAGGGAGAGAGAAAACAGGGAATTATCGACTGGTCAGCCTGACATCGGTAGTGGGTAAAATGATGGAATCAATTATTAAGGGTGTCACAGCAGCGCATTTGGAAAGAGGTGACATAATGGGTCCAAGTCAGCATGGATTTGTGAAAGGGAAATCATGCTTGACAAATCTTCTGGAATTATTTGAGGATGTTTCCAGTAGAGTTGACAAGGGTGAACCAGTTGATGTGGTGTATTTGGACTTTCAGAAGGCTTTCGACAAGGTCCCATACGAAAGATTAATGTGCAAAGTTAAAGCACATGGAATTGGGGGTAGTGTGCTGATGTGGATTGAGAACTGGTTGGCAGACAGGAAGCAAAGAGTAGGAGTAAATGGGTACTTTTCAGAATGGCAGGCAGTGACTAGTGGGGTACCGCAAGGTTCTGTGCTGGGGCCCCAGCTGTTTACATTGTACATTAATGATTTAGACGAGGGGATTAAATGTCGTATCTCCAAATTTGCGGATGACACTAAGTTGGGTGGCAGCGTGAGCTGCGAGGAGGATGCCATGAGGCTGCAGAGCGACTTGGATAGGTTAGGTGAGTGGGCAAATGCATGGCAGATGAAGTATAATGTGGATAAATGTGAGGTTATCCACTTTGGTGGTAAAAACAGAGAGACAGACTATTATCTGAATGGTGACAGATTAGGAAAAGGGGAGGTGCAACGAGACCTGGGCGTCATGGTACATCAGTCATTGAAGGTTGGCATGCAGGTACAGCAGGCGGTTAAGAAAGCAAATGGCATGTTGGCCTTCTTGGCGAGGGGATTTGAGTACAGGGGGCAGGGAGGTGTTGCTACAGTTGTACAGGGCTTTGGTGAGGCCACACCTGGAGTATTGTATACAGTTTTGGTCTCCTAACTTGAGGAAGGACATTGTTGCTATTGAGGGAGTGCAGCAAAGGTTCACCAGACTGATTCCCGGGATGGCGGGACTGACATATCAAGAAAGACTGGATCAACTGGGCTTGTATTCACTGGAGTTCAGAAGAATGAGAGGGGATCTCATAGAAACGTTTAAAATTCTGACGGGTTTAGACAGGTTAGATGCAGGAAGAATGTTCCCAATGTTGGGGAAATCCAGAACCAGGGGTCACAGTCTAAGGCTAAGGGGTAAGCCATTTAGGACCGAGATGAGGAGAAACTTCTTCACCCAGAGAGTGGTCAACCTGTGGAATTCTCTACCACAGAAAGTTGTTGAGGCCAATTCACTAAATATATTCAAAAAGGAGTTAGATGTAGTCCTTACTACTAGGGGGATCAAGAGGTATGGCGAGAAAGCAGGAATGTTCACCATGAACTCATTGAATGGCGGTGCAGGCTCGAAGGGCCGAATGGCCTACTCCCGCACCTATTTTCTGTGTTTCTATGTTTCTAATAGGGATAGTCTACAGACCACCTAATAGTGGAAGGGAGGTGGAGGAAGAAATATGCAAACATATTAGGGAAATGAGTAAAAAAACATAGAATAATAGTCATTGGAGATTTCAACTACCCCAACATTAATTGGCCAGAAGAGGTCAGTAAAGGGGATAAAGGAATGGAGTTCCTTCATTCTATACAGGACTCCTTTCTAACCCAATATGTAAGAGGCCTGACAATGAAGGATTTGCTACTGGATCTAGTAATGGGGAATGAACCAGAGCAGATAAGAGAATTAATAGTAGGGGAACATCTAGGAGTTAGTGACCATAATATAATACATTTTAAGATAATAATTGAGAAAGACATAAGTATGATGAATACTGGGTAATAGATTGAAGGAAAGCCGATTTTGAGGGGCTGAGAATAGAACTTGGGAAAATAAAATGGACAACAATATTAGCAAATAAGGATGTAGAACAGCAATGAGAAACACTTAAAATGGTGTTCAACAGAGTCTGGGAACAATATATTTCACTAAAAAACAAGAACAAGCTAAACATTATTGAGACACCATGAATGAATAAAGACATAAGGGAAATTTGAGGGTAAGGAAAGTACATGGACAGCAGGGAAAGCATGACAAGGGAGAATATGAAGAGATTAGGAGAGAAGTTAAAAAACAATTAGGAAGGCAAAGAGAAACTATGAAATTAAATTATCAAGGAACATAAACAAAATAGTAAAATACAGGCACATAAATCAAAAAAGGAAAGTCGGGATGAGAATACGGGCGACTAAGGGACGGCAAGGATAAAATCACAGACAGCGACAGCGAAATGGCAGAAATATTAAATCATTACTTTGCTTCAGTATTTACCAGGGAGATAGATCAGGAGGAAATGACATCGGAAGATGAGATTAGAAATGATATAACAGCATTTAAAATAAAAGACGATAAATATTAACTAAACTAATCAAGCTCAAAGAGGATAAAATCTCTGGTCTGGACAGATTACATCCATACTTTTTTAAAGAATCTAGGGAAAAATTAGCAGAAGTACTATTACACATATTTAATAATTAATTAGAAAAAGATGTAGTGCCAGAGGACAGACGGATAGCTAATGTAATACTTATATTTAAAAAGAGAGATAGAATATGTCCAGGGAACTATAGACCAGTCAGCTTAATATCGATGGAAAATAATGGAATCCCCACTAAAGGAAAAAATAGAAGAACATCTAGAAACCAAAAATATAATAATGAATAGTCAGCATGAAACTTTTGCTTGACCAATCTCATTGAATTCTTTGAAAAGGTAAGAGAGAGAGTAGACAAGGGTAATGCAGTAGATGTAATTTATCTACATTCCCAAAAGCCCTTCGATAAAGGTACCACATAATAGACTAATGAATAAGGTCAGAGAATGCAGAGTCAGGGGAATGTAACAGAGTGGATAGCTAGCTGGCTTCAAGACAGAAAGCAGAGAGTAGGGATAAATGGTAGCTATTCAGAGTGGCAGAAGATGGAAAGTGGGGTCCCACAAGAATCAATGCTGGGAGCACTGTTGTTCACAATTTATATTAACAAGTTGGAGTTGGATTACTGGGTGCAGTTTTCGGTGCCTCGAATTGTAGAAAGGCCATTAAAGCCATAGTGTTGATTCATCTGGGAGATGCTAGAGATGGAAACTATAGTTATGAGGAAACTATAGTATTGACTTTGGAATCAGAAAAACAATTTTTAAATTTGCGGGTGATACCACATTTGCGGGGAGGCAGTCAATATTGAGGAGGAACAAATTACCAGACGACATTAATAAACTTGCAGAATGAGCATATAATTGGCAATTGAATTTCAACACAGATAAATGTGAGGTATTACATTTTGGTAGGAAAAATAAGGTCACATATTACTTGGAAAATAAGAATCTAAATGGGGTAGAAGAACAAAGGAATCACGGAACGCACATACACAAATCATTAAAAGTAGCAATGCAGGTTGATGAGGCCATAAAAAAAGAAAACCAAGCACGGGTTTATTTCTGGAGGGATAGAATCGAAAAGTAGAGAAGTTATGCTAAACTTGTATTGAATCTTGGTTCGACCACACTTGGAGTACTGCGCTCAATCCTGATCACCATTTTATAAAAAGGATATAGAGGCATTGGAGAGGGTGCAAACAAGATTTACAAGATGACACCAGAAATGCGAGGGTTACCTGTCAGGAAAGGATGAACAGGCTGGGTCTCTTTTCTCTTAAAAAGAGAAGACTGAGAGATGGCATAATAGACATCTTTAAAATTATGAAGGGTTTTAATAGAGTAGACACAGAGTGTGCATTTTCACTTGTGGAGAAATACAAAACTAGAGGCCATCAATATAAGATAGTCACCATTAAATCAAATAGGGAATTCAGAAGAAATGTATTTACCTAGAAAGTGTTGAGAATGTGGAACTCGCTACCATAGGGATTGGTTGAAGCGAATACAGATGCATTTAAGGGGAGGCTAGACAAGCATATGAGGGACAAGGGAATAGAGGGATATGCTGATAGAGTTAAGAGGAAAAACAAGAGGAGGCTTGAGTGCAGCATGGACTGGTTGGGCCGAATGGTCTGTGTAAAGTCCTGTCCCTGCAGTACAGATTCACACGAGGCACATGTTGAAGTCAAGGTCACTCAGGACTTGCACCTTTATTACACAGCTCTCGAATGCCTCACTTGCCTGAGAACTGTCCTTATATACCTGTCTGGGACAGATATCCAGTGTCTCCTGCAAGTGCACCCCTGGTGGTAAGGTAAGCTTGTGGTTACAAGTCACCTCTAGTTACAGTCATGTATAGCATGGCAAGATACAGTTATGTACAGTAGTGTGAGATACATGACATCACCCTCCCCCAAGATATTATTGTCTTTATAGGTTCAGTCTCTCAGGTAGTCTACACTCTCGCATGGAGCGTCTTAGTTGTGGTTCAGTTGTTTGCCTTGGTGTCTGTTTTTCTTTCGGTGTGATTGCTGGTATCTTGCCTGGGCTGTCTGTTTCGTTCAGTATGATTGTTGGTGTCTCGCCTTGGCTGTCTGTTGGGATTGTCCTTTCCTCAGGTTGTTCCCTCTGTCTGTCCACCAGGTGTGGTGTGAGTTCCACAATGTAGTCTGCTTCTGGTTCAGCAGTGTTGTTGGTAAATCTACTTTTGACTTGGTCTACATGCCTCCGGCAGGTTTGGCCATTGGCCATTTGCATCACCAGTAGCCTGTTTCCTTCCTTGCCTGTTACTGTCCTTGCAAGCCATTTGGGACCCCGGCCATAGTTTAGCACAAACACTTTGTCCCCTATCTCATTCCACCTCCCCCTCGAATTTCGGTCATGGTACTCAGTTAGCTTACGGTGCTTTGCCTCAACGATTTCATGCATGTCTGGGAGAATTAATGAGAGCCTTGTCTTTAAGGTCCGTTTCATCAATAGTATGCGGGGGGAACTCCAGTCAATGAATGCGGACGAGATCTGTATGCCAGCAGCAGTCGCGACAGGCGGCCCTGCAGTGTGGGACCTTGGATTTTGAGCATGCCTTGTTTAATGATCTGCACTGCTCGCTCCACCTGGCCGTTGGAGGCCGGCTTGAACGGTGCCGTCATAACGTGATTTATGCCATGGTCACTCATGAAATCTTGGAATTCTGCGCTGGTGAAGCACGGACCATTATCACTGACCAATATGTCAGGAATGCCATGCGTTGCGAACATGGTTCCAAGGCTCTCCACAGTGGTGGAGGTGGTGCGCGAGTTTAAAATGGTGCATTCGATCCACTTTGAAAATGCATCTACAACTACGAGGAATATTTTGCCCATGAATGGGCCCGCATAGTCTATATGCAACCGTGACCACGGTTTGTTGGGCCACGGCTCAGGGGGGGGGGCCTCCCTGGGGGCATTACTGAGTTAGGCACAAATGGTGCACCGTCGGACGCAGAGCTCCAAGTCCGTTTCAATGCCAGGCCACCAGACGTGGGATCTGGCTATGGCTTTCATGAGAACGATCCCCAGGTGCTCGCGGTGGAGCTCCCGGACAAATGCCTCTCTGCCTCGCAGAGGCATAACTACTCGTCTGCCCCACATCAGGCAGTCTGCTTGTAGTGACAGCTCATGCATGCGCCTATGGAAAGATTTGATCTCCTCGGGGCAGGCATCGCGAGCCTCTGCCCAGTCACCGATCAACACACATCTTTTTACTAAGGATAACGAGGGGTCGCTGTTCATCCAGGCTCTGATTCGGCGAGCCTTCATGGGCGAACCTGTGGACTCAAAGGCATTGATTGCCATGACTATCTCACAGTCCTGTTCGTCAGACCCTTCCGTGGTTGCCAGGGGTAGCCTGCTAAGCGTGTCGGCACAGTTGCCTGTGCCTGGTCTGTGCCTTATGGTATAATCGTAAGAGGCCAGCATGAGTGCCCACCATTGAATGCGCGCCAGGGCGTTGGCGTTTATTGCCTTGCTCTCGGATAGTAGAGACGTGAGGGGCTTGTGGTCGGTTTCTAACATGGACTTGGCCCCGAAAAGGTATTGGTGCATCTTTTTGACACCATACACGCACGCGAGCGCCTCCTTCTCTACCATTCCGTACCCACGCTCCGCCCACAAAAGTGACCTGGAGGCATAAGCTATGGGTTGTAATTTACCCGCACCATTGACATGTTGCAAAACGCACCCAACCCCGTACGCTGACGCATCACATGTAAGAACTAGCTTTTTACCTGGATCAAAGAAAGCCAAAACACTGTTGGAACACAGAAGGTTGCGTGCCTTGTTGAAGGCGCGTTCCTGGGCGTCCCCCCAAAACCAATCACACCCCTTTCTGAGTAGCACGTGGAGAGGCTCCAGCAGCGTGCTTAAGTTCTGAATAAAGTTCCCAAAGTAACTGAGCAGCCCGAGAAAGGCGCGCAGTTCTGAGACATTCCGGGGCCTGGGTGCCAGGCGAATTGCTTCGGTTTTGGACTCTATTGGGCGGATTCCATCAGCGGCAATCCTTCTGCCCAAAAATTCAACCTCGGGCGCGAGAAATAGGCACTTGGATTTCTTAACTCGTCGGCCTATTCGATCCAATCGCCTTAGTACTTCCTCCAAATTGCGGAGATGGGAGTCGGTGTCCCTGCCCGTGATAAGTATGTCGTCTTGAAATACAACCGTCCCCGGAATGGACTTGAGCAGACTCTCCATGTTGCGCTAGAATATAGCAGCCGCCGACCTGATGCCGAATGGGCATCGATTGTACATGAAAAGGCCTCGATGTGTGTTGATGGTGGTGAGTAGCTTGGACTCGGTCAATTCCTGCGTCATATACGCAGATGTGAGATCTAGTTTTGAGAAAAGTTTTCCTACAGCCAATGTGGCAAATAAGTCCTCCGCTCTGGGCAGTGGGTATTGGTCCTGTAGGGAGACTCTGGTTATGGTAGATTTGTAGTCCCCACAGATTCGTACGGATCCATCAGGCTTCATGACTGGGACGATGGGACTTGCCCAGTCGCTAAATTCCACAGGTGAGATAATACCTTCCCGCAGAAGCTTGTCCAGTTCATGTTCAATCTTTTCCCTCATCACATAGGACACAGCTCTAGCCTTGTGATGGACCGGTCTAGCATCCTGTGTGATGTAGATTTTGACTTTAACCCCTTTGAAGGTGCCCACACCAGGCTGAAAGAAATGTTCAAATCGACTTAGAACTGTTGAGCAGGAGGTCCGTTCCTCTGACGATATGGCGTGAACATCATCCCATTTCCAGTTTAGTTTTGCCAGCCAGCTTCTCCCCAGCAATGCTGGGAGATCTCCGGGGACAATCCACAGGGGAAGTCAGTTCACTGTCCCTTTGTGTGTGACTGAGAGCATGGCGCTGCCAAGGACTGGGACAATTTCTTTGGTATAGGTCCTTAGTTTGGTGTCGACCCTTGTGAGCTTTGGTCTGTCTCTTTTGTGCGGTCGCAGCTGTTCAAATTGTTGAGCGCTCATGAGATATTGACTCGCACCCGTATCCAGCTCCATGTTGACAGATATCCCGTTGAGTAGGACCCTCATCATTATTGGAGGCGTCTTGTTGTAAGAGCAGTGGCCATTGACCCGCTGTACCTCGGTGTCCCGGGTACTGTCCCCACAGTCTTCTGATCCGCTTTCCGACCCTTCCGATTCGTATATCAGCCGAGCTGCCGTTTCTCTGTACATGCGGGCCAGATGCCTTGTATAGTCGCAGTTTCTGCAAACAGCATGCTGAAATCGACACCCCCTTGATGAGTGCCTTCCCCCACATCTCCAGCACAGACCGCTTCCATTGTTTTCAAAGGATGAGCTGCGTCTGGCTGATCGCTCTTGAGCTTCTCTCAGTTTGTAGTTGATTGCTCGCATTGTGGGTTGATGAGGTGTGAACGGCCGTTCATATGGCCCTTGGTGGCTTCTGGCACCACTGCCTGCTGTTGAGGGCCTGCTCTCCTGCCTTTGTCTGTATGTGGGGGTAGCAGCTTGTTTCACGCTGTGAACCCCTTGTTCCGATGTTTCGTTAGTTGTCATACCCGCAGTGTAGATCAACCTCATTTCTTCTTCTCCTGCCAAGAATGTCTGTGCAACCAGTGCTGCTGCCTCTAGGATCAAGTTTTTGATCTCTATGAGCTTTCGGAATATGCCTGCATGGCCTATTCCCTCAATAAAAAAGT
The DNA here is from genome assembly GCF_044704955.1 of Pristiophorus japonicus. NCBI lineage: Eukaryota > Metazoa > Chordata > Chondrichthyes > Pristiophoridae > Pristiophorus > Pristiophorus japonicus. The sequence continues at coordinate 87,315,803 of NC_091986.1, forward strand.
CTCTCAGTACTTCTCTCCTTAGTTCATCGGAGAACTCACATAAGCTAGCCAACCTCCGAAGTTCCGCCACGAAGTCGGGTATGCTCTGGCCCACACAGTATCTGTAGTTGTAGAACCTGTGTCTGGCCATGTGTAGGCTGCTCGCTGGCTTCAGGTGGTCTCTTACCAGTGTGCTCAACTCTTCAAACAACTTGCTTGCTGGTTTCTCAGGTGCCAGCAGGTCCTTCATTAAGGCATATGTTTTCGAACCACAGTTGGTCAAGAGATGGGCTCTTCTCTTGTCTGCCTTGTCATCGCCTAACCAGTCTTTGGTTACGAAGCTTTGCTGGAGCCTTTCTATAAAGTCCTCCCAATTATCTCCAGCATTGTATTTTTCATCTGAGCCGTTGGTCGCCATTCTGTGGATTCTGTAATCCCGTAACTCATCGCCACTGTAAAGTCCTGTCCCTGCAGTACAGACTCACACGAGGCACATGTTGAAGTCAAGGTCACTCAAGACCTGCACCTTTATTACACAGCTCTCGAATGCCACACTTGCCTGAGACCTGTCCTTATATACCTGTCTGGGACAGGTATCCAGTGTCTCCTGCAAGTGCACCCTGGTGGTAAGGTAAGCTTGTGGTTACAGGTTATCTCTAGTTACAGTCATGTATAGCATGGTAAGATACAGTTATGTACTGTAGTGTGAGATACATGACAGTCTGTTTCTGTGTACATTCTGCGACCATCTAACGGGAGTCCAAGTAGAGGGATAAAGCCTCCCAATATTCTTCCTACAAAAAAAGTATTTTTTTTTTTAAATCAGTGGACAGTGCCATGGGAGATCAGCCAGTATTTTATTCAATGTGTCATTTAATTGTAAAAATTACACAATAAATTCATCAGAAATCCTACATCCTGCGTGCGAGCAATTTGCCATATAAAGAAAACATTTAACGAACGCAGAAATAGGAAACCAGCGTTTTTTAAGCTAACTTGTTTGATCAAAGCTGGTTTCAATCTCCTTGATTTCCTAAGGAACATAATTTTATATAAAGTCCACGCACGCAGCAACAACAACAAAAAATGACTTCAATGACATGTGAAGGTCTCTGGTTTGGAGAATCGCTAATATAAATGAATGAGATGACAGGGCAGCGTGCTCTTGCGCTATGGAAATGGGCTGCGGAAAACATAGGGAAGCAGAGGGGGCTTGGAAGGAGAATGTAGCTGCATGTGACAAGAATTTACAGATCCGCACCCCGGGCTGGCCGCGATATCAGGCTGCTGTGATGAAATCGCTTATGTGTTGGAAATTAACTTAGACATCATGTATATTACATTCTGTTTGTGCTCTGGGGTTCAATGTTGGTCTGCGGGCATGGCGCGTCTTGTACGGTGGGAAGCAAAACGACTGTCCTTGCACAGTGGCATTTTATTATAATTTAAATCCAGTCTCGCTAACCACAATAAGAGTAATTAAAAATATGACCAACTCTATGCGTAAACAGACCGATCTTATCTTTGCTAAATCGGCTGTGAAGCTCTCAGTGCTGCGGCTCTCTAATTACGAGTGTCACACTCATAACAAAAGCATCTGTACACGCTTAACAGTCTAATGGACAGCCCCTCCTGCACTAATGAATTGTAATTGATGGCGTTAAGCGTGGCTTTACCTTCCATTGAGTAGAGGTGGATCTGCCCTGCTGTTCCCTTCTCCCCGTGTGTATACAGTTTGTGCAGAGAAGCCGAGGAACACAGCTGGCTACCGAACAGAATGATACGCCGTCAGAGATCTCTGACCATCAGTCACTTTTCAAGACAGCGTCGCTGTACTTTACTAATCAACTCTAAACCGTGCTATTTGAATTACAGGGACAAGGGCACGCAATGCACGCTAACTGAACAAATAAATTATATCTGTAAACCTCAAATGTCGTGGAGATAAGAAAATTCCTTCGTATTGTAATGTTTTTGTTTTCTGTTTCATTGCCTCAAAAGGGGCTGCACGAGTTTTGTTTTTGAAAATTAAGCCACATTTATATAAAAATTTAAGTTATTTTCTTTTTTTAAAGCATAAGAATTTATCTCAAATGTCACGTTCGAAAACTGCACCCAGGGAAACAAGGGGCGAGTTTTGATTTTTTGGGGTGATGTGAAAATAACGTGCAATTTTCTCGTAAATGGTGCAGCGTTTTAGAACTGATGAATCCCGTTCAGTCATACTTGTCCTTTAAAAAAAAATCAAATGCAGAGTGATGCACATCATCATCATCATAGGCAGTCCCTCGGAATCGAGGAAGACTTGCTTCCACTCCTGAAGTGAGTTCTTTGGTGGTTGAACAGTCCAAAATAAGAGCCACAGAGTCTGTCACAGGTGGGACAGACATTTGCCGCACGCTCCTTCCACTGCCTGCGCTTGACCTCTTCACGCTCTCGGCGTTGAGATTCGAGGAGCTCAACGCCCTCCTGGATGCACTTTCTCCACCTAGCGCGGTCTTCGGCCAGAGACTCCCAGGTGTCAGTGGTGATGTCGCACTTTAGCAGGGAGGCTTTAAGGGGTGTCCTTGTAACGTTTCCGCTGCCCACCTTTGGCTTGTTTGCCGTGATACACAATGTCATGTCGGGTAGCGGCACGGCCAACTTCAATAATTTCATTTCCAAAACTGAAATGCAAAGATTACATAAAAGCTAGTGTGACTGAGACATGTTACATAACACCACTGCTGAATTTAACAAGCCTTAATTTCTCATATTATAAATACTAGTTGTTTCCTTAGGAATATATAAGCTAAGTCAAATAATAAAATACACATACTTCACTGAATTAGAAGTGATTTTTTTGCAATCACGGGAAAACTCACATTCCTTGCGAAGTTCCTTGAGATTTTTGCTCTTGAATGAAAACCTACCTCTTGTTATTTGTATAACTCACAAACAAAAGTTTATTAGATTTGAGATTATAATGCAGAATATCTGCCATTTATCCAGTTACCAGGTGTTTTCTCTGTTCCCATTTAATGTATAATTGGACTGACTGAATATACCATTAGTATTGTGGATCCTCTAAAGGCCATGCAGATCAAAATTATATTTTTTTAATTATTATTTATTTTTTTAATTTTGTAGGGCAATTTAATATGGAGGCAATACACTTTTGGGTAAGAAAAACAAGAAATGCGAATATTCATTCAATAACAGATGCTGAAGTGTGCAGATAAATGAAGAGTCATAGGATTTAGTACATAATTCCCTGAAAGGGCAAACAGAAGTATAGAAAACTATAAAATAAACACCAATAGCATTTTGGATTTTATAAATAGGGGTATGGAGTTCAAGAGTAAAGAGATTTTGATAAAGTTGTACAAAGTAATGGCTAGGCCACAGCTGTATTCCTGTGAGCTGATTTGGGGGGCCCATTGTACAAACAAAAAAAATTGCAGATTCTGGGGACAGAGCAGGGGAGTGGGACTAATTGGATAGCTCTTTCAAAGAGCCAGCACAAGCAGGATGGGCCAAATGGCCTCCTTTTGGTAGAAATCTGGACCTCTCTTCCCAAAGACCTACTGAGTCTCAGACAATTGAAAATTTCAAACTGAGATTGATAGATTTTTAATAGGTAAGGGTATTACAGTCTATGGAACCAAGGCGAGGAAACGAAGTTGTGATACGGATCAGCCATGATCTAATTGAATGGCGCAACAGGCTTATGGGGCTGATAGGCCTACTCCTGTTGCTTTCTTCCTGTTGTTCTGCAAGATTCTGAGCTTGGTTCCTGGGAGACTCTGGCTCCCCTTTTGCGTGGCTCCTGACAAACCCCCACAAAAGCAACAGAGCACAGATACCAATGAAGTTCAGGCCACCATCTGAGTTACTTGGGGGCAGACCATTGGTGTACTGAAGCTGTGATTCCCTTGCCTGGGCCACTTGAACAGGGTGCTGAGTAATGTCCATCCTATCTGCTGCATGCCACACAACTTTGCCGTTGAAAGAAAATTAAGCATGCAAAGAGATGATGAAGCTGAGTAGAGAAAAACGTCTACCAGAATGAAGTGGGAGCATGGAAGGAAGAGGATTAGATGGAGGGCCAGGATGTTCTGGCAGTAAGAACTCCCCAAAACTCTGATAGAGATGCACTTCTTGTGACAGAGAACTTCTCCCACCTGCCATTCTTCATCAGCCTATTATATCACACAGTGGAGACCCCTAAAAATTCCACATTCACGGTGCTCATGCTGGCATGTCTAGTCAGTAAGAGTAGCAGCTGCTTTATTATCTGGAATTTTACTGATGCTGAGAGGGCGGGATCGGAGACAGGTGAGCTGTCAAAATAGAAATGATTGACAGCGGGTCAGAGGCTCGCTGTTATCCCGCCTCCAAGCCAGTCTCCCAAGTGTCGGGTTTATCAAGCTTAACAGTCCCGACACCAAGTGGCGGGGGAGGCAATTTAGATCATTAAGAGGTTGTTAAAAGCCAATTAAACACCATTTTACCATCTACTTATAATTTTTCCAGCTTTTTCACGAAGTTCCCGGCACTTGGTAAGTAGGTCGGGTGTTCCATCAGTATGTATTCTTCTGAATAGTTGACAGCTGTAACTATAAAACCTACCATTTCACAGCTGTTCACTTTCCAATCTCATAAGCTGGAGCTTTCAGGATTTGGAAGACACATTTGAGCTTTATGCAGGTTGGAAGTGTTATGTCTCAAATAAAAAGTCAGACTAGATACTGCAAGCTTAAAGTAAGTGTGACCGTTGTCCTTTATTACAGATCCCAGAGTGCCTCTCCAGCCTGTGAGGCCTCCTTATATACAGGTGCTCCCAAGGGATTGTGGGATCCCTTGGGACTCCAGAGGATAAGCCCTCTGGTGGTTAGACATGGTATTTACAGGTTTACATACATAACAACACTCCCTCCCAAAGTCAATAGTGTAACTATTTACAATGTGAGTCGATCTGGGGCCTTCCTTTCCCTGGTTGATCGTCTCTGTGGAAATGCTGGTTTTGGTGAGTCGTTTGTTGGGCCCTCGCTGGGCTGCTGCATAGCTGGCCTTGCTGGGCTGCTGGGGGTGGTGAGTCCTGCTGGGCTGCTGCGGGTGATGGGTTCTGTTTCGTGGTCAATCGCTGGGTTGGTTGCCACTTGTGTGTGTGTTGGAGGGTCGAAAAAGGTGGCATCTATTATAGGTTGTTCTGGATAGTCTGTGAATCTGAGTTTGGTTTGGTCCAAGTGTTTCCTGAAGGTGAGTCCATTTGAGAGTTTGACCACAAACACCCTCTTTGGCCAAAACAGTGCCAGGATGCCACTTGGAACCTTGTCCATAGTTCAACACAAATACAGGATCATTTATCTCAATTTTGCGAGACATATTTGCGTGATCACGATATGTATTCTGTTGAAGCCGCCTGCTCTCTACCTGTTCCTGTAGATTAGGGTGTACTAATGAGAGCCTTGTCTTAAGTGCTCTTTTCATGAGCAGTTCAGCGGAAGGGACCCCAGTGAGCGAGTGGGGCCTTGTGCGGTAACTAAGCAGGACTTGGGATAAGCGAGTCTGCAGTGAGCCTTCAGTTACCCTTTTCAAGCTCTGCTTGACGGTTTGAACTGCTTGTTCTGTCTGACCATTGGACGCTGGTTTAAATGGGGCAGATGTGATATGTTTGATCCCACTGAGGGTCATGAACTCCTTGAACTCGGCACTGGTAAAGCACGGTCCATTGTCATTTACAAGGACATCAGGCAAGCCATGCATGGCAAACATGGCCCATAGGCTTTCAGTGGTGGCAGCGGACGTGCTTGCCGACATTATCACACATTCAATCCATTTGGAGTACGCATCTACAACCTCTAAGAACATTTTTCCCAAGAATGGGCCTGCATCGACGATATGGACTCTGGATCACAATTTAGAGGGCCAGGACCTCCCTGGGTGCATTGCTAAACTGTGAACATGTATTACATTTGTGCATGCAGGACTTTAAGTCTGCATCGATACTAGGCCACCACACGTTGGATCTGGCTATCGCTTTCATCATTACGATGCCTGGGTGGGTGCTGTGGAGATCACTGATGAATGTGTCCCTGCCCTTTTTTGGCACCACTACCCGATTACCCCATCGGAGGCAGTCTGCCTGTATAGACATTTCATCTTTGCGCCGCTGGTGCGGCTTTATTTCTTCCTGCATCTCTAACTGAACACTAGACCAACTCCCGTGGAGCACACAGTTTTTTACTAAAGACAGCAAGGGGTCCTGGCTCATCCAGGTTCTAATCTGTCGGGCGGTAACAGGTGATTGCTCACTCTCAAATGATTCCATTATCATGACTAAATCTGTGGGCTGTGCCATCTCCACCCTGGTAGTGGGCAATGGCAGCCTACTGAGAGCATCGGCACAGTTTTCTGTGCCCGGCCTGTGGCGGATGGCGTAGTTTTTTTGCGGACAATGTGAGCACCCATCTCTGGATGCGGGCCGATGCATTCGTATTTATCCCCTTGCTTTCAGAAAAGAGGGATATAAGCGGCTTATGTTCGGTTTCCAATTCAGATTTGAGCCCGAACAGATATTGATGCATTTTCTTTACCCCGTAAACACATGCTAGCGCTTCTTTTTCGATCATGCTGTAGGTCCTCTCGGCCTTAGACAGACTTCTGGATGCATAAGCAACCAGTTGCAATTTCCCAAGTTCATTAGCTTGTTGCAATACACACCCGACCCTGTACAACGACGCATCACATGCTAGTACCAAACGCTTAAATGGATCGTACAACACAAGCAATTTGTTTGAACACAACAGCTTCCTCGCTTTCTCAAAGGCATTTTCTTGGCTTTTACCCCATACCCATTCATCTCCTTTACGCAGTAAAGAGTGCAAGGATTATAACAATGTGCTAACACCCGGTAAGAAGTTATCAAAATAGTTCAGGAGTCCTAGAAACGACCGCAGCTCCATCACATTCTGTGGTCTTGGTGCGTTCTTGATTGCCTCCGTCTTCGAATCGGTGGGCCTGATGCTGTCCGCTTCGATTCTCCTCCCCAGGAACTCCACTTCAGGCACCAGGAAAACGCACTTTGAGCGTTTTATACTGAACCCCACATGTTTAAGCCGACTAAGAATCTCCTCCAGGTTCTGTAGATGCTCAACGGTGTCCCGACCTGTAACCAAGATGTCATCCTGGAAGACCACGGTCAGCAAGCTTTCCATGTTCCTCTGGAATATCACCAAGGCCGATCGAATCCCAAACGGGCATCTGTTGTAAATGAAGAGACCTTTGTGCGTGTTGATGCAGGTGAGGCCTTTCGATGATTCCTCCAGCTCCTGCGTCATGTAGGCTGAGGTCAAGTCCAGCTTCATGAACGTTTTCCCTCCTGCCAGCGTTGCAAATAGGTCGTCTGCCTTCGGTAGCGGGTATTGATCTTGCAGTGAGTAACGATTGATAATTACTTTGTAATCACCACAGATTCTGACAGTGCAGTCTCCCTTGAGGACTGGAACAATCGGACTGGCCCACTCATTGAGTTCGATCGGCGAAATGATGCCCTCTCATTGCAGCCTGTCCAGCTCAATCTCCACCCTCTCTCTCATCATGTAAGGTACCGCTCTCGCCTTGTGATGGATGGGTTGCGCTCCCGGAATCAAATGGATCTGCACTTTTGCTCCCTGGAACTTCCTGATGCCTGCTTCGAACAGTGAGGGGAACTTGTTTAGGACCTGGGCACATCAGGTGTCGTCGACGGACGAAAGCGCTCGGACGCTGTCCCAGTTCCAGCGTATCTTTCCGAACAAGCTCCTGCTGAATAGCGTGGGGCCATCGCCCAGTACCACCCAGAGTGGTAACTCGTGCACTGCTCCATCGTAGGAGACCTTTACGGTAGCACTGCCGATTACGGGAATCAGTTCCTTTGTGTACGTTCTCAGTTAAGTACGAATGGAAGTCAGTACTGGCCTTGAAGCCTTGCTGCACCACAATTTATCGAAAGTCTTTTTGATCATTATGGACTGGCTTGTGCCCGTGTCCAGCTCCATGGACACCGGGAGTCTATTCAATTCAACCTTCAGTATTATCGGGGGACACTTTGTGGTAAATGTGTGCACCCCATATACCTCTGCCTCCTCAGTATGAGACTCTGATTCGCCGTGATCCACCATGGATCTGTCCTCCTCTGCAAAATGGTGGTTTGCAGGATTAGCAGGGTATGCAGCTCGCCTGCACATACGTTGGAGGTGTCCCATTGTTCCACAGCCCTTGCAAACGTATCCTTTGAAGTGTCATGAATGGAAATGATGATCACCCTCGCAGCACCAACAAGGTGTTAATGGCCTTGTATTCACCACCCTTGATGGTGGACTCTGAGTCATCTGCGGACGTGCAGCTGCAGGCGTGTAAGTCCTGCCCTGTACAGTTCGATTCGAAAACAACGTTACTTTGTTCACAGTACTTGCAGCAGCACTCGTGTGCTAAGAAATCTGTTTGGTATTGTCACTGGTAGCAATAAACGCCTGGGCTATCGCTATGGCTTTACTCAAGTTTGGGGTCTCTACAGTCAAAAGTTTGCGAAGTATTACTTCATGGCCAATGCCAAGTACAAAGAAGTCCCTGAGCATTTGCTCCAAGTGTCCTTCAAATTCACAATGTCCTGCAAGGCGCCTTAGCTCGGCAATGTAGCTCGCCACTTCCTGGCCTTCAGACCTCTTGTACGTGTACAACCGATACCTCGCCATCAGAACACTTTCCTTCGGGTTTAGATGCTCCCGGACCAGTGTGCACAACTCATCGTATGACTTCTCTGTGGGTTTCGCTGGAGCGAGCAGATTTTTCATGAGGCCATACGTTGGTGCCCCGCAAACAGTGAGGAGGATCGCCCTTCGTTTGGCAACGTTCACTTCTCCTTCCAGCTCGTTGGCCACGGAGTATTGGTCGAGTCACTCCACGAAGGTTTCCCAATCATCTCCCTCTGAATATTTCTCCAGGATGCCCACGGTTCTCTGCATTGTTGCGGTGGGGTTCGTCATTTGTATCTCGTCGCCAGTTGTTATGTCTTGGATAAGGAGTCAGACTAGATACTGCAAGCTCAAAGTAAGGTGTGACCATTGTCCTTTATTACAGATCTCAGAGTGCCTCTCCAGCCTGTGAGGCCTCCTTATATACAGATGCTCCCAAGGGATTGTGGGATCCCTTGCGACTCCAGGGGATAAGCCCTCTGGTGGTTAGACATGGTATTTACAGGTTTACATACATAACAGGAAGTGTTTAGAGGTAACTCTCTATCCACTGTCACCTCATTGGAACAACCTGTCTCACCATTGACAGATCGATTCTACCATCTCAACCTCACCTGCCATCTATTCCATCAGCATCAGTGCCCTTGAAAAAAATCTAATCATGATCCTCAGAATCTCATCACGATCAGCCCCAACACCAACATCACCAGGCACAACAACAACAACACCAAGCTTTTCCGCAATGAACTGATGCTGCACAGGACACAGGGCATCAGCACCCGACCACATTGCTGCCCGGAAGGCCAGAGATTGCCTCACCATGGCCAGCTTTACTTCACTTGGCGCTGTACACCCTGGCTGCCACATGATGCGTCAGGTTGGCACCACCCCACACCAACACCATAAAGCATCCCTACAATGACCAAGTCATTCCTTTCACATACATCACCATTGCGGGGGGTACAGTTACGATTCACCATTCACTGCAACTCACTAAGCCACTTGCAAAGCTGCATACAAATCTAGACAAGAATGCAAAGTATTGAAAATAAAGGTTTCAATGTTTGACAGCACATTAACGAAAATTTACATGAACATTGGCTAAAACATCCAAGTACCTACCCTTGTGTGTTGTTAGTTGGTATGATTGGACTAGGATGAGGGTGAGTGTGAAAGGTGGCTAGTCAGATGAGGAAGTGATAATTTAGATAGAGAGAGAGGGATGGGTGGAGGTGCAAGGTAAGTTGTTGTGAATAAGAATGTGGAGGAGTAGGGTAGGGAAGGCAGAGTGATGGGGATGTGAGAGTGGCACAGCTGGATGAGGTTGAGTGTGGCTTTGCAGTAACATTTCGTGATCTACTGAGGTCATAGAATGGTTTGCACCATTGCAGACAGGTCCTACTGACGACATCGCTGCTTGTGTCCTCCTGTGCAATATGCATCCAGGCTGTGTTGGTCTTTTGGGGAAGTCTCTTCCACCCATTGGAAGGGAAGAGAACCTCCCTGTGTGCTGTGACTCCCTCCATAAGCATATGGAGGGAGTCATGGGAGAGCCTTGGCGCAGCCTTGCACCTTTGTGCAGTGCTTGTCAGTGTTTGCAGCATCGTAATGCTGTAGAATACTGAGAGCACAACTGTCAAAATCAATGTGGACATGGTCCCTTTAAGGAAACCAACTAATGACGCGTTATCAAATGACGTCATCAGACCCGCTACCTTTTAATTGGCCGGGAACCTCACTGGGTAGGCTTAACAAGCCCCATCAAGGTAAAATCACTTGTAGAGAGCAGAATGGAACTGGCAGCAGGCTGGCACCTCGCTCCAGACCCCAGCCTCCCCAGACTCGCATTAGTAGGCAAAATCGTGGCCATTGTATCTCTCCCTCCCCACTGCACTAAACCAACAGAAGAGGAAAATAAAGTCTTATACAATTACTATTCCACATTCAAATGATCTCATTCATGCACCAGTGCATAAATTGCACTTGATCTACTTCTTAACCTCAAAGTTGCCAAAGTAGTTCCTGAGTGAGAGGAACAACTGTGGAGGTAGGGTACGACCAGTCTCCTGGAATGGTTGTGACTGTGCTCTTCTGGGCACAGGAATTTAAATTTCCCTGCAGCAGCTGGATACACTCACAGCAATGCAGTGGCTGCCAGCAGCTGCCCACTCTCGGACACTTACTTGCTCCATCCTTACAGTGTTTGTAGTAGGAGAAGGTAGAGCCACCTTGAGAGGGAACCAGCTCATTGGATCCTTCTACAATTATGGCCCCACAGCTGCCATCCCTGCTCTTTCGAAACAGTCCTCTTTATTTTCCAAGCCAGCAGTAAGGCATTCCTGTAACTGAGTGCTCAAGGTTTCCATGACTTCAGTCACAATGTTCTCTGGGGCTCTAATGCACATGTCCACGAAGATACCAGTCACTCCATGATAATCTACATTGGTGCAGTCCTTTCCTATAGTACTGCAATGATGTTTGAAATGTTCGACTGAACATTTTCATACAACTATCAGCATGCTTTTTATTCAAATCTTTCATGGCCTCACCCCTCCCTATCTCTGTAATCTCCTCCAGCCCGACAACCCTCTGAGATCTAGCACTCCTCCAATACTGGCCTCATGCGCATCCCCGATTTTCATTGTTCCACTGTGGGAGCACTTTCAACACACAGACTTCAGCGGTTCAAGAAGGCGGCCCACCATTCCAAGGGCAACCAGTGATAAGCAATAAATGTTGGCCTTGCCAGCGTGCCAACAAGCCAAGAATGTTTTCTTTTTAAACTGTGAATAGTCTGACTTCACTTATAAGGCTGGCACAAAACTTTAAAATACTCATCTTGTAGCTGGTGAATGAGTTACAAACACTCTTACTGCTCTTTGACTAACTGTGGGCTCCCAATATAAATCTGTGAGATAACGTCTCTGCCCACCGAGCTGTCAATTACAGAGGCCTCCAGATAATCACAACCCTATCCCCTTTTCTACTCATCTCAGAAATAGCTGTCAATCAACGACACTACCCAAGGTTGAAGCCTACACTTTGAACTGTGACCATGAGGCTTGTGAACACCCCCAGAAGATCCTGAAAACAAGGGCAGCAGACGATATAGCTCTCATGATTTCTCTAAACTAAACAGCCCTTCATCAATGGTGAATGGAGGGAATCTCTGATATTGGCCTAAAATGCTTGTCGATTTCAGTTAACTTGACATCTGGAATCTTTTCTGTTCTCAGTCTATCAAATTGCATTTATAAAGAATGCCACAGCCAGTATGTCTGGAACCGATCTGATGTGTTTTCTTTTGCGAAATACATTATATGATACTGGTTTAGCCCTTACATGCTGATTCTAGTAGTACAGAAATACAAGTTAAAAAATTCAACACATGCAAAAATTCATTTTGCCAGAATATATCTAGTGTATTGGGAGTTCTATGTTATTCACTGTTCCTACACTACATATCAAAAGTACTTAATTGGCTGTAAAGCACTTTGGTCATGAAAGGCATTACATAAATGCAAGTCTTTCTTTCTCCTTTCTATATTATTAATACTTAGCTGTTTTTTGTGTGATATGATAGAGTTACATAGTATTAATACACTTACATATATAGTAGAGTAGGGTGGTGTTCGATAGTATTTATATATATATATATCTTCTTCTTAGACAGTCCCCCAGAGTCGAGGATGACTTGCTTCCACACTAATATGAGTTCTAAGGTGATTGATGAGACCAATGCGGGATCTACAGTCTCTGTCACAGGTGGGACAGACAGTGGTTGGAGGGACGGGTGGGTGGGGTGCTTGGTTTGTCGTACGCTCCTTCCGCTGTTTGTACTTAGCTTCCGCATGCTCCCGACAAAGAGACTCGAAGTGTTCGCCGCCTTCTCGGATGCTTCTCCTCCACTTTGAGCGGTCTTGGGCCAGGGATTCCCAAGAGTCGGTGGGGATGTTACATTTTTTCAAGGAGGCTTTGAGGGTGTCCTTGAAGCATTTTCTCTGCCCTCCTGGGGCATGCCTGCCGTGTCGGAGCTCTGAGTATAGCGCTTGTTTCAGGAGTCTAGTATCGGTCATGCAGACAATGTGGCCTTTCCATCGGAGCTGATCAAGCATGGTCAATGCTCCAATGCTGGGTATGTTGGCCTGAGTGAGAACGCTGATGTTGGTGCGCCTATCCTGTCAATGAATTTGCAGGATTTTATGGATGCAGCATTTGTGGTACTTCTCCAGTGCTTTGAGGTGCTGACTGTACATAGTCCATGCCTCTGAAGCATATAGGAGGGTGGGTAACACTACTGCTCTGGAGACCATGAGCTTGGTGCCAGGTTTGAGATCCTGGTCTATGAACATTCTTTTCCTCAGGTGACCGAAGGCTGCACTGCCACACTGAAGGCGGTGTTGGACTTCGTCATCGATGTCAGTCCTTGCTGACAGTAAGCTCCCGAGGCATGGAAAGTGGTCCACATTGTCCAAGGTCTCATCATGGATCTTGATAATTGGGTGGGCAGTGCTGTGGAGTGGGGGCAGGTTGGTAGAGAACCTTTGTCTTACGAATGTTTAATATAAGGCCCAGACTCTCATACACTTCGGTGAAGGTGTCAACTATTGTTTGGAGTTCAGTCTCCAAGTGTGCACAAACGTAAGCGTTGTCTGCATATTGTAATTCAATGACAGAGGACTGGAGGTGATGGAGGCAACAGAGGTTGAACAATTTCCTGTTTGTCCTGTAGATTAACTACACTCCAGCGGGGAGCTTGTTAAAGGTGAGATGAAGCATTGCAGCAAGAAAGATTGAGAAGAGTGTTGTGTTGGTACGATGACACAGCCTTGCTTGACCCCAGTCTGTACTTGTATTGGCTCTGTTGTGTATCCGTTGGTAAGGATCACGGCTTGCATGTCATCGTGAAGCAGGCGGAGGATGGTGACAAATTTTTGAGGACAGCTGAATTTGAGAAGGACACTCCATAATCCATCACGGTTGACAGAGTCGAAGGCCTTTGTGAGGTCGAAGAAGGCCATGTACAGAGGTTGATGCTGCACCCTACATTTTTCTTGAATTTGTCACACGGTGAAGATCATGTCCGTTGTACCCCTTAGTGGGTAGAATCTGCATTGCGACCCTGGAAGGAGCTCTTCAGTTAGTGGAAGGAGACGATTGAGGAGGATTCTTGCAATAATTTTCCCTGTGGCATATATATATATGTAAGCAGTGTTGTGCGCTGGAATTCCATAGTATTAATGCATATGTTATGGCGTAATGTTCTCGAGATCCATGGTAATATATGCATATATGCTATAACATGGTGGAGTGCCATAGTATTGATACAAGCGACGAGTGTAGAATACTAGTATGCATTTTCAATTTCAATTCATTCAATATAATTATTCGCTCAAATGGTATTGACTGCATGTGAAATTCAGTTTTTTAAATATACATTAAAAGCAACAGTTAGCAAAATGCTTTGAGATGGTGCTAATGCTATGGAAAGACGAAAAGCAATACTCACCACTAATCCATAACAAATCCACAACTACTTGGAAACAGCAGAGAAAAGTAGCTGATTTATGGTACACATGCTTTCAATGGAGGGGCAATTTCAACTTTTGGCAGGAGAAACAAGTTTTAAGCACAACTTGTAAACAAAAAAAATAAATCTCCATGTTTAAATAGCATAATTCATTTTCTGATAATGTTACGGGGTTTAATTTTCTTTGGTAGCACACTGCTTAACATGTTGGTATTATATTCCTATGTACGCTATTTTAAGAGTTTATTTTATTTTAAACAGGATAAATCTGCAGTAGCAGTGCTGTAAAAGGCTATCTTACATGAGTGCATTTGGTAGTGTGTTAAGAAATGAAACTACTATGAGTTTCAAGAGAACTGCTGGTGGGTTGAAACCACTTGAAACACTGTTAAATGATTTTTCAGTTTAGAATATGTTACATTTTGGATTGCATTATGCCCGGGGCTGTTAAAGATTAAATAAACAAAAACTCTCAGTCAATGATGCGGCAATAAATGCTTAAACTGAGGGAATTCACAGATTAAATTCCACCTCAGTGAGATATCACTCTGAGGGTGAAGAAGTTGCAAGCTTTTTTCGGTGAGCAGCACTACATACTTTGTAAAAAACACTAATTTCTGTTAACTGATTTTTTTTTTAATGGATATAACACATAGAAATGTATAACACATTATGTTACAATGGTCTGTCCCTTAATAGTATTTCCTGAACAGATTTTAAGTTACGATCCCTTTCGACACTTTCAGCAGCAAGCAGAATGGAAAAGTTAAACATTTCAACAGTTGTACAAAGTATATTTGGGTGCATTTCTGGATAAATAAAAATACACAACCTTAAATAAGACTCTCAACATTTTGATTAAAAAAGAAAAGCAAATAAAATATTTTTTGCTCGTGAAATGTGGGTGTACTCGCTGAGCACTACAAATTACAGATATTCAAAAAAGAATATCTCTGTAGCAGAAATTGACAAACTTAGTGCAACAATATTTTCACAGCAGCTAGAAGCTCGAATAGTTTTTTTTTTAATTCGATATTGACTGTATCACTGGAAACAATCTTCTCTAACAAATTGGAAGAAAATGTGCTTCTGTTATACTATCAATATTCCCAAGGGATCAAGTCAGCTCAGAACAAAAGCACTTAAAATGCATGACTCTAAATGCAGAAGCTGAAATGGAATGTTGGGCTCTGGAGGAGGGATGTGAAAAACAATAGAAGACAGGAAGCAGGACACAGATGACTAGACAGCCCGGTGATCAAACTAATTTGGTCACTTACTACAGGATAGGGACTGTGTGGTGGAACCAGGATGGATATTAAACAATGGCCTAACAGGAAAAGATTTCATAACCTTTCGCCGTGAGCTTCCGTTAGATTAATAGTCTGGCACGTACCCTGTCTGTGGAGTCTACATAGCTAAGTAGCCCTGCAGATGAACAGATCTGTAAAGGTTAACCTCTGGAGAAGGCCTTGTCAATACATAACAATTTTTAAAAATAAGACTGTTTAAAAGCTATTTACTTGACAGACCTTAAAGACAAACACGAGAGATAATTCAATTCCAAGGTATTGTAACAGGAGAACATTTTAAAATTAGATAAGTATTATGGGCTCGAATAAATAACCGGAATAAATGTGGGCATAACAACCATCAGAGCCATGAATGTTTGTCCAAGGACATTCCAATATAAATAAATAGTTTAAAATATATTGAAGCAAATGAATTTCTACAAGTTGGGTGCTGATAGACCCTCCGTTTTGGTAAATGTTATTTTAAGTCTATTGGTGGGCTCATTGAGTTTGTAGTCAGAGGTCTAATACATGTGCCAGAGCTCTCGGCTTATTTAATACTGAGAAACACACCGGTTTTAACATAATTGACAAATGCTTGTCATGGTGCCGAGGGGACCAGTTGCAGTTTGGCATAAGAATGAGCAACAGAAGAGAGGTTCATGACTGTGCAATCCAGTGACCTTCCAGATCAAGGCTGTTTAGTGGAGGTCCAGTGCTTCCCTACAGGAAGAAGAGAAAGATTATTGAATGAGAAACAACAACAACTTGCAATTACATAGGCCCTTTAATGTAGAAAAATGTCCTTAGGTGCTTCACAGAAGTGTAATTGGATAAAATAAATGCCGAGATAAAGAAGGTGATAGTAAGAAAGGTGTCCAAAATCTTGATCTGAGTCTTAAAGGAAGAGTGGGCAGTGAAGAGGTGGAGTGGTTTAGGGCGGGAATTCCAGAGTACGGGGCCTAGACTGCTGAAGGCATGGCCGCCAATGGTGGAGTGAAGGAACAGGGTGGGAGTGGGGGTATGCAAAAAAAGATAAGAATCAGAGTAATTCCTTCATGGCTCTTGGGTGCCTTTTAGTGGTTGGTTACAGATTGCAGAGGAAAGGAAAACTTGTCTGCAACTTCTTTTAACAAACGTGTATCCATGGCATAAAGAGAGTGGAAAAACTAAAGTGGAGGGGAGGGAGCCAAATAGGGGAGGTAAGCGTTGCATAGAAAATAAAAGCTTCCCACTTCAGTGGCATTTTAATCATTGTTTTCATGTGTAACTGTCATAAGACATTCTTAATGCCTCATAGTGCCACTCTCCCCCCACAATCATCAGTCATAGAGATTTCTATCTCTTAAGCCCAGGACTTTGCAAGACTATTGGATCTGCAACAGGCTCATCACATTGTAGTGAGTTGGGTTTGTAACCTTTCTAACATAAATTGATACTAAGTCCATCCAGATCCTAGTTTTGTAGCACTTGCAGCTGCTTCATCACAATCTTCCATTGCATGCCCACAAATTCAACATAAATAAGGAAAGTCTGAGCAAGGCACCCAGAAATCTCCCATGAGGCACCACTTCAGGTAGCCTCCACTTTTCTCCTGCATATATATCTCTTCACAAGGACTTCTGTAGTCCCCAGACTCCCAGTTACTACCTTGAACACTCGATTGTGGTTCCAGTTGTGCGAACCATATTGTATAGTGATGGGGCCACCACTGAAACTGCAGTTGAAGAGATAGGCTAAATTAATATAGCGCCTTTCATGACCACAAAACGTCCTAAAGTGCTTTACAGCCAATGAAGTACTTTTAAAATGTAGTCACTGTTGTAATGTAGGAAACAGGGCAGCCAATTTGCACACAGGATGCTACCACAAACAGCAATGTGATAATTGCTATATAATCTGTTTCAGTGATGTCGGTTCAGGATAAATATTGACCAGGACACCAGGGAGAACTCCGCTGCTCTTCTTTGAAATAGTGGGCTTAATGTATCTTCTGAAACTCGACAGCTCCATCAGTGCAGTGCTCCCTCAGTGCTGCACTGAAGTGTCAGCCTATGTCAAGTCTCTGGAGTGGTACTTGAACACACAACCTTCTGACTCAGAGGTGACAGTGCTACCGTTGAGCCAAGGTTGACACAACACTAGAACTGTACACATATCCTCAGGAGAGTTGAGGCAATTCTTTCCTTCTGGCCACTGATAGAAAGTGGTAGGCCAGTGAGTAAAAATGTCTGACAAAATTGATACCGAAATTAAGGAAACGTATTTTATTGAAACACATTATTACCGAGAACAGCAATTTCATAGGGGGTAACAAAACATACCAATTAAACACAAAACATCTTCAATAATGACAGTTTAGTGCTTCTCAAGCAGCTAATGGTAATAAGTACATACCGGTAAGTCGGTTACCGAAACACCCCAGTCTTAGCATGCGTATGCTTTAGCTGGCTGTGCTACGGTAATCATCCACCAACAAAGATCGATTGACCAAATCTGACAAATGTTACCAACCATGTTTGCAAGCATTGCTGCTTCTACCTGCCAATAGCTGTAGGGACTGTTTCCACAGGTTCTGGGTCAGCAGAGAGCCAGCTGTTGAGCTGGGCATTTGCTGCAAGAACACCTGCTCCTAAGATGCATAGGAGTGATATAGCGAATCACTGTAGCCTCAAGTCATGGAAATTCTTGCCTGTGACTCCTTAATCCCTTGCCACTTCAGTCTTGGAAAAGGCAGCTTAAAGGGTTGAGAAATCTTTTCAACCTTTCAGAATTTTGTCTCCCCATTTGGACATGCCATCTAATTCTTGTCATATACTTTAATTCTCGCCATACAATTGAATTTCACTTACACACAATTTTCCTCTCCTACCACTAGTCTACTCCTTACACATGTCCTGGTCTGTGCAAAATGATGGCAGTGAGCTGACGCAGGAAATTTGAGTACTATTAGCATATTGTGGGGGAGAAATTGGTTAATTGGCTAAAAGGTGCGTGGGGATTGCAGTACGCGATGAACCCATGTCCATTCATTGCTTTGCAAGCACCATGGTAAATTCGTGCTGCTTGCTGCTTTACATGATTGCTATGTGCAGCCAGCACTATCTGCACCATTTATTGGCTGCACACATCAGCAGGGGGCCCAATATCACAAGTGGCTAGCTCTACTTAAAGGCAGTCTGTATCTTTTAAAGGGAGGTGCATTGTGGCTGCAAGAAGTGGTGGGAGGCATTTGAAAATTGATTCTGTATTGTGATATTTGAGCAATGGCTGAACATGCAAGACAGCGAGCACCAAGATATTCAGACAAGGCACTGGAAGCCTTGGTGGAAAAGGTGGAAAGAAAGAGAGATGTCCTGTATCCACAGGGGGTGCATGAGGCCCTCCAGACAATTTTCAGGAGGCAGCAGGAAGTAGTAGTGGCGAAGGTCAATGCCAGGAGTGTTGCTCCAAGAACATGGAAGCAGGGCAGGAAGAAGTTTAAAGATCTCACACGAGTTGTCAAGGTTAGTGAGTTCATCTTCAAATGGCACATCCTACCAACTGCATGACTAGCCTCACATCACCTTCCACAAATCTCTACCTATCAGTACTGAACCCTACAATTCATATGCTTTAGCAGTTAGCACCCATCATCATAGGCAGTCCCTCGAAATCGAGGTTGTTTCCACTTTAAAAGTGAGTTCTCAGGTGGCTGTACAGTCCAATGCGGGAATTACAGTCCCTGTCACAGGTGGGACAGATAGTCGTTGAGGGAACGAGTGGGTGGGGAGTCTGGTTTGCCACTGCATGCGCTTGATTTCTGCATGCTCTCGACGATGAGACTCGAGGTGCTCAGCGCCCTCCCAGATGCTCTTCCTCCATAGGGTGGTCTTTGGCCAGGGACTCCCAGGTGTCGGTGGGGATGTTGCATTTTATCAAGGAGGCTTTGACGGTGTCCTTGAAACGTTTCGTCTGCCCACCTTGCGCTTGCTTGCCGTGTAAGGATTCCGAGTAGAGCGCTTGCTTTGGGAGTCTTGTGTCAGGCATGCGAACAATGTGGCCTGCCCAACGGAGCTGGTTGAGTGTGGTCAGTGCTTCGATGCTGGGGATGTTGGCCTGATCGAGGATGTTAACGTTGGTGCGTCTATCCTCCCAGGGGATTTGCAGGATCTTACAGAGACATCGTTGGTGGTATTTCTCCAGTGATTTGAGGTGTCTACTGTATATAGTTCACGTCTCTAAGCCATACAGGAGGGCTGGTATCACTGCAGCCCTGTAGACCATGAGCTTGGTGGCAGATTTGCGGGCCTGATCTTCAAACACTCTTTTCCTCAGGCGGCCAAAGGCTGCGCTGGCGCACTGGAGGCGGTGTTGAATCTTGTCGTCGATGTATGTCCTTGTTGATAAGAGGCTCCTGAGGTATAGAAAGTGGTCCACATTGTCCATTGCCGCGCCGTGGGTCTTGATGACTGGGGGGCAGTGCTGTGTGGCGCGGTCAGGCTGGTGGAGGACCTTTTTCTTATGGATGTTTAGTGTAAGGCCCATGCTTTCGTACGCCTCAGTGAAGATGTTGACTATGACTTGCAGTTCAGTCTCTGAATGTGCGCAGATGCAAGCGTCATCCGCGTACTGTAGTTCGACGACAGAGGTTGGGACGGTCTTGGATCTGGCCTGGAGACAACGCAGGTTAAACAGGTCCCTACTGGTTCTGTAGTTCCACTCCAGCGGGGAGCTTGTTGAGTGTGAGGTGGAGCATTGCAGCGAGGAAGATTGAGAAGAGGATTGGCACGATGACGCAGCCCTGCTTGACACTGGTCCGGACGTGGATTGGGTCTGTAATGGATCCGTTGGTTAGGATCACGGCCTGCATGTCGTCATGGAGCAGGCGGAGGATGGAGACAAACTTTTGGGGACAACCGAAACAGAGGAGGACGCTCCATAGACCCTCGCGGTTGACAGTGTCAAAGGCCTTTGTAAGGTCAAAGAAGGCCATGTACAAAGGTTGGCGCTGTTCCCTGCATTTTTCTTGCGGCTGTTGTGCTGTAAAAATCATGTCCGTTGTGCCCCATAGAGGACGAAATCCGCACTGTGACTCCGGGAGGAGCTCCTCAGCCACAGGAAGAAGACGGTTGAGGAGGATTCTAGCGACGACTTTCCCAGTGGCTGATAACAGGGAGATTCCTCTGTAGTTGCCGCAGTCGAACTTGTCTCCTTTTTTAAAGATGGTCACGATTACTGCATCTCTGAGATTTCTCGGCATGCTCTCCTCCTTCCAGATGAGGTCATGCATTCGTGCCAGTAGTGCCTCTCCGCCATACTTTAGTGCCTCAGCGGGGATGCCATCCACTCCTGTTGCCTTGTTGTTCTTAAACTGGCGGATGGCCTTTTCTACCTCGTGCAGGGCTGGGGTTTTGCTGAGATGGTGGCGGGTAGCATGCTGCGGGATGGAGTCGAGGACACTCGAATCAAAGGTAGAGTCTCGGTTAAGGAGATCTTCAAAGTGCTCCTTCCAGCGGGTCCTGACTGCTTTGGCTCCTTGATGAGTGTCTCCCCGTTCTTGGCCAGCAGTGGGATGGGGCCTTGGGTGTTTGGGTCGTAGGTGGACTCGACTGCGGTGAAGAAGAGCACAAAGCTGCTGTCCTCTCTCAGGATGACAGTATTTCTCCTCCCACCCATATCAGCATGCCAGCCCAGACTGCTGGAGCCCAGTCCGAGATGGTGCAGTCTGAAGCTGGGCCTTCTAGGCCCAGAGCTGCTCGAGGTCGCCCTGCAAGGCCATCTGCAGACTCCTCAATTGGAGGACAGCAGCCTTCCACCAGCTATGCTACAGCCACTGGGGAAGCACCTCATGGGAGCACCAGGAGAGACAAAGGCACATACCAAACAGGCACTGTGAATGCACAAAGGTGACTAGTATATTTTTGTGTGCATTATGTCGTGATTGAATTTAGAAATTTGGATTGGAACGTGCATTTTCTGGTGGGTTTTATTTTTGTGTTGTCAGAAAGAAGACGATGTGATGATCAATGATAGAGGAAAGGTAAGGAGTGTGGGACTGTTGGTGAATGGGGTGGTTTGGTTGAGGTTACTTGTATCGCTCATGAATTATTTGATCACGTAGAGCCCATGCTGAAACGGACTGTCCAGATTGTAGCCTCCCTTCCGCTTCCTGTTCTTCACTTACTGTTTCACGTCTTCCTCCTCGATTTCGTCCATTTTCTCCTCCTCCTCTTCCTCATGCTCCTGCTCCTCAGTTTCTCATCTGAAAGGTGGTAGAAAGGGCTGTATCCTCATAATGGCAAGATCGTGCAACGTGCAGCATACTACCACAAATCTTGATAACGGCTCAGTTGAGTATTGCAGGGCTTCTCCAGAGCAGTCCAGGTGAACATTGATGGTGTGCTCTATAATGTTCCTTGTGGCAGCTTTGCTTTCATTGTAGGCCTGCTGTGCACATTTGTTTGGGTTCTGGACTGGAGTTACAAGCCATGTCGTTGGGGGGAAATAACCCTTGTCACCCAGTAGCCAGCCTTTGACTTGCCAAAGGTGGGTCAAATACAGGTGGCAGAGGACTGCTGCAGAATGAAGGAATCGTGACTACTGCCAGGATAACACGCATTCACCAGCATAATGTGCCACCTGTAGTTGCATACCAGCTGTACATTGAGGGAGTGGAATCCCTCTTGGTTCATAAAAGTGGCCAAGTTCACATGAGGCACACGCAAGGCAATGTGTGTGCAGTCAATGGCACTCTGCAACATGGGGAAGCCATGCATTCCATGCAAACCCTTGTGCTCGCACCCTGTTTTGAGTTGTGGCTGCAGCAGTTGGCAGATTTCAGTCACGAACTGTTTTGTGAAGCAAAGATGTTTCATGCATTGGTCCTCACTGAAGTTGAGGCAAGAGAATTGTTCCCTACAGACTCTCTGCAAATATCATCATCTGGTGGCTGGTGTGCAACGGTCACCACACATTAAAAAAATCCAGTTCAGGACTGGAACATCGGGTCCTTCATTGAAACTTCTGTGAACTCATGTGGAAGCAAGTCATCCAAATTGTTTCAGCACAAGCTTTTATCTCAACAAGAGTACATCAGCACTGGGCAGACCACTCCCTGTAGACGACTGAAACTTTAGGCAAGTATAGGAAAGCTTCAAAAACATGTACAATAGTACCAGCAGCCAGAAGAAATAATCCAGCAACTAACCTGATGAGTAATTTGCACCAGTAAATGTGTACTTTGCATCACTTTTTACCAAGGAAGAGGACTTTGCCACAACAATGGTAAATGAGGAGGTTGTTGGGATACTGGATGAGAAAGATAAAGAGGAGGTACTAGAAAGGTTGGTGTTACTCCTCGGTTGCCAAGGAAAGTAAGGGTAGAAATTGTGGAGGTGCTGGCCACAAACACTGTGGTGCCAAAGGCCTGGAGGATTGCAAAAATGAGAGAAGGGTTAACCTGGCAATTACAGGCCAGTCAGTTTAATGTCGGTGATATGGAAGCTGTTAGAAACAATAATCCGGGAGAAAATTAATAGCCATTTAGACAAGCGTGGATTAAAAAAGGAGAACCAACACGGATTTGTTAAGGACAAATCATGGTTGACTAACTTGATTAGATTTTTGATGAGATAACAGAGCTGGGGCCGAAATTGCTCTCCGACCAAAAAGGGGCACACTCACCGATTTTTAAGATTTCTTTCCACCCCAATCCATGGGACGGAGAGTAGAGCGAAGTGCAGCTCTTTGGTGTTTTTTCTGGTCGCAGCGGTGTGTGGGGCATCTGTGGGGCGGAAGTGCCCTTCGAGCGGAGTGGACGTCGCTTGGAGTCATCAGCGCTGCGCTGATGATGTCGCTGATACGTTACAACATCCCTCCCCTTCAGTTAAAGGGAGTAGAGGGTTATCGAAGGCATAAAAGCTACTGGGGCCAAAATCGCCCCTCGCCCCTATCTTTAAGAGCCATGACCACCTCAAGAGGCGGCCACAGTTGGTAAAGACTCACCGTCTATTTGGCGTGGAATTGCCTCCACTAGGCCATCAGAGAGGGTTTCAGCCGGGCTAATGGCCCGGTACCCAAGATGGGATGTTGGGCTGCCTGTTGGAGGCCCGGCCGAACCCATGTGCGCCATTGTTGGGCTAACCATGGAGTCGGCCGACAATTAAAATAAAATGGCGGCCGCAGCAGAGTGCCTTCCCCTTTAAGGGCTGAGGTGCTGCCCAGTCACACACAGCTTCCCGCAGGGGAAAGCTGCCGGGGGCACTGAGCGACGGCCGATCCGCTCCTGCGGGGCAATTTCCCACACGGGTGGAAAGGGGTCGCGCCGGTCGATGGGGCTGAAAAACAAATGGAGGGCAATTTCATAAATGTCGGTGACTCCACGCCGTTTAGGCGGTGAGTCCTTACCGACCCATGGCCGCCTCTTTGAGGTGGTCACGGCTCTTAAAGAAAAGATCAATTTCAGCCCCAGTAGCTATTATGCCTTCGATAACCCTCTACTCCCAGACCACCGTTTTCTCTTCCTCCTCCACTCTGATATACCCAGCAAATGCTCCTTGACAAAACCTCCTTTGCAGTATTCATTTGTCTCATTATGGTGGTGATATTTTCAAATCAAGAATAAAATATCACCTTTTAATTTGACTGAGCAGTTCTGGAATGTTTCACAAGTTCCTTTATTAATGACTTTAATAAGCAAATATTGTTTTTTTTCTAACTTTATACTAATGTTCATTTTTGAATGGTCAAGTATCTCCAGCGCATGGCTAAATCAGTTAGCAGTTTTACAAACGTTGCACTAATTTCTACTCAAGTACTTATTTAGCAGAGTTAGGAATATCACAGCGTCAACATTGTTGATCTTTGCTTGCATACCCCACTTAAAAAAAAAATCCATGCAGCAAGTATTGATTAAACATTGCTGAAAGACAACACATTTTTAATTGTTCTGTTCATAAAGCTAGTTAAAGTTATCAATGAGGAATTAGGGCAAATTTCATTTCAAATCACTAATCCAGTCAGTGTTATGAACTCCCAAGACACAGCCTGTAAAACTCCACCTGCTCTGTTGCCACAATCTGCCACTGTACCTACCTCAGAAGAGCATCCAGTGTGTGAATTTTTCCATTAGTCACCTTTGTGAAAATCTCACTCCACTAATTTAATACCAACGTTGGGATTGTTATGCACTGTGGGGCCTGAATCCACGAGGAACTGTGCTCAGACTGCTCAAATTTCATTTAGCTAGCAAACAGAGGAGTCTTTCAACACCAGCAGTCCCATCTGGACCTGACATCAGGTACCAGAGGGAAGGGACACTATGCTAATCCATTGCACCATCTGCTCCCTATATACTTTCATTTTCAATAGATAATTGATTTGGTTGGGTCACAAATATTAATCAACATTTAGGATACCTTAAATCTGAATTGCGGGAAAATCCATGCATGGGTGAGCCATAGCAAATGTTCCTTACGTGTAGTAGTGAAGAAAAAAAGGCAGTGTCTGTCAGCTTGGAAGCACAGACAGCAGCCTGCTCATCAGTTAAACTCCCTGCCTTTGTTAACAGAAGTTTTATCTGTCTGGGCTAGGGCACCACAGGGGTGAAACTGGTCTTTGGCAGCAGCTCAAAAAGTCCGATAATGAATTGGCAGTCCATTTACACCCCACCCGATATTTTTTTTCCACTGACTTTAAAGGGAAAGAAAATTGGGTGAGGTGTAAATCGGGGCGGTCGATTCGCTGTTGCCCATTTTCTGCCACTGCTGAAGATGTCTTGGGAAGTGGAGCAAGGAATTGACACTCAAGTCTACTCTGTTGCATGCACAAACTGCTAGCTGATTACAGAATTATACTGGAGAAAGACTTGGCGCTTCATGATCCCATTATTACCCCTGAAGAGCAAAATGCCAGGGGCAGAAAAACTCATATGAAAAGAAATTGGAAAGTGATTATAAAAGGGCCTTTTATAAGCCACCACCACCTCGCTCAATCCCTCCACTCTCGATAAATTGTCATACTGCTTGTCTGACATCCAGTACTGGATGAGAAGAAATTTCCTCTAACTAAATATTGGGAAGCGAAGCCATTGTCTTAAGTCTATGCTACAAACTCCGTTCCTTGGCCACCGGCTCCATCCCTCTCCTGGCCATCAGTGGCCGTGCCATCAGCTGCCTAGGCCCTAAGCTCTGGAATTCCCTCCCTAAACCTCTCCGCCTCTCTACCTCTCTTTCCTCCTTTAAGATGCTTCTTAAAACCCACCTCTTTGACCAAGCTTTTCGTCATTTGCCTTAATATCTCCTTATGTGGCTCAGTGTCGAAATTTGTTTGTTAACCCTCCTGTGAAGCACTCTGGGATATTTTACTTTGTTAAATGCGCTATATAAAAACAGGTTGTAGTTATTGTTATGTTTGTATGTGGACCTTACCCAAATGTAAGACTTGCCACCAGGGGGCACACCTGTGGGAGACCTAAGGGTCACCTGTGCACCCTTGGGCAAGCAGGTATAAAAGGTGACTCACCATGCTGCTTCCTCGCTCTAGTGTCTGAAATAAAGAGACCAAGGTCACAACAGTTTGAGCTTGCAATATAGTCCTGTGGATTTATTCTGAACATAAATTGACGATGAGTAAGGATCACGAACTTTTACGTGGTAATGACTGCCGTTGGTATTCTTGAGAGATTTGTTGAGGGTGATGATTGAGAAGCCTTCGTTGAGCGCCTCGACCAGTACTTTGTGCCAACGAATTGGACAAGGCTGAGACGGCGGCCAAGCGCAGGGCGATTCTCCTTACCGTATGTGGGTCATCAGTATATGGCCTCCTAAAAAACTTGCTGGCACCGGTCAAAATAATGGACAAATCTTACGCAGAGCTGTGTACGCTGGCTAAAGAACATCTCAAGCCAAAGGAGAGCAGCCTGATGGCCAGGTACCGCTTTTACATGCACTGTCGCTCCGAGGGCCAGAACGTGGTGAGTTTTGTCACCGACCTAAGACGCCTTGTGGGGCAGTGCAAATTTGCAGGATCCTTGGGGGAAATGTTGCGGGATATTTTCGCGCTTGGAATTGGCCACGAGTTCATCCTTTGCAAACTGCTGTCTGCCGAATCCCTAGATCTAAGCAAGGCCATCACGATAGCCCAAACCTTCATATCCACGAGCGATAACACGAAACAGGTATCTTCAAAGAATCGAAGCTCACCGGCAAGCACCGTGCACAAAATAATATTTGCAGCAGGCAGAATGGCACAGGGCAGGGCCCACCCGACTGCAGAGGCCAGACCTAGGCCTAGAGTGACTCAGAGTCCGCCGTGGGGCGTGAATGCATATCAATTAGCACCATGTTGGCACTATGGGGGCAGCCAAAGAGCTCATTAATGTTGATTCAAGCACTTTGTGTGCAAGGGCTGTGGTACAATGGGGCACCTCCAGCGAATGTGCAAACAATCTCTGACTCACCACGTGGCAGAGTCAGGAGAGGACGACCGATGCAGGGAGGATCACGATGAACGAGCAGGAGAGGCAACTGAACCTGAGGATGAAGAGGAAGTATATGGGATACACACCTTCACCACCAAAAGCCCTCCGATAATGTTAAAAGTTGAACTTAACGGCACTTTGGTCTCCATGGAACTAGACACGGGGACGAGTCAATCAGTCATGAGCCAGAAGGCTTTCGAGAGGCTGTGGAGCGACGAAGCACAGCGACCTGAGATGATCCCGATTCAGGCAAAGCTGCGCACCTACACCAAGGAACTGATACCAGTTATTGGTAGTGTGGACATAAGAGTATTCCATGAGGGAGCAGTGCACGAATTACCACTGTGGATTGTTTCAGGTGATGGGCCAAAGCTGCTTGGCAGGAGATGGATGGGAAGATTCGATGGAACTGGAAAGACCTCTGCGTACCCTCTCCAGCGAACGAGGCCTCCCTCTCCCAAAGGCCGAGCAAACCCCCACTTCCAGCTGAACCAGGCACTGAAGTGCAGATCCATTTGCAGATCCCTGATGCACAGGCCGCTCATCACGACCACGAGGGGGTAAAGTTCAACCGAGCAGCAGTACAGGCGCGGTACCCACCACCCGAAGCCGACGACCTCTTCGCGACGATGGAAGGGGCTCCAAGTCGACCATGCGGAGTGGGACTCCAGCCGAAATAATCAAAATGCGTCTTCCCGACGCCAGAGGCAAAATACCTGGGGAGGAAGATCACGGCAGTCAACATCACGGACACGGACGAGAGGGCGTCCAGACCACAGTACGAGAAGGCGCCCAGACCACGGGACGATGGTGCCTCCAGACCACGGGACGAGAGTGCGTCAAGGCCATGGGACGAAGGTGCGTCCAGACCACGGGACGAGAGAGCGTTTAGATCATAGGACGAAAGAGCGTCCAGACCACGGGACGAAGGTGCATCCAGACCACGGGATGTAAGTACGTTCAGGCCACAGGACGAGAGAGCATCCAGACCATGGGACGAGAGAGCATCCAGACCATGGGATGAGAGAGCGTCCTGACACGGGACGAGTGCGCGTCAAGGCCATGGGACAAAGGTGCGTCCAGACCACGGGACGAGAGAGCATCCAGACCATGGAAGGTCGCAGCAACGGAACGGAGGAATGTGTCGCCCAGCAAGAAAGACGACTGGGTTTAGGGCAAAGGTAAAGGGATGGCCGCGGTGAAGGTCAGGAACCCATCACGCTCAAATAAATTGTGTGCACCATGTAACCCGTGCGAGCGGTCTTTCACGGCCAATGATGTACCATTGTATGGGGTTGGGGGTACTTTACAACAAGCCAAAGTAGCGGTGAACACCAACCGGTCATATATGTATCTGACAAAGTACTTGTAACAAGTGATGTGTTATCACATGGGGTCGGGTGTGTTGTACATCAAGCCAAAGTAGCGGACGAACCCCAAACAGTTGTATATGTATCTAACAAAACAGCTGTAGCAAGTGAGATGTTACTGCACGGGGTCCGGAGTGTTGTACAGCAAGCAAAAGTAGCGGGCGAACACCAAATGATTGAACATGTATCAAATAAGTTAAACAAAGCAGCAGTCTGTGTTCACGGGACTAAAGAGACATACCAAAGAGTGTCCCAATATGTGCTCCAGTCAGACAAGCTGCTCATCCCACAAGCTTGGGAGAGCAGAGGCACCATTATCGATGCGTTGTTTCGAGAATGTCCAACACTGTCTGTGCACTGTAACATGATCCGCCACGGGCCAGGCACAGAAAACGGCACCCATGATCTTAGTTGGCCACCGTTGCTCACCCCTGGGGTGGAAACGGCACAGCCTGCAGACCCACTCGCAGAAAGTGAGGGGTCGACTGTAACGGCCCCCCAGCTTAGGATCTGGACCAGCCAGGATCTCACGTTACCGCCTGCCAAAGGTGAACTGCTAGACGGGATGTGGCAACCTATCCGCCAAAAAGACGATAGACCCATCCCAACATTGCAAAGCAAGGCAGGGCAGCTACGCGCAGTCGGTGGTCCAGGGCCCCCATACTACAGCCCAATGTCCATGGGGACCACTAGGCCTCCCACCACTACCGAAAGTCTCAAGGCCATTGTGGCCATCCTGGGCTTGCCAGATCTCAGGGTCAGCGCCCAAATCGCTAAACCTAGCACATCGTGTGTCACGGTAGACTCCCTACAGACCCGGCTATCCTGGGTGTTATGCAATCACCAGACAAAATCACTCAGAACTGAGCCTTCTGCATGCCATCAGCAGAGAATGCACCATAAGTGCACGGCCCCTCCACGCGACATCAGAATAAGTGATGTAGACCTTGTTCAGGGCCCCAGTCGGGCCGCAAGCACCGCATTAGCCAAAGGGGGGGATGGAGTGTATGAAGTGTATGTGAAGAAAACGGAATGTTTGATTGCAAAACCATGTACAAGGCTAACGAGTAACACAGTGGGAAGAGACGAAACTGCGAATGACAGATAACCAGGAACCACATTGAAAGGACCTGGCCCCCACCGATTGACTAACACGATCAACTTCGCCATCAGCAACAAGGACGAACCCACCATGTCAGGACTTCAACCCAGGCGATCGACCCGGGGCACGGGGCGCCAGATCGCCTCAACTTGCAAATAACTTGCACAATAAGACTTTGGCGGGGGAGTGATGTTATGTTTGTATGTAGACCTTACCCAAATGTAAGACTTGCCACCAGGGGGCACACCTGTGGGAGACCTAAGGGTCACCTGTGCACCCTGGGGCAAGCAGGTATAAAAGGTGACTCATCATGCTGCTTCCCCACTCTCGAGTCTGAAATAAAGAGACCAAGGTCACAACAGTTTGAGCATGCGATATAGTCCTGTGGATTTATTCTAAACATAACAGTTAGTGTTTCTGTTTTTTGCTTACCCTGGGTTTTGGGAGAGTGACGCTGCATATATCCTATCCTACACAGGACACATGTGTTGGGAGTCATCGATCTGAAACGTTAACTCTGTTTCTCTCTCCACTGATGTTGCCTAACTTGCTGAGTATTTCCAGCATTTTCTGTTTTTAATTTCATCATTGACTTACTTTGAATCCTTCAATTTATTTTTAAAAGCTAACCCTTTCCCTCTGCCTCAATAAGACCAAAAAGCAATTTAGTCTCAACATGAACTATGATTAGGGCCATAATTTTTACCTTGGAGTTGGGTAGGTGCATGCGGGCCGTGTAGTGAGTTGCCATCCCGAAGTTTTCATCAGTGAGTTTTGCACTGAGCGTTTAACTCAATTACATCAATTAAAACAGTCATGTGGGTTTCCAGGCCCATTTAAATGGAGTGGGTCTGATGACGTCACTGACGACTCATTTTTAGCTCAGATATTTAAAGGAGCCTTGCGCACATCCCAGCTGAAGATTGTTGGAGGAGGCTTATAGGTGGTTGGGAGAGGTGGCTATTGGTGTATATCGCAAAGATTTGTGCTCTCAAGGTGGGGACCACAGGAGGAGGCTGAGATGGATCATCCACTCGGTACTTCTGGCTGAAGATGTTTTCAAATGCTTCAGCATTGTCTTTTGCACTCACGTGCTGAGCTCCACCATCATTGACTGAATGTGACTACAGAGCTTTGATCTGATCCATTGGTTATGGGATCCAGTAATTGTGCAGGAGGAGCAGCAACAAATGCGTGAGGCTCTGCCAGCATTTCCTGCCATAATGTGTGCAATGGAGAAGTCTGTCTCCAACATGAGCAGTGCCATATAGCAGGCAATATTGACAATGGGCTAGATTTTACACTTTTGTGCAGATTGCCCAAAAATGGGCGTTATTTCCAGTGTGGGCGGTAAATATGGGTTTTCAGATCATTGGCTTGTCGCCCATTTTCAAAGCCCCTAGTCTCCATTTTAAAAATTGAGCGCTACCGCGAGCGATCGGAAATGGGCATTCGCGTTAAATCTCTCTGACCTTCTGCTGTAAAATGTCGCCATCCTTATCAATGGCATAGCAACGCTCATTTCCCACGATTCAGGAGGTCAGGGGTCATCATGACATGCGCAGAAGATGAGGCAGAGAGAGAGAGAGCAGAGAGGGACTGAAAGCATGTGTGGGTCTGGTGTGTGCTTGTTTGGCTGTTGTAGGAGGTACGAGGGAGATTCATCAGCAGAAAAAAGCCTAAGCAGCACCAAGAACATAGTTGGCACTGTTTTTGTCCAACAAATAATACATAACGTGGAAGGGATGGAGGAGGCCAGGGAACTGTTAGCCAGGAACATTGGTGGCAGAGGGCTTCCAATGGTCCCAGAACGTGGCACTGCATCCAAGGAGCCACACCCCATTGCCAACGACACGAGAGCCAGGAGCAACATCTTGCTTCTGGCTCGGAGCGCGTTCCCACCTTGGGACTGTCCTCTCCCGTATCCGTCCAAGCAGCGGTTCTGCCGTCCTCCCCCCACCAATGAAGCAGCGCCTGAGGAACTCCTCGGCCAGGCGGCTTGGAGTCAGGAGGGGAAGGGGAAGGGGTAGAGGTGGGGAGGAGAAGCGGGGGGTGGGGGAGGGGGGAGGAAAGTGAGGTGCATGGCCGCAGGTGTTGTCTGGGGCATATTTTTAGGTTGCTGCTGTTATTTTGGTGGGAGGGTCGGGGCAAGGGACGAGGGGGCTACCTTGTTGGTTTGCATTTGTGTTCTGTATTGCGGGAAATGGGGACCATTGTAATGATATAAATGTATTAAATTTGTTGTGGGCTGGGGCGGGGTGGGATAAGATATAATTATGATTTCAGACAAATCGTAGGATTATATGTTTTCTATTTAACATAACCTTGTTGCACATTGGTTCAGATAGCTGCACCGTTACACACTGCTGATTCCTTAACATGAAAGGGTATAATTACACTTAACTTGAATCAACTTAAACTTTAACTGTCACCAAGGTGATGCACACCATTGATGTATGACCTACACATCCAGCAGTGTGTCAGCTTTGTAAATACCACCAACGTTCTTTCAAGCAAGG
This sequence comes from Pristiophorus japonicus, assembly GCF_044704955.1. Lineage (NCBI taxonomy): Eukaryota > Metazoa > Chordata > Chondrichthyes > Pristiophoridae > Pristiophorus > Pristiophorus japonicus. The sequence continues at coordinate 87,347,773 of NC_091986.1, forward strand.
CGCTCATTTATGAGCTCCTGACGTAAGAGTCTTGCAGCTATGTAGCCACCACGGGCCCTTTCCTGTGGTCTACAGGGGGGCGGGGGCATGGCTTCAGTGTCAGCCTGATTGTCTGGCCTGATGTCAGCATCCACCTCCTCATCCTCCTCTTCCTCTCTCTCCTGAGGTGGACTGTCAGACCCTTCTGGTATTCTTGTCCCCTCCTGATAGCCAAGTTGTGCAGCATGCAACACACCACCACGAATTGAGCTACCTGCTCAGGGTGGTATTGGAGCTCGCCTCCTGAGTGGTCCAGGCATCTAAAGCACTGCTTAAGCACTCCAGTGCTTTTCTCAACGATATTGCGAGTGGAACTGTGGCTCTCGTTGTATCGCTTCTCGGCTTCGGTGTGGGTGTCACGCAGGGGTGTCATCAGCCAGGTGGCGAGGCCATATCCTTTGTCACCAAGCATCCGGCATTAACCTTGTGGCTGATTGATAAACAAGTCAAATACAGTGCTCTCACGCAGGATGTGAGCATCATGGATCCTGCCCAGAAATTTAACATTCACTGCCATAATAATTTGCTGGTGGTCGACAACAAGTTGACATTCAGGCAGTTCCTGAAAACCTCTGCATCCTGAAAAGGTGCTCGCATCGCGATGTGCAGACAGTCTATTGCTCCCTGCACCTTTGGGAAGTTAGCAATTCGGTAGAATCCTAAAGCCCTCTCAGTCTGAGCCTCCCTGATCATAGGGAAGCTGATAAAGTCCATCCTGCATGCGTACAGGGCTTCAGTGATTTGTCTAATACAGCAATGTGTGGCATGCTGCGACATACCGCAAATGTCGGCAACTGAGGCCTGAAAGGAACCCGACGCATAGAACGACAGTGCCGCGGTGACCTTGACCTCGACGGACAGTGCAGTCCTGATGGTGCTGGCAGGCTGCAGATCTCCCCTGATAAGCTGGCATATCTCACTGATAACCTCTTTGTGGAAGCGCAGTCTGCTAAGGCAGGTGGTGTCGCACAAGTTGAGGTAAGACTGATTCTCCCTGTACTTGCGGGGGTTGTAACATTTGGTCCTCCTCATCAGTCTGTCATGTCTTACATTGGGCACATGATGCTGTCGAATGTACCTTCTGCCGTCTCGAGTCTGTAGCATGTGAGTGGTCATCAAGAGAGGGTGAGAAATGACAGGCCCCATTCCAATAGCTATCTGTTTTCCACCGATTGTTCACAAAGAATGAATGTCCCCACTAAGACAGTAAATTCCAATCATCCACAGTATGAAAAGATGTTTGTTCAGATGTTCAGATCACCTCCAAACACCTCCAAAGTACATCTGAACTCCCCTGAGGTTGAAGCAGAGCAGCCTTTTAAATGATACGACATGTGATTTAGAACATGGCGTCCATACTGCTGTGAGTAGTTCCAGTTCGTTCAACTTTTTCCCAGTGGTTTTCTTGGCGAGCGATATTGTCGGCGATATGTGTGCGAGGTGCCGAAAGTAAGGATGGGCGATAGACTGGGGTTAGTTTCGGCAAATGTGGGCGGTCGGTTTTATTAAATCTCGGCATTAATTACGTGCCGCAAGTAACGTTGGGCGATATTATGGGCATTGGGATCGCCCATTCTGATGATTCCGCCCAGAAAAAGTGCGCGGGCGGTATTATTTTTTCTCGGCATTACACACATGTGGAAAGTAATGCTCGGCGATAAGTGACTGAGAAATGGGCGACAGTTTCCATTTTGTAGCTAAATGGCCAATATATGGGCGTTGCACCTGATTTCAACGTTAAAATGGACTTTAAGTGGGCGGTATGTATGCAAAAATAATGGAAAATCTAGCGCAATGTGCTGTTCCATAGAAAGGATGGCCACCTCTATGGAGCAGCTAATGCGCCAGTCAAATGAGAACATATTTGCCGTGAACAACAGATTTCAGACTCTCATTGACCTCACCTCTAGGAGGGATACCATCGTAGACTTGGGCGTTCATCGCCCCACTGAAGTGCAGCAAGGTGCTCTCCAGCTCGTTGCTAACAGGGAAGTGCGGGTGGTCCATGAGAGGGATAATGGTGACAGGAGACATAGAAGTGGGGACTCGGCTCAAAGCACTCACACTTCTCACCTATTGCCTTCCCAACTGTCAGAGCCCCACATGCTGCCTCGGTATCATGATGGCCAAGTCTACTCCTGCACAATTGAAGGAGGAGCAGTCTGTGCCAGGGCTCCAAAACCCAGAGGACATCTGCCAAACGTGTCGAAACATTCACAGCATCAAAGTGAGCAGCCTGCCTCTACCTCTGCTGAAGCCACAGGCGTTGTACCTCATAGAAGCACGCAAAAAAGAAAAAAGACAATCCTAGATGCACAAGGGTATGCATATGGGTGCTTGCCAAAATGGTAGTGTAAAGTTTCAGTTCTATTTATGATGCACATACATTTATTTCTTTGCATTACTTTCCTGTTTTGTTCATTTATGCCTGCTACCTGGGAAGTGGTTTTGTCACTTGGAGTGAATGGTGAGACATTACATAACCTCGAGCAATAGGGGTTTGGGTGACAGGAAGTTTGGTCATTTCAGGACTGTTTTGTGCTGTTGGTGGTGGGGGAGATTGGTGCAGCATCTAGGAGCCAGATAGGTGCACTGGTGCATGTTAAATAAATCGGGCTATTATAAGGCCACCCTGGGTCACCAGTGCTGCAATGTGCTGGTACTATCTCCACCTCAGGTTCCTTCTCCTCCTCATGTTCCACCTGTTCCTCCTCCTCCTCCTCCGAAGAGGCTGTGTGCTCTGTGCTTTGCCCCTCCTGCAGTTCCAATCCTTGTTGCTGTTCAATGTTGTGTAGCGTGCAGCAAACAACAATGATTCTGGAGACCCTGGCTGGTGCGTACTGAAGGGCTCCTCTAGATCTGTCAAGGCATCTAAATCGCATCCCCAGAATGCTGATTGCTTGCTCTATGACACATCTGGTGGGCATGTAGCTGTCATTATAGCGCTCCTTGGCCTCATTGTTTGGCCTCCTCAAGAGTGTCATCAGCCATGTTTTCAGCGGATAGCCCTTCTCACCAAGCAGCCAGCCAGTAAGTCTGTTTGGAGGTGTGAAGAGTTGAGGGAGGGTGGACTGGATCAGGATTAAAGAGCCATGACTGCTCCCAGAGAACCTGGCACACACATGCATGATGATCCTTTCATGGTTGCAGATGAGTTGTACATTGAGGGAGTGAAAGCCCTTGCAGTTCACAAACACTCCTGGGTGATGTGGGGGTACCTTGATGGCCGCATGTGTGCCGTCAATGACACCCTGCATCTATGGAAAGCCAGCCAGAGCCACAAAGTCGAGCCCCCGCTCAGTTATAAGAACATAACATAAGAACATAAGAAATATGAGCAAGAGTAGACCATAAGGCTCCTCGAGCCTGCTCCGCCAGTCAATAAGATCATGGCTGATCTGATCATGGACTCAGCTCCATTTCCCTGCCCGTTCCCCATAACCCCTTATCCCCTTATCGTTTAAGAAACTGTCTATTTCTGTCAAAAATTTATTTAATGTCCCAGCTTCTACAGCTCTCTGAGGCAGCGAATTCCACAATTTCACAACCCTCTGATAGAAGAAATTTCTCCTCATCTCAGTTCTAAATGGACGGCCCTTTATTCTAAGATCATGCCCTCTAGTTCTAGTCTCCCCCACCAGTGGAAATATCCTCTCTGCATCCATCTTGTCAAGCCCCCTCATAATCTTATACGTTTCTATAAGATCACCTCTCATTTCTCTGAATTCCAATGAGTAGAGGCCCAAACTACTCAACATTTCCTTATAAGTCAACCTCCTCATCCCCGGGATCAACCTAGTGAACCTTCTCTGAACTGCCTCCACAACAAGTATATCCTTTCGTAAATATGGAAACCAAAACTGTACGCAGTATTCCAGGTGTGGCCTCACCAATACCCTGTACAGCTGTAACAAGACTTCCCTGCTTTTATACTCCATCCCCTTTGAAATAAAGGCCAAGATTCCATTGGCCTTCCTGATCACTTGCTGCACCTGCACACTATCCTTTTGTGTTTCATGCACAAGTACCCCCAGGTCCTGCTGTACTGCAATCTTTCTCCATTTAAATAATAACTTGCTCTTTGATTTTTTTCTGCCAAAGTGCATGACCTCACACTTTCCAACTTTATACTCCATCTGCCAAATTCTTGCCCACTCATTTAGCCTGTCTATGTCTTCCTGCAGCCTCTTTATGTCCTCCTCACACCTTTGTATCGTCAGCAAACTTGGCTACGTTACACTCAGTCCCCTCTTCCAAGTCATTAATATAGATTGTAAATAGTTGGGTTCCCAGCACTGATCCCTATGGCGCCCCACTTGTTACTGATTGCCAACCCGAGAATGAACCATTTATCCTGACTCTCTGTTTTCTGTTTGTTTGCCAATCTTCTATCCATGCTAATATATTACCCCCAACCCCATGAACTTTTATCTTGTGCAGTAACCTTTTGTGTGGCATCTTGTCAAATGCCTTCTGGAAGTCCAAATACACAACATCCACTGGTTCCCCTTTATCCACCCTGTTCGTTACCTCCTCAAAGAATTCTAGCAAATTTGTCAAACATGACTTCTCCTTCATAAATCCATGCTGACTTTTCCTGACCAAATTTTGCTTTTCCAAATGTCCTGTTACTGCTTCTTTAATAATGGGCTGGGTAAATGCACCGCCATCGAAAGGCCATGTTGGTGAATTGAAGAGGACTTACTGTGATTGAAAGGCTGCATTAGAGGTTACAGCATGCGGCGGCCCGGCCCGGAAATCGGCGCGGTCCCGGACTGCAAGACTATCAGCAGGCCGGGGCCATCAGAGGGAGCAGCGTGCAGCGGCATACCACTGGCACCGGCAGGAGGGGGACGGCTGTGAAGTCAGGTCGCTGATTGTAGTGCGGGCAGGTACAGCAGGTGGGACAAAGAAGCGGCAAGAGTTTGTAGAAGGAAGTGACCGGGGCCCAGGAGAGGCGTGAATCTGAGGCCCAGAAGAGGCAAGGGCCAAGGGGCAGCTCGAGCCAGCCCACACTGCGATATATGTGCGCTCGGTCCGTGCAGCAGAGCTGGTCTCCAGTCGTCTTGGGTAATCCTTGCCACTGGACCAAGACCTAGCTCTGTCAAGCCTGTGTGGTGGCTGGTGTGCAACGGCCATCATACGTTAAAAAAATCCAAGCACAGGCATCTTCCACCCTCCAAGTTGTAGTTCAGGATCTGGACTATTAGGTCCTTCATTAAAACACCTGTGAATTCATTCCTTTTGGCGTGGAAGCATGTCATCCTCGCTTTGAGGGACTGCCTATGATGATGAATAATGGACTCCAACATTTTCCCAACCACAGAGGTTAGGCTAACTGGTCTATAGTTTCCTGCTTTTTGTCTGCCTCCTTTTTTGAATAGGGGCGTTACATTTGCAGTTTTCCAATATGCTGGGACCTCCCCAGATTCCAGGGAATTTTGGTAAATTACAACCAATGCATCCACAATTCCTGTCGCTACTTCTCTTAAGATCCTAGGGTGCAAGCCATCAGGTCCAGGGGATTTATCTGCCTTTAGACCCATTATCTTACTGAGCACCTTAGTGATTGTGATTATGTTAAGTTCCTCCCCCTCTATAGCCCCTTGACTATCCAGTGTTGGGATATTGTTAGTGTTCTCTACCATAAAAACTGGTACAAAATACTTGTTTAGAGTTTCTGCCATCTCCATGTTCCCCAATACTAATTCCCCAGTCTCGTCCCCTAAGGGACCAACATTTACTTTAGCCACTCTTTTTCTTTTTATATACCGATAGAAACTCTTACTATCTGTTTTTATATTTTGTGCGAGTTTACTTTCATAGTCTATCTTCCCTTTCTTAATCATTTTTTTATTCATTCTTTGCTGGCTTTTAAAAGCTTCCCAATCTTCTGTCCTCCCACTAGTTTTGGCCACTTTGTATGCCCTTGTTTTTAATCGGATACCGTCCTTTATTTCTTTAGTTAGCCACGGTTGGCTATCTTTTCTCTTACACCTTTTCCTCCTTACTGGAATATATTTTTCTTGAGAGTTGTGAAATAGCTCTGTCAATGTACACCACTGTTCATCAACCGTCCCACACTTCAATCTGTTTCCCAGTCCACTTTAGCCAACTCTGCCCTCATACCTTCATAGTCTCCTTTATTTAAGCTTGGTACGCTGGTTAGAGATCCAACTTTCTTACTCTCCATCTGAATTTGAAACTCAACCATGTTATGATTACTCATTCCAAGGGAATCCTTTAATAGGAGATTGTTTATTAATCCTGTCTCATTACACAGGACCAGATCTAGGATAGCCTGCCCCCTAGTTGGTTCCGTTACATGCTCAAGGAACCCATCCCTTATGCACTCTAAGAACTCTTCCTCAAGGCTACCCTGATCAATTTGATTTGTCCAATCAATTTGGAGGTTAAAATCACCCATGGTTATTGCTGTTCCCTTTTTACAAGCCATCACTATTTCCTGGTTTATGCTCCGACCAACAGAGTTGCTAATGTTAGGGTGCCTATAGACTACGCCCACCAATTACTTTTTTCCTGGCTTCACCAGTGGCTAAGTTTACATAAGTGCCTGACTTGTGAAACATGGCATCGGTCACCTGGGTGATGTATCTGTGGGCAGCAGACAGTGAGATCCTGCAAAGGTCTGCTGCAGATCTCTAGAAGGAGCCTGAGGTGAAGAAATTGAGGGTAGTGGTGACTTTGACAGCCACTGGTAAGGCCACCAGGTCCTCTGGGCAGCAGGCCTTCTTCCAGAAAGCTACAAATGTCTGCGATGACCTGATACGATAGCCTGAGCTTCCTGAAGCACTGCTGCTCAGTTATATCCAGAAAGCACATTCTCTGCCTGTATACTCTGTGTTGGGGGTATCGCCTCCATCGCAGTGCACCCTTGTGCTGATGCCTTCTCTGCTGTGGAGCATCAGCTCGGTGAGGAGAAGGCTGCTGGTGTTATAGCTGCTGGTGCAGGTATTCTTGCTGCTGCTGTTGGTGTGGCTGGTGCTGGGGCTCATCTTGGTCCAAATCTAAGGTCCAAAGTGAGACAGCATAAGCGGCACCCATGCTGATCTGATAGATGGAAGGTAAAGTGGAGATCAGAGGCACAACCCTCCAATGTAGTGAGAGTGACTGGCAATGTGGTGAGAGTGGCAGAAATCACCTGCAAACGCCTGAAAGCAAAATCTCTGCACAAAACGGTGTCAGCAAGAGCCTGTCCCTTGGGCAAGGAAGGAGGTGCGAGGTGTGAGTATGTATGTGCTTTTTCCAGCTGTCACTTAATAAGGTAGCATAATGGCCACTGAGCTCCCGCCTCTCCTTCACAGGCGAGGTTCCCGAGGTCCGTGAATCCTGTGCGCAACCAGTTAAAGTTGAAACCTCACGTTAAAAAGGCTGTTAATGAGCAGTTAACAACCTCAATGAGGTTGCTCGCTTCTCCCGAGCGAGTCCGTGGCAATCTTCGAAACACACCCCAGTTAAACACGGGAGTGGGCTGGTTCCTGACACATTATCAATTTCAAGGCTCTTAACTGCTGACCCGTTCCCAAACCCGCAGGCTGTGCAATATGAAAATTCTGGACGAGGAGTCTACAATAATCTTGCAATATGTTGCAGACCCCTGACTCATGTCAAAAGAGTTTTGTTTTACAGAGTGATTTGCATAACACAAAAGCAGAAATATTTGTTGTCGGATCTCCTTTTGACTTTAAGAGAAAGATAGAGGGAATGGGACTAATTGTATAGCTCTGTCAAGAAGCCAGCACAGACATAAGGGGCCTAATGACCGCCTTCTGTGCTGTAAGATTTTATGATAATAAATGTAATATAGAGTGATATTATTTTGTAGTTTAATGTAATGAAATATTCCAAGATGCTGCACAGAGGAGAGATGACCTGCCCAATAGAGAATTCAGGAGGCTTGGCCAAAGGTAAAGTCAGGTTTTAAGGAAGCTTTTAAAATGAGGAGGGAAGTAACTAGGCAAAGAGTTTCAGGGAGGGAGTTTTGGTGGGGGGAGGGGCGGTTAAGACAGCTGAAAACTCTGTTAGCAGGTGAGAACCCCTGGGATGAGGGTTTCCCACAATTGGAGAACCATAAGGCTTGGCTGTGACATAGACCTGGAGGAGTTGTAGCAAGACACCATGGAGGAATTGTAATTGATGACTAAGATTTTGGGCACAAAATTTGGAGCTGTAGCGCCTATTTTTTGGGTGCAACAAGTGATCTTAGAGGTCCAAAATGGTGTCCGTGGCATGTGCGCACATTTCTAGTGTGAGTCACACCAGATGGCATTTTGGTAAAGGCACTATTGCGTGTGCAGTAACTGCCCACCAGATGTATGCAGAGTGGGCAGACCATAGGTCAATCAGCATGCAACGCTGATTTGATGCCAGCATTGCCATTTTGGAGATCAACACTGCAACTAACGCCCTCTCTTAAGCTCGCACAGCTGAACATACATTCAGCAGCAGGAAGGACCCCAAACCAGCGATATTTAAAGGGATCATCAAATACTTTCATATTAGTTGCTGATTGATTTCTACTGGCTGTTGCTGTGATTGTACAAGTCTTTGGTGCTTTCTGGAGTTTTTTTTTAAGTTGCTAAATTACACAGGGAGTGGAGTGGCAGTTGCTGAAAGACTTTGTCCTGATTTCAAGGCTTCTGCGCAAACCAGTTGCTCCCAGGTATGGGTGCACTAGTAATAATTCCCCTTTGAATCAAGCATGACTGGGAGAATGAAAAGAGGACATATAGAGCCGGACAAGCTGCTGGAAGAGGGAGGCGGAAGGATGGGAGAATGGCTTTCAACAGGATGCCATAACCGCCCAGGGTGTTCAGGGACCAATTCTCCAATCTAAACCTCAGCGACAAATAGTGTGTCAGATGTCTGTGCTTCAGTAAGGACGTCCTGACTGAAATCTGCCACCTACTGCAGCCACAACAGCAACTTCAGAGTGGCTGTGATGGTGACTGTGTAATGACTCAAGAGTCTGGTTACTGTAAACGCACTCAGGTGCGACCTGATCCATCTTTATTCCAGCCCAAGAGTGCCAGCTTGACAAAGACACACAGCTTATATACAGGTGACCAAGCACACATGCCACATGCGTACAGCCCGATGACCTCCAACCACGGCGCCCTCTGGTGTCTGGTGGCTCCCAAGTATTAATACATAACAACATCCCCCTTTTAAAATCTTAACAACAGTCTTTTTACAAATTAAGACGGTCTGGGGCTTTCTTCTCACGAGTTGATCGTCTCGGTTCAACTTTGGCTCTGGGCGAGCGTTCTGAGTCTGTTGAGACTGAGGGCTGAGTAGCCGATCTGATGGGAGTGGTCATGACCACATCAGAGACTGAAGGTTCAGAGTCAGTAATGCCAGCAGAGTCCTCTGATGAGTGAACAATGGTTGGTTGGTCACTGACTGCATCTTCCTCACTTGGTTCCAGTTCATCCGTGTGCCGCAGTTTAACCTGGTCAAGGTGTTTCCTGTATGTTTGCCCATTCTTGAGCATGACAATAAACATTCTGTTACCCTCCTTGGCTGTAACAGTGCTGGCGATCCACTTTGGACCTTGACCATAGTTCAGTACATAAACCGGATCGTTGACCAAGATGTCACGTGACACGGCAACATGATCATGACGCCATTGCTGACTTTGACATCTGTTTTCAACACAATCATTCTAATCAGGATGAACAAGAGAAAGCCTGGTCTTGAGATTTCTCTTCATCAGTAGTTCAGCAGGAGGAACCCCAGTAAGCGTATGAGGTCTTGACTTGTAACTGAGCAATATACATGACAACCGTTTCTGCAGTGAACCCTGAGTTACGCGTTTCATACTTTGCTTGATTGTTTGAACGGCATGCTCTGCTTGACCATTAGAAGCATTCTTGAATGGAGCTGATCTCACAAGTCTGATGCCATTGAGTTTCATGAACTCTTGAAACTCAAGACTTGTGAAGCAAGATCTGTTGTCACTCACAACAATGTCAGGCAAAACGGAAAAGAGTGACTAAAGTAAATGTTGGTCCCTTAGAAGATGAGAAGGGAGATTTAATAATGGGAAATGTGGAAATGGCTGAGACCTTAAACAATTATTTTGCTTCGGTCTTCACAGTGGAAGACACAAAAACCATGCCAAAAATTGCTGGTCACGGGAATGTGGGAAGGGAGGACCTTGAGATAATCACTATCGCTAGGGAGGTAGTGCTGGATAGGCTAATGGGACTCAAGGTAGACAAGTCCCCTGGTCCGGATGAAATGCATCCCAAGGTATTAAAAGAGATGGCAGAAGTTATAGCAGATGCATTTGTTATAATCTACCAAAATTCTCTGGACTCTGGGGAGGTACCAGTGGATTGGAAAGCAGCTAATGTAACGCCTCGGTTTAAAAAAGGGGGCGGACAAAAGGCAGGTAACTATAGGCCGGTTAGTTTAATATCTGTAGTGGGGAAAATGCATGAAGCTATCATTAAGGAAGAAATAGCGGGACATCTAGATAGGAATAGTGCAGTCAAGCAGACGCAACATAGATTCATGAAGGGGAAATCATGTTTAACTAATTTACTAGAATTCATTGAGGATATAACAAGCAGGGTGGATAGAGGTGTACCGATGGATGTGGTGTATTTAGATTTCCAAAAGGCATTCGATAAGGTGCCACACAAAAAGTTACTGCAGAAGATAAAGGTATGCGGAGTCAGAGGAAATGTATGAGCATGGATCGAGAATTGGCTGGCTAACAGAAAGCAGAGAGTCGGGATAAATGGGTCCTTTTCGGGTTGGAAATCGTTGGTTAGTGGTGTGCCACAGGGATCGGTGCTGGGACCACAACTGTTTACAATATACATAGATGACCTGGAAGAAGGGACAGAGTGTAGTGTAACAAAATTTGTAGATGACACAAAGATTAGTGGGAAAGCGGGTTGTGTAGAGGACACAGAGAGGCTGCAAAGAGATTTAGATAGGTTAAGCGAATGGGCTAAGGTTTGGCAGATGGAATACAATGTCGGAAAATGTGAGGCCATCCACTTTGGGAAAAAAAACAGTAAAAAGGAATATTATTTGAATGGTGAGAAATTACAACATGCTGCGGTGCAGAGGGACCTGGGGGTCCTTGTGCATGAATCCCAAAAAGTTAGTTTGCAGGTGCAGCAGGTATTCTGGAAGGCGAATGGAATGTTGGCCTTCATTGCGAGAGGGATGGAGTACAAAAGCAGGGAGATCCTGCTGCAACTGTATAGGGTATTGGTGAGGCCGCACCTGGAGTACTGCGTGCAGTTTTGGCCACCTTACTTAAGGAAGGATATACTAGCTTTGGAGGGGCTACAGAGACGATTCACTAGGCTGATTCCGGAGATGAGAGGGTTACCTTATGATGATAGATTGAGTAGACTGGGTCTTTACTCGTTGGAGTTCAGAAGGATGAGGGGTGATCTTATAGAAACATTTAAAATAATGAAAGGGATAGACAAGATAGAGGCAGAGAGGTTGTTTCCACTGGTCGGGGAGACTAGAACTAGGGGGCACAGCCTCAAAATACGGGGGAGCCAATTTAAAACCGAGTTGAGAAGGAATTTCTTCTCCCAGAGGGTTGTAAATCTGTGGAATTCTCTGCCCAAGGAAGCAGTTGAGGCTAGCTCATTGAATGTATTCAAATCACAGATAGATAGATTTTTAACCAATTAGGGAATTAAGGGTTACGGGGAGCGGGCGGGTAAGTGGAGCTGAGTCCACGGCCAGATCAGCCATGATCTTGTTGAGTGGCAGAGCAGGCTCGAGGGGCTAGATGGCCTACTCCTGTTCCTAATTCTTATGTTCTTATGTTATATATGAGTAGCAAATATGATACGAAGGCTTTCAATGGTAGTTGTAGACATGCTGGATGACATAATAACACACTCTATCCACTTAGAATATGCATCCACTACGACAAAAAACATCTTTCCGAGGAACGGACCCGCAAACTCAATGTGGATCCTCGACCATGGTTTAGATGGCCACAACCAAAGACTCAGCAGAGATTCCGCTGGTACTTTATTTAGCTGCAAGCAAGTATTGCACTGATGCATGCTTGATTCCAGATCAGAGTCAATTCGAGGCCACCATATATGAGACCTAGCAATGGACTTCATCATGACAATACCAGGATGAGTGCTATGAAGTTCATGTACAAATTTTTCTGTACCTTTCTTCGGCATGATTACACAATTACCCCACAGTAAACAGTCTGACTGAATGGACAGCTCATCTTTGTGACGGTTGTAAGGTTTGGTCTCATAGAAACATAGAAAATAGGTGCAGGAGTAGGTCATTCAGCCCTTCTAGCCTGCACCGCCATTCAATGAGTTCATGGCTGAACATGCAACTTCAGTACCCCATTCCTGCTTTCTCACCATACCCCTTGATTCCCCTAGTAGTAAGGACTTCATCTAACTCCTTTTTGAATATATTTAGAGAATTGGCCTCAACAACTTTCTGTGGTAGAGAATTCCACAGGTTCACCACTCTCTGGGTGAAGAAATTCCTCCTCATCTCGGTCCTAAATGGCTTACCCCTTATCCTTAGACTGTGACCCCTGGTTCTGGACTTCCCCAACATTGGGAACATTCTTCCTGCATCTAACCTGTCTAACCCCGTCAGAATTTTAAACATTTCTATGAGGTTCCCTCTCATTCTTCTGAACTCCAGTGAATACAAACCCAGTTGATCCAGTCTTTCTTGATAGGTCAGTCCCGTCATCCCGGGAATCAGTCTGGTGAACCTTCGCTGCACTCCCTCAATAGCAAGAATGTCCTTCCTCAGGTTAGGAGACCAAAACTGTACACAATACTCCAGGTGTGGCCTCACCAAGGCCCTGCACAACTGTAGCAACACCTCCCTGCCCCTGTACTCAAATCCCCTCGCTATGAAGGCCAACATGCCATTTGCTTTCTTAACCGCCTGCTGTACCTGCATGCCAACCTTTAATGGCTGATGTACCATGACACCCAGGTCTCGTTGCACCTCCCCTTTTCCTAATCTGTCACCATTCAGATAATAGTCTGTCTCTCTGTTTTTACCACCAAAGTGGATAACCTCACATTTATCCACATTATACTTCATCTGCCATGCATTTGCCCACTCACCTAACCTACCCAAGTCGCTCTGCAGCCTCATAGCATCCTCCTCGCAGCTCACACTACCACCCAACTTAGTGTCATCCGCAAATTTGGAGATACTACATTTAATCCCCTCGTCTAAATCATTAATATACAGTGTAAACAGCTGGGGCCCCAGCACAGAACCTTGCGGTACCCCACTAGTCACTGCCTGCCATTCTGAAAAGTCCCCATTTACTCCTACTCTTTGCTTCCTGTCTGACAACCAGTTCTCAATCCATGTCAGCACACTACCCCCAATCCCATGTGCTTTAACTTTGCACATTAATCTCTTGTGTGGGACCTTGTCGAAAGCCTTCTGAAAGTCCAAATATACCACGTCAACTGGTTCTCCTTTGTCCACTTTACTGGAAACATCCTCAAAAGATTCCAGAAGATTTGTCAAGCATGATTTCCCTTTCACAAATCCATGCTGACTTGGACCTATCATATCACCTCTTTCCAAATGAGCTGCTATGACATCCTTAATAATTGATTCCATCATTTTACCCACTACCGATGTCAGGCTGACCGGTCTATAATTCCCTGTTATCGCTCTCCCTCCTTTTTTAAAAAATGGGGTTACATTGGCTACCCTCCACTCCATAGGAACTGATCCAGAGTCAATGGAATGTTGGAAAATGACTGTCAATGCATCCACTATTTCCAAGGCCACCTCCTTAAGTACTCTGGGATGCAGTCCATCAGGCCCTGGGGATTTATCGGCCTTCAATCCCATCAATTTCCCCAACACAATTTCCCGACTAATAAGGATTTCCCTCATTTCCTCCTCCTTACTAGACCCTCCGACCCCTTTTATATCCGGAAGGTTGTTTGTGTCCTCCTCAGTGAATACCGAACCAAAGTACTTGTTCAATTGGTCCGCCATTTCTTTGTTCCCCGTTATGACTTCCCCTGATTCGGACTGCAGAGGACCTACGTTTGTCTTGACTAACCTTTTTCTCTTTACATATCTATAGAAACTTTTGCAATCCGTCTTAATGTTCCCTGCAAGCTTCTTCTCGTACTCCATTTTCCCTGCCCTAATCAAACCCTTTGTCCTCCTCTGCTGAGTTCTAAATTTCTCCCAGTCTCCTCACGCATCTCCATAGATATGGCAGACCAATCACCACTGAGTACACACTGTTTCACAATCAATAAAATAGGGTCATGGTTGGTCCAGATCCTAAGTTGTTGAGCAGTGACAGGGGTTCCTTCACTCTCAAAAGCATCCATTACTAACAGTAGATCTGCAGGTTGAGGCGTCTCCATCTCAGTTGTGGGTAAGGGCAGGCGACTCAGTGCATCGGCACAATTTTCAGTACCAGGTCTATGACGGATGACGTAATCATAGGCAAACAATGTCAGCGCCCACCTTTGAATACCTTTGTTTTCCGCAAAACGAAATAAGTGGCTTGTGATCCGTTTCTAGTTCAAAACGAAGACCAAACATGTACGGGTGCATTTTTTTTTAACCCCATACACACAGGCAAAAGCTTCTTTCTCTACCATACTGTAAGCTCTTTCCGCTTTAGACAGACTTCTCGAAGCATACACAACAGATTGTAGCTTGCCCGATTCATTTTCTTATTGGAGTATGCAGCCAATCCCATATGATGAAGCATCACAGGCCAATACAAGACGCTTACATGGATCATAATGAACAAGCAACTTGTTTGAACATAGCAGATTCTTAGCTTTCTCAAAGGCTCTATCTTGAGATGTACCCCAGACCCAGTTGTCGCCTTTTCTTAGTAACACATTCAGTGGCTCTAGTAAAGTGCTCAATCTGGGTAAGAAATTACCAAAGTAGTTGAATAGCCCAAGGAACGAACGCAGCTCCATCACATTCTGAGGCCTGGTTGCATTTTTGATGGTCTCGGTTTTCAAATCAGTGGGCCTAATGCCATCGGCAGCAATCTTCCTCCCAAGGAATTCGACTTCAGGTGCCATGAATACACACTTCAAGCATTTCAGCCTGAGTCCCACTTTGTCCAGACGCTGTAGGACTTCTTCAAGATTGTTCAGATGTTCAGCAGTGTCGCGACCTGTGACCAGAATGTCATCTTGAAACACGACAGTTCTAGGAACGGACTTCAGTAAACTCTCCATATTCCTCTGAAATATGGCTGCAGCCGAACGAATCCCAAAAGGACACCTGTTGTAGACAAACAGTCCTTTATGGGTGTTGATGCAGGTGAGTTTCTTTGAAGTGTCGACAAGCTCCTGTGTCATATAGGCCGCCGTCAGATCCAGTTTCGTGAACGACTTTCCCCAGTGAGCATGGCGAACAGGTCATCAGTCCTCGGTAACGGATACTGATCCTGTTTCGAAAATCAGTTAATCGTAACCTTGTAGTCTCCACAAATCCTGACAGTGCCATCACTCTTCAATACAGGAACAATTGGACTAGCCCACTCGTTAAACTTGACCGGTGATATGATCCCTGCACGCTGGAGTCTGTCGAGCTCAATTTCAACCTACTCCCTCATTATGTACGGAACAGACCGAGCTTTGTGATAGAAGGCCTTGTATTGGAGTCCAGGTGAATCTACACCTTGGCTCCCGTAAAATTGCCAATGCCCGGTTCAAACAAAGAAGGAAACTGTTTCAATACTTGAGCACACGAAGTATCATCGACCGAGGACAACACCTTGACTTCATTCCAGTTCAGCTTGATTTTCTTGAGCCAATTCCTGCCGAACAGCATTGGACCATTACCTGGGATGATCCACAATGGTAGCTCGTGAACCACACCGTCATATGACACCTCGATTGCTGCACTGCCAAGCACCAGTCTGAGTTCCTTAATGTAAGTACGCAACCTGGCATTGACTGGACTCAGCTTCGGTTTCGCAGCCTGAGTGTCCCACAGCTTGTCGAATGTCCTTTGGCTCATTATCGACTGGCTCACACCTATGTCCAGCTCTATTGATACAGGCACACCATTCAGCTTCACATTAACGACTATCGGCTAGCTCTTGCTCAGGACCGAATACAGTCCATTCACTTCCTCCTCGGGTTGCGTATCCGGGCCATCACTGAACTGGTCCTCATCAACCACATGGTGAGCCGCACCACGCTTGCTCCATTGTGGACACATCCTGTGAAGATGCCCCACTTTCGAACATCCATTGCATAAATATTGTGTAAACCGACACTGATGAGGCCGATGATTGCCCTCACAATGCCAACAGGGTGAAATCTGGTTCGAACCAGTTGGTGGGCTCTGAGCAGTGGTAAGTTTCGCATAAGCAGCTCTGCCCGAATTCGACGCCATTTTGTTTACATACTTGCCGTGGAACTTCGACTTGTCGATGATATCTACCTCAAATTATCATCCGTCGTCATGCATGCCTGGGAAGTCGCAATGGCCTTTTTCAAAACCAGCGTCTCTGCAGGCAGCAGCTTCCTGAGGATCGCATCATGGCTGATGCCTAAAACGAAGACATCATGCAGCATGTCTTCCAGCATGTTCCTGAACTTACACGGCTCAGCAAGATGTCGCAGGTCGGCAACAAATCCCGACACATCCTGGCCCTCAGCACGAACATGCGTGTAGAAATGGTAGCGTGATATGATGAGCCCCTCTTTTGGCTTCAGATGGTTACCCACTAACATACACAATTTCTCATATCCTTTTTCCGCTAGACGTACAGGCGAGAGAAGATTCTTCATGAGGCCGTAAATTTCAGCCCACAAACAGTGAGGAGAACTGCACTGCGCTTACCTGCGTAGGCCTCTTCCTCCATGCCTTTGGCCACAATACTGATCCAGGCGGTCGACAAAATCTTCGCCCACCACGAATCTCTCTAGGATTCCAATTGTGCATGTGAAGGTTCTTAAATTACCTCGTCACTCAAGAGTCTGTAAACTCACTCAGGTGCAACCTGATCCATCTTTATTCCAGCCCAAGAGTGCCAGCTTGACAAAGACACACAGCTTATATACAGGTGACCAAGCACACATGCCACATGCATACAGCCCTCTGACCTCCGATCGCGGCGCCCTCTGACCTCTGACTGCAGCGCCCTCTGGTGTCTGGTGACCCTCAAGCATTAATACATAACAGACTGTGGCCATGAACTTTTATGCATCGGTTTCCTTCCAGGCTGGAGCTGGATTTATTTGCAAATTCTCGCAATTTTACGTAAGGGAGGTCACTGAATCTCTCTACTGAAAGGAAGGCTTATGACATTTCATTCTCTCTTGCCAGAGAGCATCAGGCGGAGCGAGCACGCTGCGTCATGAGGATTGCAGGCTTCTCCATAGCGCAGAGTGCCATTGGCTGCACACACGTCGCGTTCCGGGAGCAGCATGTCAACTCTAACACATACCACAACTGAAAGGGATTCTACTTCATCAACATCCAGCTGGTGTGCGACCATAGGCAGTGAATCATGCAGGTCAATGATTCTGGCAGCAGTCATGGTGCCTTCATTCTGCGGCAGTCCTCTGAGCTATCCAAATTTGAGCCACCACGGCAAACCAAAGGGTGGCTACTGGGTGACAAGAGCTATCCACTGACGACATGGCTCATGACGCATGCATAAAATGAAAGCCATGCTGCCACACAAAATGTGATAGAGCAGACCACTGGTGTGCTGAAACAACACTTCCGGTGCCTGGACCATTCTGGAGGAGCCCGGCCATACTCGGCAGGGCGAGTGTCGAGATTCATGGTTTTCTGCTGCATGCTGCACAACCTCGTCATCATGAGGGCACAGCCCTTGTCACCAGCTATACAGCAAGCAGCTGAGGAGGAGGAGGAAGAGAAAGAGATGAGGCAACTGAGACAGCCCCTTTCTGACCTGACTGTCTGTGACCAATTCATCCAACTACAATACCAGTAAACACAACCCCAATTCCCCATTCACAAACAGTACCACATCTTACCTTCCCTCTGTCACTGACCAACACAACGTTCGCTTGGCCACAACACAAAAATGAAAGCCAACACAAAATAAACATTCCAAACCAAATTTATAAATCAAAGCATGCCATATTGCATACAAATGTAAAGTAATCACCCTTGTTCATTCCCTTAGTGCCTGTCTTTTATGTGCCTTTGCCTATCCAAAAACTCCTATGCAGTGCTACCCCAGTGGCTGCAACATGGTTGGTGGCAGGGTGCTGACTTTCAGTGGGGGAGACTGCAGGTGGCCTTGTGAGACAACCTCGAGGAGCTCGAGGCCGAGAAGACCCAGCTGCAGACTGCACCATCTCGGCATGGGCCGCAGCAGTCTGGGTTGGCTGGATGACAGGCAACAGCCAGGGCACTGACATAGTGGGAGGGAGTAGGAATCCTGAGAGAGGTCAGCAGGTTCTTGCTCCACGGAGCCACTGCCACTCCCCCGGGGCAGCGCCTCAGCATTCCTAGCAATCTGTTGGAGGACAGATTACTGGACCGATATAACACCCTGCAAGCAATGTTCCCTCTCATTTTTTTTGAACTGCAGGGTCCCTTGAACTGGCTGCAGAGGCCATTCAAAATTCTGCACAAGTGCGATTTTTCTATTTAAAATCCAGCTCACCGGTTGTGCTGCCGCGCAGCTTTAAGGGAACATTGCCTTCAAGCCCATTTAAACAGTGGTATCCGCAGCCATGATGGCAGCAGTGTGAGCTTGCATGGCAGCAAGCTGACCTTTCATGACAACAGTCTGAGCTTCCTCTGCAACATCATTTTCATCATAGACAGTCCCTCGAAATCGAGGAAGACTTGCTTCGACTCTAAAAGTGAACAGTCCAATATGGGAATTACAGTCTCTGTCACAGGTGGGACAGACAGTGGTTGAAGGAAAGGGTGGTTGGGGAGTCTGGTTTACCGCATGCTCCTTCTGCAGCCTGAGCTTGTTTTCTGCATGCACTCAGCGACGAGGTGGTCAGTGCCCTCCCAGATGCTCTTCCTCCACTTAGGGCGGTCATTGGCCAGGGGCTCCCAGGTGTCAGTGGGGATGTTGCATTTTATCAAGGAGGCTTTGAGGGTGTCCTTGAAACGTTTCCTCTACCCATCTGGGGCTCGCTTACTGTGTAGGAGTTCTGAGTAGAGCGCTTGCTTTGGGAGTCTTGTGTCAGGCATGCGAACAATGTGACCTGCCCAACGGAGCTGATCGAGTATGGTCAGTGCTTCGATGCTGGGGATTTTGGCCTGATCGAGGACACTAACGTTGGTGCGTCTGTCCTCCCAGGGGATTTGCAGGATCTTGCGGAGATAACGCTGGTGGTGTTTCTCCAGTGATTTGAGGTGTCTACTGTATATGGTCCATGTCTCTGAGCCATACAGGAGGGCGGGTATCACTACAGCCCTGTAGACCATAAGCTTGGTGCCAGATTTGCGGGCCTGATCTTCGAACACTCTCTTCCTCAGGTGGCCGAAGGCTGTGCTGGCACACTGGAGGTGGTGTTGAATCTCGTCGTTGATGTCTGCTCTTGCTGATAATAGGCTCCCAAGGTATGGAAAGTGGTCCACGTTGTCCAGGGCCGCGCCATGGTACTTGATGACTGGGTGGCAGTGCTGTGTGGCAGGATCAGGTTGGAGGAGGACCTTTGTCTTACAGATGTTTAGTGTAAGGCCCATGCTTTCGTACGCCTCGGTGAAGATGTTGACTTTGACTTGGAGTTCAGCCTCTGAATGTGCGCAGACACAAGCGTCATCCGCGTACTGTGGCTCAATGACAGAGGATGGGATGGTCTTCGATCTGGCCTGGAGGTGACAAAGGTTGAACAGGTTCCCACTGGTTCTATAGTTTAGTTCCATTCCAGCAGGGAGCTTGTTGAGTGTGAGGTGGAGCATTGTAGCGAGGAAGATCGAGAAGAGGTGGATCGAGAGATGTTGGGTGTCTTCTGCTTGTGCTGCAATGGAAGCTGAGACATCGGCCATCAGAAGTTGCATCATAGTTGGGTCGACAAGTGTGCTAATGGAGTTGGCCAATACTTCCCTGCTGTAAACAATGGGCTCAAAGCTCTGCACAAAGCCTGAGCCAAGTTGGTGCTAGACTCCTCCATGCTCCTTGACATTGCATGAAGGCTTTCTGGCAGGCCTGCCAATGCACCAAGCATTTCATTGTGAAACCCATCAGCCTTTGTCTGTAGCCTGCCCCATCAAATTTCTCATCTGAGTATTCTGCAGCAGAACGCATGTGCGACCTCACCCTTCGGCACAACCCCTGCCTCCTGCCCTGGCTGAAGGCCACTCATGCCCGGTGTCTTACCATGTGCAAATCCCACCGCTATGCTAACCTCTAAATTACATGCAGTGTCAGTATCTGAACTGGTGGATGCGAGCGTGAAATCAAGTGACGGTGTTTTTTCATCATTACTGCCTTCTTGCTCTTCTATCTGATGCTCTTCAGGTGGTTAAGCAAGTGAGACCCAGTATGGAATGGGATGTGGGCAACATAGTTTTGGACAAGTTGGAGTTTATATACAGACCAGTTCCGAAGGCCAACAAGGATATAATTTGAGAAATCAACTCTTGAAGTAACAACAGGGGTAAAGGAAACAATGCTGGAGAGATTGGAATATGCCATCTTTTGTATGGATATGGGGTTTGAATCTCAGCTCAGGATCAAATAGGACACTGAGATTGTGCACCATCTGGTGAAGCCTAAGTGAGCAGCTGTAGAAGGGAATAGAGTTCAGATCAAGCTTATGGGGCTTTTGATGGGAGCTAAACATGACGGCTTCAGTTTACTCAAACTGGAGAAAGCTCTGGCTTATTAATAAATTGATGTCGGATAAGCTGTCTGACAACACAGAGATGGTTGTGCAATTGACGGTGGTAGTGGATAGAGTGATAGAGTTGGGTATCATTGGCATATGTATTAACTGATCACCTGTCTGTGCATAATGTATCCAAAGGGCAGCATGTAAATTTGGAAAAGGGTGGGGAGGAATGGTGAGACAAGGATGGAACCTTGCGATATCCTGGAGGTGACTATGCAGGGTGGGGGGAGAAAGCATTTCTGTAAATGAGCGAGCTCAACTGAAACAAATTAGATTGGAAGTCATTGAGAGTAGCGCCCCTGCCAACCACTGCCCCCCCACCACCCTCCTACCTCCACTCAAGATGAACGGCAGATGAGAGATGGTAGGGGAGGTTGGAGTCATTGACTGTGTTAATTGCTGCATGGAGCTAGAAGAGGACAAGGAGAGATATTGCACAGGAACAGGAACCGTCACAAAGGATGTCTTATGTGGTTTTCACCAAGGCCGTAAGGGTAAAGTGGGCAGGAAGAAGTCAGACTCGAGAGATTCAAAGTGGTAATTTTGAGAGCAGTGGAAAGGTGCTGCGTGCAAACATTGGGCTAGAAATTTGGGGGTTTAGCACCAGTTGTTAAGATCCTTTTTGATGAAAAAATGGTGGCCAACTCACTTCCGACAAGTCCTGGGGTGGCCACCATTTTGGAGACGTTGTTAGCGCTGCTATTGCCAGTGATCGCTCTAGCTATTTAGATTAGGCAGATCGTGATGTGAATGAGTGTGCAACGCTGATTTGATGCACGATTTGCCATTTTGGAGGTTGCCGATCCTTTTAACTTCCTCTCATAATCACAACCAGCTGACCAAGGGTTCAGCAGCAGGAAGGAGCGCCCACCAGCTCTATTTGAAGGGATCGTTAACAATTTGCAGCTGACTTGCTTTTTTATTTCTACTGGTTCTGTTTAAGTTTGTGCAACTGTTTGGAGCTTTTTAAAGGCGTTTAAGTTGCTGAAGTCACAAGGAGTGTTGCTGCAAGTGGAGAATGCCTTGCTTCTCATTTAAAGGATTCTGCTCACACCACTTGCTAACAGTCATGGGGGCTGCACTTGCAGTCCCTCTCACGCTCGAGTATCACAGGGAGAGGGAGCAGAGGCAGCGATGAAGAGGAGAAGATGCTCACAGAGGGAGGAGGAGGAGGGGCAGGAGTCCTCTCCGCAGGAGGCTTCACCCACCTGGCGTCTTCTGACAGCACTTCTCATACCTGCACTCAACCGAAGAGCAGTGTATTAGGAGTGAAAACAGAAAATGCTGGAAATCTCAGCAGGTCAGGCAGCATCTGTGGAGAGGAAGCAAAGTTAAAGTTTCGGATCCATGACCCTTCGTCAGAACTGCCTGACTTGCTGAGATTTCCAGCATTTTCTGTTTTTATTCCAGATTCCAGCATCCACAGTATTTTGCTTTTGTATTAGTGTATTAGGAGGCTCAGCTTTACCAAGGAAGTGATCACAGAACTCTACCACCTCCTGTAACTGGACCTGGCTCAGAGCAGGGCAACCATGGCTCTTCCAGTGGCCCTCAAAGTCACCGTGGCCCTCAACTTTTTTGCCACCGGATCCTTCCAGTATGCAGCAGGCGACATAGCTAACATGTCCCAGTTCTCCATCCATTGCTGCATCTGGGAGGTCTCAGAGGCCCTCTACACCAGGAGAAAGGATTTCATTATCTTCTTACTAAACAGAGAAAAGCAGGATGAGCGCACATGTGGCTTTGCCAGGATGGCGGGCTTCCCTATGGTGTACCGTGGCTTTGTGGGCACTGTATACCAATCCTGAGATGTTCCGTAACCATAAAGGTTACCATTCACTTAAAGTGCAGTTGTTGTGCAACCACGCCCAGTAGATGTGCCAACAATCTTCCAGTCACTACATCAAATCCGAGGATGGCTGCTCGAAAACAAGGGCTATCCGCTCTGCACCTGGCTGATGATTCCTCTCCGCAACTCCAACACTTGTGCCCAGCACTCATATAATGACAGCCATACTGCCACTAAGAAAATCATCGAGCAGACCATTGCTCAAGCAATGTCTCCGCTGCCTTGACCACTCAGGAGGAGCCCTCAGTACATGCCGATCGGATATCCCATTTCATGCTGGTCTTCTACATGCTCCACAACTTGACCATCATGAGGGCGCAGCCCTTGCCAGCAAGGATTGTGGCACCACGTCAGGAGAAGGAGGAGGAGGAAGAACAGGCAGAGGAAGAAGAGGAAGAGAAGGAGGTAGGGAGGGTGCAGGCAGGAAATCCCCATTATGGACGGGATGTCTGTGAATGCCTCATCAGACTCTGATTCCAATGAATGAAATCCCAGATCCCTGTTGCTCATCACTTCCCCATCATACCATCCCTCCGTCACGGAACATCACAGCGTCCTCCTGGGCACAAAGCTAAAATGAGACCACCACAGAATACACATTGTAAACAAAATCCACAAATTTATCACTATTCAGATCAAAAGAACAAAGCCAACTAATTGTCCTTGTGCATTCAATGTCTGTTTTGCTCCCCCAGTGGCTGCAGCATTGCTGGTGA
Source organism: Pristiophorus japonicus (assembly GCF_044704955.1). Taxonomy (NCBI): domain Eukaryota; kingdom Metazoa; phylum Chordata; class Chondrichthyes; family Pristiophoridae; genus Pristiophorus; species Pristiophorus japonicus. Next base: position 87,371,244 of record NC_091986.1, read on the forward strand.
AAGGCTGCTGACTCTCAGCATGGACGACTATAGATGATCTTTTGCAGGACAACCTCACGTAGCTCTGGACCTAGAGAGCCTGGCTGTAGACTGCACCACTTCGGCCTGGGTGGCAGCAGTCTGGTTGACAGGCAGCAGCAAAGGCACTGATGGAGTGCCACTGGTGGGAGTAAGAATGCTGTTATCCCGAGAGAGGATAGCAGGTTCTTGATCCGCGGAGCCACTGCTGCTCCCCTGGGGCGGCGCCTCAGTAATCCTAATAATCTGTTGGAGGACAGATTGCTGGGCTGCTGTGACACCCCACAAGCCCCTTTTGAGACTTGTAAATCCAGCGACGTGGCAGCAGTCTGAGCTTCCACTGCAACAGTGAGACATTAGGTCGCTTCCGCCTGTGCTGCAATGGAAGCTACGAGATCGCCATCCTGGAAATCATCGATTCCAATCTCTGCACAAAACCCCATGTAATGTTGGAGCCAGACCTCTCTATGCTCCTTTGACACTCTCAAGAGGCTCTCTGATAGGCTTGCCATTGCACCGAGCATTTCCACATGCATGCCCATCACGCTTCTTCTGAAGGCCGCCACAGCGAGGTTACCATCGGAGTCCTGTGAAGCAGACCTCGTGCGCAAACTGACACCCGAGCTACCCTTTTCCCCTGGCCGGGCTGCAGCCCACTCGTGCCCAGTGACTCACTACGTGCAGATCCCGCCTCTATACTACCTTCAAAAGTCCGCGCCATACCATTTTCTGAGCTGGTGTCTGCGAGTGTCAGATGTAGTGCCAGTGACTCTTCTTCTCATCCATCAGTGTGTTCCTCATGTTCCAGGACAGGCTGGGCTCCTGGCAGTTCTTGGGTATCTGAAAGCAGAAAGGCTCAAGGGCCAGGTTGTGGTTAGGGAAGTGGGGGAAAGCAAGATATCCATGCATACACCATCAGCACCTTGTAAGATTGTGGGATGAGGGGAAGTGGGATGTGGTATGAGCATACCATCATCAGCAGCAATGCTTTCAACTTCTCCGCTCGCCATGGATTCTGTCAGAGCCCGTCCAATTAGTTGCAACATTGATTCCTCCAGATCAGTTAGGTTCTCAATCCTCTCTTGGCCGCCTCCCATCTGCTGTTGCTCGCTGTGGTTGTGCACCACCTTGGCCTACAAGAGAAAGGGAAGTGTGTCAGTGGATGTAGTGCAATGTGTTTGGGAAATGTGGCTGCCTTGGTTGAATAGCTGGCATTGTGTGCAAGAGATGTGGTTGCCAGTGTTGCAGCAGTGTGTGAGGGTGAAGTGAAACTATGATTGTGAGGTATGAGTGGTGAAGCTGGAGATTGTCAGTAGGTGAGTGATAGGGGTGTGTTGCATTGAGCAGTGTGTGAGGCTTGTGGTACAGATGGTGGGATAGGGGATTTGCTGAAGTCTTCACTCACCTTGACCAATCCTGTGAGGTCATAAACTTCTTGCGGCATCTCCTCCCAGATACTTCTGCTGATTATCTTTTCAAGGCCTCTTGCCCCCATGCAGGTATAGGACACCCCATCGAAGTTGGACAGCCAGGACCAAAGCCTCCAGTGCGGCATCTGAGAAATGCCTCACCCTTTCTCTTGGGTGTTGGGCCATGTTTCTTTTCACTTGACAATGCTCTTCTGCAACAAAGTAACTTCCCATTGAGTAGTGGAGAGAGCCTCGACTAAACATTACTGGCCAGTAGATTGCACCCGATATTGCCACCTCCCCCTCCACCCCATTGAAGCACTAAACCAATCAGCAAAGTGTTTAGCACTGACATCAAAGCTGCATTCATGTAAATAAGCGGGCAGCATGAATTTTGCGTGCTGCCTGTACCACTTAGAAGGGGCACAGGCAAATAGAACTGGCTGATGCCCCTGCCCATTTTTGTGTCTTATCCAATTTCTAGGCCAAAATGTTCAGCGTCCTTGGGGTCTGCTGAAAAAAAAGCCAAAGAGTGAAATTTCGCTCAAGAGGCCACCGCATCCGCTGGGCCGGTAAAATCAACAAAAACAGGGTAGATGCGCCCCGTTTCCAGCAGTGGGCAATTTTGGCCCCCTTTACTCTCATACTCTAATCCCTTTGTAACAAAAGATAACATACCATTTGCTTTCCTAATTGGTTGCTCTACCTACATGTTTACTTTCTGTGATTCACGTACAAGGACACCCAGGTCCCTCTGAATGCAAACATTTCCCAGTCTCTCGCCATTCAAAAAATATTCTGATTTGTTTTGCCTATCAAAGTGGATAATTTCACAATTCCCCACATTTTATTCCATTTGCCATGTCATTGCCCACTTAGTCAACCTGCCTTTATCTCTCTGCAGCCATTTGTGTCCTCCTCACAGCTTACTTTCCCGCCTCATCATCATCATAGGCAGTCCCTCGAAACGAGGAAGACCTGCTTCCACGCCAAAAAAGGATGAGCTCACAGGTGTTTCAATGAAGGACCTAATATTCTAGGTCCTGACCTACATCTTGAAGAGTGGATGATGCCCCCCCTAACTTTGTATCATCAGCAAACTTGGATACATTCCACTCGGTCCCTTCAACTAAGTCATCAATATAGATTGTAAATAGCTGAGGGCCAAATACTGATCCTTGCAGTACCCCACCAGTTACAGCCTGCCAACCCAAAAAAGTTCCGTTTATTCCTACTCTCCATTTTCTGTCCATTAACAAATCCTCATTCCATTCTAATATATTACCCCCAATCCTATCAGTCCTAATTTTGTGTAATAACCTTTTGTGTGCCACCTTATTGAATGCTTTTTAAAATCCAAATACACTATATCCACTGGTTCCCCCTTATCTAGCCTACATCTTCAAAATTGTTGACTCTGCCTAATCATATTATAATTTTTAAGTGCCCTGTTACCACATGCTTAATAATAGATTCTAGTATTTTGCCTACTACTGCTGTCAGGCTAACTGGCTTATAGTTTCCCATTTTCTCTCTCCCTCCTTTCTTAAATAGCAGGGTTATGTTTGCTACCTTCCAATCCTTGGGGACTGTTCTAGAATCTAGGGAATTCCTGAAGATTAATACCAGTGCACGCACTATCTCTGCAGCTACCTCTTTTAAAACCATAGGATGCAGGTCGTCAGGTCCAGGGGATTTGTCGTCTCTTAGTCCCATTAATTTCTCCAGTACTATGGAGTCGAAATTCAGTTCCTAACACCTGCTGATAACGCCGGTGTTAGGTGTTAACTGGGAGTTAGGTGGTTGGGACTGGCACTGGGTGCTGTTCACGCCTGACGTAAAATTCAGTGATAATTTTTTAAGGGCGTTAAAGCGTTACGTCCCGCCGGCTATCGCCATAGAAATCATGACGTCAGTACGCATGCAACATCTCCTAGCACCCTTCTCGCCACATTCACTTTTGACAGCTCACTTAACGGCTGGCGTTGATGGCGCCTGAAAAAGTTGGACTGCACAAGGCGGAGAAACTAATCCAGGGCGTTAGTTAAAGGGAGTTGCAGCCGGGACTCAGAGGTCTCGGTCAGTGTTGCTTTTGATGCTCGCTCAGAGAGTAGGATGTTGGCATTGTACTGCTGTTGACTCATCAGATTCAGTACTAGTATTTCGGACACGTTGGGTTCCATATAGAAAATTTGAAAGTTCCATTTTGCTGTGACCTGTGCCAAGTAATGGGGGCAGTGATGGCAGACAACTTTGTCCTGCGGCACCAACTTGAAAGGTGCCGGCTGCAGACAGCGTAGGGCAAATGTGGATGCTCCCCAAAGGAGAGGCCCCAGACATCGGGGCAGTAGGCTGTACACACACAGGGTTTACTGTGCACATTACTCTTATCTCGAGGAGCAGTGCTTAAGAAGACTGAGGTTCCACAAGGAGGTGGTGACAGAGCTTTGCAACCTTCTGCAGACATACCTTGCAGCTGACATCGGCACCAGGACCTTGCTGTGAGTGGCAGTGAAAGTGACAGTAGCACTGAAATTCTATTTTACCACCTCCTTCCAGTCTCCTGCAGCCGATATATGTAACATCTCGCAGTTTGCAGTATATTGCTGCATTCGCCAGGTGACCGGCGCTCTCTTCGGCAAACAATTCGATTACATCAAATTCAGCATGTCAAAGGAAGACCAGGATGAGCGCACCAGTGCCTTTGCCAGGATAGCGGCCTTCCCCAGGGTTCAAAGAGGCATTGATTGTACACATGTGGCATTGGAGGCGCCACCCCACAATGGAGAGATCTTTCGGAATCGCAAGGGATTGCACTCCCTCAACATACAGCTGGTCTGTGATCGCAGGCAGATGATCCTTGCTGTCAATGCCCGATATCCTGGCAGCTGCCACGATGCCTTCATCCTGCAGGAGAGCACTGTGACACGACTCTTCAAGCCATCGCATGAAGGCCGTGGCTAGCTCATGGACCACAAAGGATTATGGGCTAGATTTTCTATTATTTTTGCATGCATACCACCCAATTAAGGTCCATTTTAACGCTGAAATGAGGTGCAATGCCCATATATCACCCATTTAGCCACAAAGTGGAAAGTAACGCCCATTTCTCAGTCACTTATTGGCGAGCGTTACTTTCGGCAATACGTAACGCCAATAAAAATTAATATTGCCGCCCACTTTTTTGGGGCGGAAAAATCAGAATGAGCGACACCAAAGCCCATAATATTGACCAGCTTTACTTTCCGGCACATAATTAACGCCGAGATTTAAAATAGCACCGAGCCAGTTTTTTATCGTAAAGAGCACATTTGCCGAAACTAACGCCCAGTATATCGCCCATCCTTACTTTCGACACCTCGCACACATCTCGCCGACAATATCGCTTGCCGAAAAAACCGCTGAGAAAAAGTTGAACTACCGGAACTACTCACAGCCGTATGGACGCCATTTTCTAAATCGCAGGTCGCATCATTTAAAAGGCTGCTCTGCTTCAACTTCGGGGAAGTTTGGATATACTCTGGAGGTCTTTTGAGGTGATGTGAACATCTGAACAAACATCTTATCATACTGTGGACGATTAGAATTTACTTTAGGTGTCTTAGTGGGGACATTTATTGTTTGTGAACAATCGGTGTAATACTGATAGTTATTGGAATGGGGCCTGGCATTTCTCAGCCTCTCTTGATGTCCACGCACATGCTGCAGACTAGAGATGGCAGAAGGTACATTCGACAGCATTATGTGCCCAATCTAAGACGTGCCAGACTGATGAGGAGAACCAGACGTTACACCCGCTGCACTTACAGGGAGAATCAATCTTACCTCAACTTGTCCGACACCACCTGCCTTAGTAGACTGGGCTTCCACAAGGAGGTTATCAGTGAGATATGCCAGCTCATCAGGAGAGATCTGCAGCCTGCCAGCACCATCAGGACTGCACTGTCTGGCGAGGTCAAGGTCACCGCGGCACTTTTGTTCCATGCGTCGGGTTCCTTTCAGGCTTCAGTTGGCAACATTTGCGGTATATCTCAGCATGCCGCACATTGCTGCATCAGACATGTCACTGAAGCTCTTTATACATGCAGGATGGAGTTTATCAGCTTCCCTATGACCAGGGAGGCTGAGACTGAGAGGGCTTTAGGATTCTACTGAATTGCTAACTTCCCCAAGGTGCAGGGAGCAATAGACTATACGCACATCGCGATGTGGGCATCTTTTCAGGATGCAGAGGTTTTCAGGCACTGTAAGGGATTCCACTCCCTGAATGTGCAACTCGTTGTCGACCACCAGCAAATTATTATGGCAGTGAATGCTAAATTTCAGGGCAGCATCCATGATGCTTACATCCTGTGTGAGAGCGCTGTATCTGACATGTTTACCAGTCAGCCACAAGGTCAATGCTGGATGCTTGGTGACAAAGGATATGGCCTCGCCACCTGCCTGATGACCTCCCTGCGTGACACCCACACCGAAACCGAGAAGCGATACAACGAGAGCCACAGATCCACTCGCAATATCATCAAGAAAACCATTGGAGTGCTTAAGCAGCGCTTTAGATGCTTGAACCACTCAGGAGGCGAGCTCCAATACCACCCTGAGCAGGTAGCTCAATTCATGATGGTATGCTCCATGCTGCATAACTTGGCTATCAGGAGGGGACAAGAATTGCCAGAAGGGCCTGACGGTCCACCTCAGGAGAGAGAGGAAGAGGAGGATGAGGAGGTGGACGCTGACCTCGGGCCAGACAATCAGACTGACGATGAAACCATGCCCCCCCACTAGACCGCAGGAAAGGGCCCGTGGTGGCTACATAGCTGCAAGACTCTTACATCAGCAGCACATAAATGAGCACTTTGCTTGAAAGAACATTGGTGGTATTTACAAAGCTGCAACACTGCTGGGTGTGCAGGTCATACATCAATAGGGTGCATCACCATGGTGACAGTTAAAGTTTAAGTTGATTCAAGTTAAGTGTAATTATACCCTTTCATGTTAAGGAATCACTATTGTGTAACGGGGTGCAGCTATCTGAGACAATGCGCAACAAGGTTATGTTAAATAAAAAACATTTAATCTGACCATTTGTCTGAAATCATAAATATATCTGTTAAAAACACTCCACCCCACCCCGCCCCACCCCATAATAAATTTATCACATTTACATCATTACAATGGTCCCCATTTCCTGCAATACAGAACACAAACGCAAACCAACAAGGTAGCCCCCTTGCTCCTTGCCCCGACCCTCCCACCAAAATAGCAGCAGCAACCTAAAAATATGCCCCAGACAACACCTGCGGCCATGCACCTCACTTTCCTTCTCCGCGCCCCCCCTTCCCCTTCCCCTCCTGACTCCAAGCCAGCTGGCCGAGGAGCTCCTCAGGCTATGCTTCATTGGGGGGGATGACTGCAGAACCGCTGCTTGGACGGATACGGAAGAGGACGGTCCCGGGGTGGGAACGTGCTCCGAGCCAGAAGCAAGATCTTCCTCCTGGCTCTATGTCGTTGGCAATGGGGGTGCAGCACTTTGGGTGCAGTGCCGCGCTCCGGGACCACTGAGAGCCCTCTACCACCATTGTTCCTGGCTAACAGCTCCAGGGCCTCCTCCATCCATTCATGTTATATATTATTTTTTGGACAAAAACTCGGTGCCAACTACGTTCTTGGTATTTAGTAGGCTTTTTGCTGCTGGTGAATCTCCCTCGTGCCTCCCGCAACAGCCAAACAAGCACACACCACACCCACACATGCTTTCAGAGCCTCTCTGCTCCCTCACTCACTGTCTCCTCTTCTGCGCATGTAATGATGACCCCTGACCTCCTGAATCGGGGGAACGAGCGTTGCCATTCCGTTGCTAAGGACGGTGACACTTTACGGCAGAAGGCCAGAGAGATTTAACACTAACGCCTATTTCAGATCACTCGCGATAACTGCAATTTTTTTTAAATGGAAACTAGGGGGTTTGAAAATGGGTGATAATCCGGCAATCTGAAAACCCATATTTACCGCCCACGCCAGAAATAAGGCCTATTTTTAGGCGAACTGCATAAAAGTGGAAAATCTAGCCCATGGTGTGGCCACCTGGCTGATGACACCCCTCTGCAATCCCACCACCGCTGTCAAGCAGTGCTACAACAGCAGCCTTACTACAACCCAGGCGATTATCGAGCAAACTATCGGGTTCTGAAGCAGCATTTCCGCAGCCTTGACCGCTCTGGAGGGGCATTTCAGTACTCACCTGATAGAGTCTCCATGATCATCGTTGTCTGCTGCATGCTCCACAACCTGGCCATTATGAGGGCCCAGCCATTACCATCAGGGGTGGATGATCCACCTCAGGAGGATGATGATGATGACGAGGAAGACGTGGATCCTCAGCAGAGAAGGCCGCCTGATACAGCTGCGGCTTGAAGGGCTCCTCGTCAGAGACTCGTCGCTCATCAATTCCAATGAATGACTCTTGACATGTCGAATGGCCAGCCTATACACGTGGGCATCAATTCAACACATCGCTACAAACCCTGCAGCCCACCATCTTAAATAATCAGTGCCTCATCATTTGAACAATCCAAACTTACTTTATTACAAAGATAAACCGTGTGGTGAAAACATCCACAAGACAACAACTTCATCCCCAACACATTAACATACCCACAAAACCCCTTCAAACATTCTCATAGACATCCAAGTGCAACTATTGACATCAGTTCATTTTGTAACAAGGTAGCCATCTCTGGCGAGTACCAAACAATTGTTGCATCATTCATAAGAACATAAGAAATAGGAGTAGGAGTAAGCCACTTGGCCCCTCGAGCCTGTTCCGCCATTCAATAAGATCATGGCTGATCTGTTCAAAAATCTGTCTATCTGTTCATCCAAGTGCAACAATTTACATGAGATCACATTGCAAAACCCTAGCCATCTCTGTTGACTATCAAGCAAGTATTTGGTGGGTCATACAAGTGCAACTAGTTTTAATCGCTCATATCTTCACAAGGTGAGCAAATGTGGCCACCTTCCCAGAGGTCTTTACTTAAAGAGGGCTTTACTTCTCTTTCCTTCTCCCCCTTCCCATGCCAACTGCTCCTCCTCAATGGGGTCTCAGGGCCTGCATCAAGGCTGGTAGTCAGTTGCGGACTTAGATCCGCAGCCACACATGATGGCCTAGCAGGATGTCCTGGACCAGGTTGGGCCCTGGAAGACCCGGCTGCAGACTGCATTACCTCAGCATGGGTGGCAGCACGCTGTTGTGGATGGGGTGCGGAGAGCGACAGCTGTGAAGGCGGAATGATGTCATCCTGAGAATGGACATCACGTTCCAATTGGCCCAACAGGCTGATATTTCCCCCAGGGCAGAGCATCATCATCTTCAGAAATCTGGCTGAGGTCAGATTCCTGCAGTGGGTCGGCAAGGTTAGGTCCCCATCGAACTGGTGGGGCCCCAGACCGGATGGCAGCGGTCAGTGCGTCTGTTGAATCTATTTGCCTCTGCATCAAGAGTTGTTTGTGACTGCAGTACACCAGAGAGCTGACTCAGGACACCACGCACAGATGACATTTGAGTATGGAGGTCTACAATAGCAAAGGCCTGATGCTCAATGGCCACTGCAACATCAGTCATAGCTCTTGCCACCATGTCTGGGTCCCCATGGTCACTGTTTGCATCCAGCATCCATTGCTTTCTACCAAGGATGGGCTGAATGGGCTGCTGAGAGTCCTGAGCAATAGTTGAGGTGGACTCCTCCATCCTCACAGCCAGTGCATTGAGGCTCTGGGGCACCCTTGCTATTGCACCCAGCAGATCACTGTGCAACTGCAGGGATTGTCTTGCGAGAACCTCTAGGTCGGGCTCATCGTCAGAGTGCTGCTGAGCATCACTCAGGCGCACGCTCACCCTCCAGGGAGCTGGCCCCCAGGCTTCCCCTCCCCCGTGACATTTCTGGAGGCCACTAGGTCCCGGAGCATCACCCACCTCTACCTCCCCCACCACCCCTTGGTCAGCAGCACTGCTGGCCCCACTCTCAGACTGCGCACCCTCCTGTGTGAGGTCGAAGAAGTTGTCGTCCTCTAGCTCCTCCTCGTCCTCTTTGTCATTGCCGTCATCTGCACCCATGGAAGGTGCCCGAGAAGGCCCCGGTGGATCTGGCTGGTCATCTGAAAGCACAAACACAGAACAGCAGTCACTTGCAGGGGAGAGGGCCAGGAGCGGGAAAGGCATTCGTGAATGCTAGACTCATGGAAATAGCTGCACGTTGATGTTGTCAAGGCCCAGTGTTCTGCAGGTCGCTGCCTGAAGCGAGGCATTAAATATTTCTCTCATGCGATGACACCGCCTCAAAAATGGTGGTATCGAATTTCGACCCCTATGTCTTTACTTATACTGAGTTCTTTAAGTTTCTCATTCTCCATAACCCTTGGTTCCCCATTACTTCCGAAATGTTTTTTTCAGTCTTCTATTGTGAAGACAGATACAAAGTAGTTGTTTAATGTCTCTGCCATTTTCCTATTGCCCATTATAATTTCTCCTGTCCCTGCCTTTAAGCGGCCCACGTTTACTTTCATTAATCTCTTCCTATTTACATACCAATCAATAAGTCAATGGGAATCAGAGTCATACCTAGCAGAAAGGAAGATGATTGTGGTTGTTGGAGGTCAATCATCACAGTCCCAGGACATTGCTGCAGGAGTTCCTCCGGGCAGTGTCCTAGGCCCAACCATCTTCAGCTGCATCATCAATGACCTTCCCTCAATCATAAGGGGATGTTCGCTGATGATTGCACAGCATTGAGTTCCATTCACAACTCCTCTCATAATGAAGCAGTCCATGCCCACATGCAAGAAAACCTGGACGACATTCACGCTTGGGCTGATAAATGGCAAGTAACATTTGTGCCACACAAGTTCCAGGCAATAACTATCTCCAGCAAGAAAGAGTCTAACCACTGCCCCTTGACATTCAATGGCATTATCATCGCCGAATCCCACAACGTTAACATCCTGGAGGCCACCATTGGCCAGAAACTTAACTGGACCAGGCACATAAATACTGTGGTTACAAGAGCACTCTAGAGGCTGGATATTCTGCGGTGAGTGTCTCACCTCCTGGCTCCCCAAAACCTTTCCACCATCTGCAAGACACAAGTCAGGGGTGTGCTGGAATACTCTCCACTTGCCTGGATGGGTGCAGTTCCAAAATCACTCAAAAAGCTCGGTACCATCCAGGATAAAGCAGCCCGCTCGATTGACACCTCATCCACCATCTTCAGCATTCACCCCCTCCATCACCGGCGCACCTTGTCTGCAGTGTGTACCATCTACAAGATGCACTGCAGCAACTTACCAAGGCTTCTTCGACAGCACCTCCCAAATCCGTAACCTCTACCACCTAGAGGGACAAAGGCAGCAGGCACATAGGAACATCATCACCTCCAAGTTCCCTTCCAAGTCACACACCACCCTGACTTGGAAATATATCGGCGTTCTTTCATCGTCGCTGAATCAAAATCCTGGAACACCCTCCCTAACAGCACTGGAGGAGTACCTTCACCACAGGGACTGCAGTGGTTCAAGACATCTTCTCAAGGGCAATTAGGGATCGGCAAGAAATGCTGGCCTTGCCAGCGACGCCCACATCCCAGGAACGGATTTTTAAAAAGTTACATTGAAGGATTTACTACTATAGCATAATATACTGTGGTATGGTATGTTATGGTATAATTCCGTATAATACCCAGTAGTATAGTATTGTAGAATTCTATAGTATACCACATGTAGTACTCTGCGATAGTGATCCATGATATAATACGCAATAGTACAGTGTGATAAAAGTTCCAACCATTGCTTAGTGGTAGCACTCTTGCCTCTAAATCAGAAGGTTGTGGGTTTCCACTCCAGAGACTTGAGCACATAATTTAGGCTAACACTCCAGTGCAGTACAGAGTGAGGGCTTCACTGTCGAAAGTGTCATCTTCCAGATGAGATCTTACACCAAGGCCCTGTCTGCCCTCTCATGTAGGGGTAAAAGATCCCATGGCACTATTTTGAAGAAGAGCAGGGGAGTTTTTCCAGGTGTCCTGGCCAATATTTATCCCTTAACCAACATCACTAAAACAAATGATCTGGTCATGATCACATTGCTATTTAAGGGAGCTTGCTGTGTGCACATTGGCTGCCATGTTTCCCTATTTTACAATAGTGACTACACTTCGAAAGTACTTCACTGGCTTTGGGACGTCCTGAGGTTGGAGAAGTAGCTAGATAAATATAAGTCTTTCTTTTTCCATTTTATAATATACTGTAGCATAGTGTGATAGAGTGCTACAGTATAGTGGACAATAGTCAATCTACAATGCTTTGAAAAACAGGTTATAAAATGGTTCTTCATTGTAGTGTCTTTGAGCTTTGACAATAATGGGACAGACAGGTGTGTACACCCAACCTTTATTTTCTCGTCCATGAAATTTCTGGAATAGGTAGCTGAGTGGAAGGTAACTTGTTCCACACACGAACCCTGTCCAATGGGATTTCCTTTGTGCGACACTGACAGCTGATGGCAACAGCTGTTTCACCAGGACTACAAGACAGTTTGTTCCTTTCTGACGAAGTATTCCCTCTGTATATGAAATGTTCACAACAGGATAACCTGAGGGGTCATACGACCTCCATATGAAAATGAGATAAAAATTGCTATCATACAGAAGATGACCTAAAATGTTATAATTATAAGATATTCCCTCTGGTTATCATCCTAGCCAACAAATACATGAGGTTCAATGAACCCATAAGTGTACAGCTGTTATCTCTGACTCATGGCCAAAACAAAATCTATACAGAACATACCATGACATATGTAAAAGGTTTCTGTTTAAAAGTGACTGCCTTATTTCTGTCACTTATGATTGATCTCCATCAAAGGCAAAGAGCCCATAATGATTCACATTACCTCGTTTTATCATGGTCAGCGATGAAGTACAATTACTCTGAGAATAACCATGCATCCAAGTGCAGCAAAACCTTTGCTCTCTGGAAAATGCTAGTTCCTGAGGGTACTATGGCTCATCGTATGCAATGACAATACTTCATGTATCAAATTACACTGAGCATAGTGGGAAAATTTCCTGTAAAGTACAATACATGCACTTAAATTGTTCTTGCACAGAGTACATTACTGTGCTACTCTGCACTGAAACAGCAAATGCTTTCACAATGACATAAATTGCTAATGTGTGATTTTCCGTAGGAATTGTGCGTGAAGAATTTAAAAGGTTTCAGACTTCATCCACTAAAGTAAATTTGTGACTGTTCCATTTTTCCTCAAATTAAATTTGTGTTTTACATTTCTCGACTGATTTTTGCACGAAGCGGTATAATTACGAGGAGTCAATTTCATTGTTAGTTTGTCATGCATAAAGTATGTAATACAGAGTACTGCAATTATGTTCAGTGGGTATATTTCATGCTGGAAACCAGCAAAATACTAAATTAATATTTCAACCAAAAATTAGGCATTTTGCCCAGAAAATCTCATTATACCGTACAAAATCTGAATTTAGATCTTTTGAAATATATACATACCACGTTTTGCCCTAAAATGGTATGTCATGGATGCCGCTGACAAGCTCACTGGAACAAAACATACTAAGCATGAAATAGATGTTACAAAAGTGCTGATAATCAGCATGTAAACTACCTAAATACTGCATGGAGGAACATTTTCAGTGTTTCAGAAATTTCTTGGTTTGGAAGCAAAGCAATAAAAGCAGTCACGAAAACCTTGGCAAAGGCAGGAATAAATGAGAATCTAATGAAAGATAAATCTAAGGTGGTTGGGTTCTGAAAGGAAAGCTTTTAATCCAATTGAATGGAAGACCAAGGATTGTGTGAACAGCAATTAAAAGAAGGCTGTTACATAATATAACAGATCAGAGTAATTTTATTTTATCTTAAATGTATCTATGCTAGTCGCCTCAACCATTCCATGTGGTGATGAGTTTCACATTCTCACCACTCCGTGTAAAACTCCTGAACTCCCTATTGGATGTAGTAGTGAATATCTTAGATTTATGTCCCCTAGTTCTGGACTCCCTTACAAGTGGAAACATCTTCTCTACATCTATCCTATCAAACCCCTTCATAACTTTAAAGACTTCTATCTATCTAGCGAAAAGAGTCCCAGCCTGTTTAGTCCATCCTGACAGTTGTGCCCTCTGAGTTTTGGTATAATCCTTGTAAATCTTTTTTGCACTTTCTTCAATGCTTCTATATCCTTTTTGTAATATGGAGACCAAAACTGTGCACAGTACTCTAAGTGTGGTCTAACCTGAAGAGATCGCAAAGTTGCTGTTTAAAGAATGGACTTAGTCGAGAATATTTCATGGATTTTATTTTTTTCTGAGGGTATTTTCCCTGTGCTGGGGTCACCCTGCGCAGATAAGTGAAAAAGCTGTTTTTTGTTAAAACTCCAGAGACCGCATGGCAGTTAGCTGTGACAAAAGAACTGTCAGTCATCCATTGACAAAAGAGCTGTCGGCCAGAAGGGGGGGCATTGACAAAGCCACTCTAATATGCAAAAGCACCTCTCACCTCCACCTCAGAAGAAGAGCAGAACAATGAAGCCACTAGCCTGGCCAGCCAACGAGGAGCCAGGTCTTTCCCAACACAAAGACTGAGAGAAATGCCCAGACTAAGGGCCATTAGTCCAATACACATGGGTTGGATGGCCCATCACTGACTAAGTACCCGTGCTTAGAAACAAAAGGGTTTTTAAAGATTGGCGGGAAAGATAGGTGTAGCAAGACTCCCACAAAGACAGACTCTTTCCACTTTATTTTCAGCTGGTAGCTGGTAGTTTGTAGCTTGGAGTTGCAGCTTGTATCTAGAGAGAGCTCTCTCTCCCTCTCGCTCTCGCTCCACCAAGATCGATGTACCAGGAGGAAGCCGCAGTTCCGCAGAAGAAGCCACCGAGACTGAAAACCAGGCAGTGACTTCCCACAGCTGAGCTGAGCGAGGAAACCAACCATGTGTGTAGTGGTGAGCATGATCACGAGTGTCCCAAGCCAGTAACCAGAGAGCCAGGCGAGCTGTGTGGGGTGCAAAAGAGTTCAGAGTTTTCTCAGAAGTGAATCTTTTCAGGGCTATTCTGGGGAGGAAGCTTCGACTGGGTAATTCAGTGGTAGGGGTGGAGTTAGAATTACTGCATGTTACTAGGTCTCATTTCTGTACTGTATGTATGCTGTTTGTAACCTGGACTTTATTCTCCACCGAGACAGTGATTTCGTTTAGTAGTGCATGTTTTAGTCAGTGTATGTTCGACCAAATAAATATAAGTAGGATTTTTCACCGGAGCCTTCCTCTCCGTGACTTATTCCATTTACACTCTGAATAATAATTCCCGGGTCTAGAATTTTCGTAAGGCAGGGGCGATTTGAACCGTCCGTCTAGCAATTGGGCTAGGATCAAAACCGCTTACAAACCAATGTTCTATATAAGTTTAACATAACTTTGCTGCTTTTCAATTCTGTTCCTCTAGAAATGAACCCCAGTGCTTTGTTTGCACATTTTACAGCTTTGCTAACCTGCTTTGCTAGCTTTAATGATTTGTGAATCAGTACTACAACATCACTTTGTGCCTCTATCTCATTTACTTATTTTACAAGGAGTCGGTGGCCTCCTTATTCCTCCCAGCAAAATGCACCACCTCACACTTATCTGTATTGAAATTCATTTGCCATTCACATGTCCATTCTGCAGGTTGTTAAAGTCGTCTTGTATTTTGTCACAGTCTTCCTCAGTATTAACTATACCCCCCAATTTGGTGCCATTTGCAAATTTTGATATTGTACTTCTGATTCCTGACTCCAAATGAGTTATGTAAATAGTGAACAACAGTGGTCCCAGCACTGATCCCTGTGGAACACCACTCACTCCCCACCTTTCGCCAGTCTGAGTAATTACTTTTAACTCCAAATCTGGTTTCAGTTTTGTACCCAGTTTGCTATCCATTCTGCTCATCATCATCATAGACAGTCCCTCGGAATCGAGGAAGACTTGTTTCCACTCTTAAAATGAGTCCTTCGGTGGCTGAACAGTCCAATATGAGAATCACAGTCCCTGCCACAGGTGGGACAGATAGTCGTTGACAGAAAGGGTTGGTGGGGCAAGTTTGCCGCACGCTCGTTCCGTTGCCTGCGCTTGATTTCTCCCTGGTCTCGGCTGCTACTTGTCCCCCAACTCTAGATGCTCTGACCTTAGTCATGAGTCTACTATGTCATCATCATTATAGGCAGTCCCTCGGAATTGAGGAAGACTTGCTTCCACTCTTAGAATGAGTCCTTATATGGCCGAACAGCCCAATATGAGAGCCACAGTCCCGGCCACAGGTGAGACAGACAGTCATTGAGGGTAAGGGAGGGTGGGACAGGTTTGCCACACATTCTTTCCGCCGCCTGTGCTTATTTTCTGCATGCACTCAGCGATGAGACTCGAGGCACTCAGTGTCCACCCAGATGCACTTCCTCCACTTAGGGCGGTCTTTGGCCTAGGACTCCCAGGTGTTGGTGGGGATGTTGCACTTTATCAGGGAGGCTTTGAAGGTGTCCTTGCAACGTTTCTGCTGCCCACCTTTGGCTCATTTGCCATGAAGGAGTTCCGAGTAGAGCACTTGCTTTGGGAGTCTGGCATGCGGACAATGTGGCCTGTCCAGCGGAGCTGATGAAGTGTGGTCAATGCTTCAATGCCGGGGATGTTGGCCTGGTCGAGGACGCTAATGTTGGTGCGCCTGTCCTCCCAGAGGATTTTAGGACTTACGCAGGCATCGTTGGTGGTATTTTTCCAGCAACTTGAGGTGTCTACTGTACATGGTTCGTGCCTCTGAGCCATGCAGGGGGGCAGGTATTACTAAAGCCCTGTAGACCATGAGCTTTGTGGTAGATTTGAGGGCTTGGTCTTTGAACACTCTTTTCCTCAGGTGGCCGAAGGCTGCGCTGGCGCACTGGAGGAGGTGTTGAATCTCCTCATCAATGTCCATTTTTGTTGATAAGGGGCTCCTGAGGTATGGGAAATGGTCAACATTGTCCAGGGCCGCGCCATGGATCTTGATGACTGGGGGGCAGTGCTGTGCGGCGAGGACAGGCTGGTGGAGGACTTTTGTCTTACGGATGTTTAACGTAAGGCCCATGCTTTTGTACGCCTCATTAAATACGTAGACAATGTCCTGGAGTTTAACCTCTGAATGTGCGCAGACTAGGGCGTCGTCCGCGTACTGTAGCTTGACGACAGAGGCCTGGCCTGGAGACGATGAAGGTTGAACAGGTTCCCACTGGTTCTGTAGTTTAGTTCCACTCCAGCGGGGAACTTGTTGATTGTGAGGTGGAGCATGGCAGCGAGAAAGATTGAGAAGAGGGTTGGGGCGATGACGCAGCCATTCGTCATGAGTCTACTATAAGGTACCTCATTGAAAGTCTTTTGAAAGTCCAGGTGCATGACACCCACTACTTTACCCTTGTCTATTCTTTTTTATTTTTTTCAACAAATTCGATAAGGTTGGTCAAGCATCAAGTCATGGTGGGAGGGGGAGCATCCAGTTGTCATGGTCCATGTAGGAACCAACGACATAGATAGAACGAGAAATGAGGTTGCTGAGAGAGTTTGAGGAGCTAGGGTCCAAATTAAAATGTAGAATCACAAAGGTAATAATCTCTGGATTGTTACTTGAGCCATGGGCAAATTGGTATAGGGACAAGCAGATCACAGAGTGATGCTGAAAGAGTGATGTGGAAGGAAGGGGTTTCAATTCACGAGGCACTGGCATAAGTACTGGGGAAAAACAGAGCAGTTCCATTGGGACAGGCTTCACTTAAATTGGGCGGGGACCATAGTCCTGGTGAATCATAACATAAGAACATAAGAACATAAGAATTAGGAACAGGAGTAGGCCATCTAGCCCCTCAAGCCTGCTCCGCCATTCAACAAGATCATGGCTGATCTGGCCGTGGACTCAGCTCCACTTACCCGCCCGCTCCCCGTAACCCTTAATTCCCTAATTGGTTAAAAATCTATCTATCTGTGATTTGAATACATTCAATGAGCTAGCCTCAACTGCTTCCTTGAGAATTCCACTGATTCACAACCCTCTGGGAGAAGAAATTCCTTCTCAACCAAGTTTTAAATTGGCTCCCCCGTATTTTGAGGCTGTGCCCCCTAGTTCTAGTCTCCCCGACCAGTGGAAACAACCTCTCTGCCTCCATCTTGTCTATCCCTTTCATTATTTTAAATGTTTCTATAAGATCACCCCTCATCCTTCTGAATCCAACGAGTAAAGACCCAGTCTACTCAATCTATCATCATAAGGTAACCCTCTCATCTCCGGAATCAGCCTAGTGAATCGTCTCTGTAGCCCCTCCAAAGCTAGTATATCCTTCCTTAAGTAAGGTGACCAAAACTGCACGCAGTACTCCAGGTGCAGCCACACTAATATCCTATACAGTTGCAGCAGGACCTCCCTGCTTTTGTACTCCATCCCTCTCGCAATGAAGGCCAACGTTCCATTCGCCTTCCTGATTACCTGCTGCACCTGCAAACTAACTTTTTGGGATTCATGCATAAGGATCCCCAGGTCCCTCTGCACTGCAGCATGTTGTAATTTCTCCCCATTCAAATAATATTCCCTTTTACTGTTTTTTTTTCCAAGGTGGATGACCTCACACTTTCCGACATTGTATTCCATCTGCCAAACCTTAGCCCATTCGCTTAACCTATCTAAATCTCTTTGCAGCCTCTCTGTGTCCTCTACACAACCCGCTTTCCCACTAATCTTTGTGTCATCTGCAAATTTTGTTACACTACACTCTGTCCCCTCTTCCAGGTCATCTATGTATATTGTAAACAGTTGTGGTCCCAGCACCGACCCCTGTGGCACACCACTAACCACCGATTTCCAACCTGAAAAGGACCCATTTATCCCGACTCTCTGCTTTCTGTTAGCCAGCCAATTCTCTATCCATGCTAATACATTTCCTCTGACTCCACGTACCTTTATCTTCTGCAGTAACCTTTTGTGTGGCACCTTATCGAATGCCTTTTGGAAATCTAAATACACCACATCCATCGGTACACCTCTATCCACCTTCTCATTATATCCTCAAAGAATTCCAGTAAATTAGTTAAACATGATTTCCCCTTCATGAATACATGTTGCGTCTGCTTGTTTGCACTATTCCTATCTAGATGTCCCGCTATTTCTTCCTTAATGATAGCTTCAAGCATTTTTCCCACTACTGATGCTAAACTAACCGGCCTATAGTTACCTGTCTTTTGTCCGCCCCCTTTTTTAAACAGAGGCATTACATTAGCGGCTTTCCAATCCGCTGGTACCTCCCTAGAGTCCAGAGAATTTTGGTAGATTATAACAAATGCATCTGCTATAACTTCCGCCATCTCTTTTAATACCCTGGGATGCATTTCATCCGGACCAGGGGACTTGTCCAACTTGAGTCCTATTAGCCTATCCGGCACTACCCCGCTAGTGATAATGATTATCTCAAGGTCCTCCCTTCCCACATTCCCGTGACCAGCAATTTTTGGCTTGGTTTTTGTATCTTCCACTGTGAAGACCGAAGCAAAATAATTGTTTAAGGTCTCAGCCATTTCCACAATTCCCATTATTAAATCCCCCTTCTCATCTTCTAAGGGAACAACATTTATTTTAGTCACTCTTTTCCGTTTTATATATCGGTAAAAGCTTTTACTATCTGTTTTTATGTTTTGCACAAGTTTGCCTTCGTAATCTATCTTTCCTTTCTTTATTGCTTTCTTAGTCATTCTTTGCTGTCGTTTAAAATTTTCCCAATCTTCTAGTTTCCCACTAACCTTGGCCTCCTTATATGCATTGCTTTTTAATTTGATACTCTCCTTTATTTCCTTGGTTATCCACGGCTGGTTATCCCTTCTCTTACCGCCCTTCTTTTTCACTGGAATATATTTTTGTTGAGCACTATGAAAGAGCTCCTTAAAAGTCCTCCACTGTTCCTCAATTGTGCCACCGTTTAGTCTGTGTTTCCAGTCTACATTAGCCAACTCTGCCCTCATCCCACTGTAGTCCTCTTTGTTTAAGCATAGTACGCTCGTTTGAGACACTACTTCCTCACCCTCAATCTGTATTACAAATTCAACCATACTGTGATCACTCATTCCGAGAGGATCTTTTACTCGGAGATCGTTTATTATTCCTGTCTCATTACACAGGACCAGATCTAAGATAGCTTTCTCCCTTGTAGGTTCTGTAACATACTGTTCTAAGAAACAATCCCGTATGCATTCTATGAATTCCTCCTCAAGGCTACCCCGTGCAATTTGATTTGACCAATCGATATGTAGGTTAAAATCCCCCATGATTACTGCCGTTCCTTTTTCACATGCCTCCATTATTCCCTTGGTTATTGCCCGCCCCACCGTGAAGTTATTATTTGGGGGCCTATAAACTATGCCCACCAGTGACTTTTTCCCCTTACTATCTCTAATCTCCACCCACAATGATTCAACATTTTGTTCATTAGAGCCAATATTGTCTCTCACAACTGCCCTGATATCACCCTTTATTAACAGAGCTACCCCACCTCCTTTCCCTTCTTGTCTATCTTTCCAAATTGTCAGATTCCCCTGTATGTTTAATTCCCAGTCTTGGCCACCCTGCAACCACGTTTCTGTAATGGCCACCAAATCATACCCATTTGTAATGATTTGTGCCGTCAACTCATTTACTTTATTTTGAATGCTGCATGCGTTTAGATCGAGTGTTTTAATGCTAGTTTTTAAACCATGATTTTTAGTTTTGACCCCTCCTGCAGCCCTTTTATATTCATACATATTGTCCCTTCCTATCACCTTGTGGTTTACACCCAGTGCTACTCTGCTCTGTTGCCTCCTGCCTTTTGCATTCTTTCTTGAGGTCCTGTTCATCTGAGCTCTCACCCACTCTAACTAGCTCAGGGCCCTCTCCTGGGTTCCGAATACTCCTTGCATTGAGGCACCGAGCTTTCATGCTTGCCTTTTTATCACACTTTGACCCTGTACAGTGGCCCTTTTTGTTTTTTGCCTTGGGTTTCTCTGCCCTCCACTTTTACTCATCTCCTTTCTGTCTTTTGCTTTTGTTTCCATTTTGTTTCCCTCTGTCTCCCTGCATTGGTTCCCATCCCCCTGCCACATTGGTTTAACTCCTCCCCAACAGCACTAGCAAACACTCCCCCTAGGACATTGGTTCCGGTCCTGCCCAGGTGCAGACCGTCCGGTTTGTACTGGTCCCACCTCCCAAATAACTAGGGCTATAAATCGGGCTTAACCTAAAAAGAGGGGAAGAGTCAGGTGAAGGGAAATTTAGAAATTTAAAGAGAAAAGTGAAAGCAATGGAGCAGTGTAGTAATTTGGGTAAAAATAAGTAGTGTGACAGGGAAGTGGACAGAGGCCAAGACTTTCCTCTTCATTTTCAGCAGTTTTCTCGGTGGATCTGCTTTTTATCGGTAACCACTCGGTGAAAGTTTCCTCTTCATTTTTTAAAGAGTTCCACCGAAATTTTCAAAATACTGCTGAGGAGCAGACCACCTGCGTGCACCGCTGAGAAAACCGCCACCATCCAAGTTTTGCCTCAACGGGGCCCCATATGTAAGATCAAAAAAAACACCCACGAAAAGCTGCCAGAGCAGGGCGGTAGATAAGTACCCTGCAAAGAAAGGTAAGTTAAAGGTTTCTTTTATAATTATTTTTAAATTCTTTCATGACGAGTAAGTTAAAAGGGGTCTTGAGAATGTTTTCTAAATTTTTATTTTTTGTTTCATTGAAAAAATAATTTTTGAGTTTTTCCCCGTCCCTCGGTCTAACTGCAGCCTCAGTCTAAATTTGAGTACTTACTGTCCATTCTGGTTAAAAACCGCCCATTTCGCCAAGGATCGCGTTTAACCACAAGAATCTACGTGAAAGATCCATTTTCTCGCCCAGCAGTATCTTTCCCTTTTTTATGGAATTGTTTGCCAGCATTATTTGAAGAATCTTAGCGGTCTTTTTGGGCGGCAATCCGGCAGTGGGGGCTTTAGGGAAAGTCTAGCCCATAGAGTTTAACAGTTACTGTGCATCAGTGAATCAGGTGAAAGCAGGGAATAATGCTAAAAAGTTACAATTAAAGGCTCTTTATCTGAATGCACGAGGCAGTCTTAACAAGATAGATGAATCAGTGACACAAATGGAGATAAATGCGTTTGATTTAATAGCCATTACAGAGTCCTGGTTGCAAGGTGACCAAGGTTGGGAATGACCTATTCCAGAGTAAATTAAGCTTTGAAAAAACAGGCAAAATGGAAAAGGAGGGGGATAGCGCTAATAATAAAGGATGGCATAAGGGCTTAGTGAGAATGGATCTTGGCTCAGAACATCAGGAAATGGAATCAGCATGGTTGGGGATAAGAAATAACAAGGGGCAGAAAATAATGGTAGTAGTAGTTTATAGGCCCCCAAACAGTGGCTACACTGTTGGACAGAGTATATTGATCAAGAAATAATAGGAGCCTGTAACAAAGGTAATGCAATAATCGTGGGGGACTTTAAAATTCATAGAGACTGGGCAAAACCAATTGGCAAAGTTAGTCTGGAGGACGAGTTCATGGAATGCATTTGAGACAGTTTCCATCATGGAAAAAAACAGAGAACAGGTTATTTTATATTTTATATTGTGTAATGAGGCAGGGTTGATTAATAATCTCATAGTAAAGCATCCTCTGGGGAAGAGTGATCATAACACAATAGAATTTCACATTGAGTTTGAGAGTGAAATACTTAAATACAAAACTGGAGCCTTACACTTAAATAAAGCCAATTACATAGGTATGAGGGGTGAGTTGGCTCAGGTAGATTGGGAAATTAGATTAAAAGATATGACAGTAGATAAGCAGTGGCAAACATTTAAAGAAATATTGCAAAATTCTCAATTAATATACATTCCATTGAGAAATAAAGATACTCCACGGGAAAAGTGATCCATAAATGGATAACTAAAGAAGTAAAGGATAGTATTAGATTAAGAAAACTTATAATGTTGTGGAGAATACTAGTAAGCCTGAGGATTGGGTGAGCTTTAGAAACCAGGAAAGGATGACCAAAAAATTGATAAAAAGGGGAAAAAATAGAATGAGAGTAAATTATCAAAACAGATTGTAAGAGCTTCTATAAGTATGTAAAAAGGAAGAGAGAAATTATAATGGGGAGTAAGGAAATGGTAGAGACTTTAAACAGATATTTTGTATCTGTCCTCACTGTAGAAGACACAAAAAGCATACCAAAAATAGTGGGAAACCAAGGGGCTAATGAAAGTGAAGAACTTAAAATAATTAATATGAGCAGAGAAAAAGTACTTGAGAAACTAATGGGACTAAAAGCTGACAAATCCCCTGGACCTGGTGGCCTACATCCTCAGGTTCTAAAAGAGGTAGCTGCAGAGATAGTAGATGCATTGCTTGTGATGTTCCAAAATTTCCTAGATTCTAGAATAGTCCCAGCGGATTATAAGGTAGCAAATGTAACCGCACTATTCAAGAAAGGAGGGAGAGAGAAAACAAGGAACTACAGGCCAGTTAGCCTGACATCAGTCATTGGGAAAATGCTGGAATCATTATTAAGGAAGTAGTAACAGGGCACTTCAAAAATCATAATATGATTAGGCAAAGTTTTATGAAAGGCAAATCGTGTTTGACAAATTTATTAGAGTTTTCTGAGTATGTAACGAGCAGGGTAAAGGGGAACCTATGGATATAGGATATTTGGAATTCGAAAAGGCATTCGATAAGGTGCCACATAAAAGGATGCTACGCACGATAAGGACTCGTGGGGTTTGGGGTAATATATTAGCGTGGATAGAGGATTGGTTAACGGACATAAAAGAGAGAGTAGGGATAAACAGGTCATTTACCAATTGGCAGGCTGTAACTAGTGGGATGCCCCAAGGGTCAGTGCTTGGGCCTCAGTTCTTTATAATCTATATCAATGACTTAGATGAGGGGGCCAAGTGCAATGTATCCAAGTTTGCTGATGATACAAAACGAGGAAGGAAAGTATGTTGTGAGGAGAACACAAAGAATCTGCAAAGGGATATAGACTGGTTAAGTGAGTGGGCAATAAGGTGGCAGATAGAGTATAATATGGTGAGGTGAGGTTATTCACTTTGGTAGGAAGAATAGAAATATTGAATATTCTTTAAATGGTGAAAAACTATTTTCGCTACTACACTATTAAATGTTGCTGCTCACAGAGATTTAGGTGTCCTCATAAAGGAGACACGGAGAGTTAGCATGCAGTTACAGCTAGCAAGTAGTAAGGCAAATGGCATGTTGTCCTTTATTGAAAGGGGGTTTTAGCACAGGAGTAAGGAAGTCTTTTTACAATTGTATAGGGCTTTGATGAGATCATACCTGGAGTACTGTGTACAGTTTTGGTCTCCTTATCTGAGGAATTTTATACTTGCCTTAGAGGCAATCCAACAAAGGTTCACTAAATTTCACAAAAATGTTGGTGTCCATTATTAAAGAAATAGTAGCAGGTAATTTAGAAAAGCAAAATTCGTTCAGGCAGAGTCAGCATGGATTTATGAAGGGGAAGTCATGTTCGACAAATTTGCTGGAATTCTTTGAAGATGTAACGAACAGAGTGGATAAAGGGGAACCAGTGGATGTGGTGTATTTGGACTTCCAGAAGGCCTTTGACAAGGTGCCACATAAAAGGTTACTGTACAAGATAAAAGTTCACGGGGTTGGGGGTAACATATTTGTTGAGTATGGAGAAGGAGTCAGATTGAACACTGTGAGCTCAAAGTAAAGTGTGGCCTTAGTCTTTTATTGCAGGTCTCCAGAGTGCTTCTCCAACCTGTGAGGCCTCCTTAAATACCTGTGATCCCAAGGGATTATGGGATCCCTTGGAACTCCAGTGGATGAGCCCTCTGGTGGCTGTACAGAGTAAATACAAGTCCACATATATAACAACACTCCCCCTCCCCCCCCGCAATGTCAACATAGTAACTATTTACAAGGTGAGTCGATCTGGGGCCCTTCTTGCCCTGGTTGATCATCTCGGTGTGGCGAATCAACTGTTGGGCCCTCGCTGGCTGCTGTGCAGCTGACCTTGCTGGGCTGCCTGGTGTGGTGGGTCCTGCTGGGTTGCTATGGATGATGGGTTCTGCTTTGTGGCCAACCGCAGTGCTGGTTGCCACTGGTGTGTATGTTTGGGGGGGTCAAAGAAGTAGGGTCCAAAGTGGGTTGCTCAGGATAGTCCGTGAATCTGAGTTTGATTTGGTCCAAGTGTTTCCGGTGAATGAGTCCATTTGAAAGTTTGACCCGAAACACCCTGCTTCCCCCTTTGGCCACGACAGTGCCGGGAAGCCACTTGGGATCTTGTCCATAATTCAATACAAATACAGGATCATTGATTTTAATCTCGTGTGACACATTTGCGCTATCATGGTATGTTCTTTGTTGAAGCTGCCTGCTCTATACCTGCTCATGTAGATCAGGGTGAACTAATGAGAGCCTTGTCTTAAGTGCTCTTTTCATGATCAGTTCAACAGGTGGGATCCCAGTGAGCGAATGGGGTCTCATGCGGTAGCTAAGCAGGACTCGGGATAAGTGAGTCTGCAGTGAGCCTTCTGTTAACCTCTTCAAGCCCTGCTTGATGGTTTGCACTGCTCTCTCTGCTTAACCATTGGACGCTGGTTTAAACAGGGCAGATGTGACATGTTTGATCGTGCTGCGGGTCATGAATTCTTTGAACTCAGCACTGGTAAAACATGGCCCGTTGTCGCTCACCAGGACAGCGGGTAGGTCATGTGTGGCAAACATGGCCCACAGGCTTTCAGTAGTGGCAGCGGACATGCTAGCCGACATTATATCACATTCAATCCATTTGGAGTACGCATCTACAACCACAAGGAATATTTTACCCAAGGACGGGCCTGCATAGTCGACATGTATCCTAGACCATGGTTTGGAGGGCCAAGACCATAAACTTAGTGGCACCTCCCTGGGTGCATTGCTTAACTGCGAGCATGTATTAAATCTGTGCACACAGGACTCTAAGTATGCGTCGATACCGGGCCACCACATGTGGGATCTGGCTATCGCTTTCATCATTACGATGCCTGGGTAGGTACTGTGGAGGTCACTAATGAAGGTATCTCTGCCCCTCTTGGGAACCGCTACTCGATTGCCCCACAGAAGGCAGTCTGCCTGTATAGACATTGTATCTTTGCGCCGCTGAAACGGCTTTATGTCTTCCTGCATTTCCATTGGCACACTGGACCAGCTCCCGTGAAGCACACAGTTTTTGACTAGGGACAATAAGGGATCCTGGTTCATCCAGGTTATGATCTGCCAGGCAGTGATGGGTGATTGCTCACTCTCAAATGCTTCCATAATCATGGCTAGATCTGCGAGCTGCGCCATTTCCACCCACGTGGTGGGCAATGGCAGCCGAATGAGAGCATCGGCGCAGTTTTCTGTGCCTGGCCTGTGGCGGATGGCGCAGTTGTATGCAGACAAGGTGAGCGCCCGTCTCTGGATGCGGGTCGATGCATTAATATTTATCCCCTTACTCTCGGAAAACAGGGATATGATTGGCTTATGGTCAGTTTCGAATTCGAATTTTAGTCCAAACAGGTATTGATCTATTTTCTTTACCCCATCGATACGCAGTAACGCTTCTTTTTCAATCATGCTGTAGGCTCTCTCAGCCTTAGACAGACTTGTGGATGCATAAGCAACCGGTTGCAATTTCCCAAAATCATTAGCTTGTTGCAATACACATCCGACGTCATATGACGACGCATCACATGCTAGTACCAAACGCTTACATGGATCATACAACACAAGCAATTTGTTTGAGCATAACAATTTTCTAGCTTTTACAAAGGCATTTTCTTGGCTGTTGCCCCATGCCCATTCCTCCCCTTTACGCAGTAAGACGTGCAGTGGTTCTAACAGTGTGCTGAGACCCGGTAAGAAGTTACCAAAGTAGTTCAGGAGTCCTAGAAACGACCGCAGCTCCGTCACGTTCTGTGGTCTCGGTGCGTTCACGATTGGCTCCATCTTCGAATTGGTGGGCCTGATGCCATCCACCGCGATCCTCCTCCCTAGGAACTCCACTTCAGGTGCCAGGAAAATGCACTTCGAGCATTTTAACCTGAGCCCCACGCGGTTGAGTCAACTAAGAACCTCCTCCAGGTTCTGCAGATGCTCGATCGTGTTTCGACCTGTGACCAAGATGTCGTCCTGGGAGACCACGGTGCACGAGACCGACTTCAGTAGGCTTTCGATGTTTCTCTGGAATATCGCAGCCACTGATCGAATTCCAAACGGGCATCTGTTATAAATGAAAAGACATTTGTGCATGTTGATGTCCTTCTATGATTCCTCCAGTTCCTGCATCATGTAGGCTGAAGTCAAATCCAGCTTCGTGAATGCCTTTCACCCGCCAGCGTTGCAAAGAGGTCGTCGGCCTTTCGTAGTGGGTATTGGTCCTGCAGGGGGAAATGATTGATAGTTACTTTGTAATCGCCACAGATTCTGATGGTGCCATCTCCCTTGAGGACTGGCTGACTCGTTGAACTCGATCGGTGAGATGATGCCCTCTCTTTACAGCCAGTCTAGCTCGATCTCTACCCTTTCCCTCATCATGTACGGTACTGCTCTCACCTCGTGATGGACGGGTCGCGCCCCTGGAATTAAATGGATCTGCACTTTTGCTCCTTGGAATTTCTCGATGCCGGGTTTGAACAGCGAAGGGAACTTGTTTAAGACCTGGGCACACGAAGTGTCGTCAGCGGGCGATAGCGCTCAGACGTCGTCCCAGTTCCAGCACATCTTTCCCAGCCAGCTCCTGCCGAGCAGCGTGGGATCATCGCCCGGTACCACCCAGACAGGTAGCTTGTGCACCGCTCCATCGTAGGAGACCTTTATGGTAGCACTGCCGATTACGGGAATCAGTTCCTTTGTGTAGGTTCTTAGTTTCATGCGAATTGGAATAAAGACTGACCTTGAGGCCTTGCTGCACCACAATTTCTCGAAAGTCTTTTTGCCCATGATGGACTGGCTCGTGCCTGTGTCCAGCTCCATTGACACCGGAAGTCCATTTATTTCAACATTCAGCATTATCGGGGGACAATTTGTGGTGAATGTGTGCACCCATGTACCTCTGCCTCCTCGGTCTGAGGCTCTGGTTCGTTGTGATCCTCCGTGGATCTATCCTCCTCTGCAACATGGTGGTTTGCAGGTTTAACAGGATTTTGCAGCTTGCCTGCACATACGTTGGAGGTGTCCCATTGTTCCACAGCCCTTGCAAACGTACCCTTTGAATCGGTATGAATGGAAATGATGATCACTCCCACAGCACCAACAAGGTGTTAATGGCCTTGCATTCATCACCCTTGATGGTGTATTGTGAGACATCTGCGGACGTGCAGCTTCAGGTATGTGTGACCTGCCCTGTATGTTGCGATTTGAATTCAACATCGCTTTGTTCACCGTTCTTGTAGCAGCAGTCGTGTGCTTAGAGATTTGCTTAGTATTGTCACTAGTGGCAATGAATGCCTGGGCTATCGCTATGGCCTTACTCAAGGTTGGGGTCTCTACAGTCAAAAGTTTGCGAAGTATGGTTTCGTGGTCAATGCCAAGTACGAAAAAGTCTCTGAGCATGTGCTCCAAATGTCCTTCAAATTTGCAATGTCCTGCAAGGCGTCTTAGCTCGGCGACATAACTCGCCACTTCCTGGCCTTCAGACCTTTTGTAGCTGTAGAACCGGTACCTCGCCATCAGAACGCTTTCCTTCGGGTTCAAATGCTCTGGGACTAGTATGCACAAATCATCATACTATTTCTCCGTGGGTTTCGCTGGAATAAGCAGATTTTTCATGAGGCCATACGTTTGTGCTCCACAGACAGTGAGGAGGATCGCCCTTCATTTGGCAGCGTTCTCTTCTCCATCTAGCTCGTTGGCTACAAAGTATTGGTCGAGTTGTTCCACAAAAGTTTCCCAATCATCTGCTTCTGAGAATTTCTCCAGGATGCCCACTGTTCTCTGCATCTTTGGGTTCACTATCTGTATCTCGTAGCCAGTTGTTGAGTATGGAAAAGGAGTCAGACTGAACACTGTCAGTTCAAAGTAAAGTGTGACCTTAGTCTTTTATTGCAGGTCTCCAGAGTGCCTCTCCAACCTGTGAGGCCTCCTTAAATACCTGTGTTCTCAAGGGATTATGGGATCCCTTGGGACTCCAGGGGATGAGCCCTCTGGTGGCTGTATAGAGTAAATACAAGTTTACATATATAACAACATTAGCATGGATAGAGGATTGGCTAACTAACAGAAAACAGAGTGTCGGGATAAATGGTTCATTCTCTGTTTGGCAACTAGTAACTAGTGGGGTGCCACAGGGATCAGTGCTGGGACCCCAACTATTTACAATCTATATTAACGAATTGGAAGAAGGGACTGAGTGTAACGTAGCCATGTTTGCTGATGATGCAAAGATGAGAGGAAAAGCAATGTGTCAGGAGGACACAAAATATCTGCAAAAGGACATGGACAGGCTAAGTGAGTGGGCAAAAATTTGGAAGCTGGAGTATAATGTTGGAAAGCGTGAGGTCATGCACTTTGGCAGAAAAAAAATCAAAGAGCAAGTTATTATTTAAATGGAGAAAGATTGCAATATGCTACAGTACAGTGGGACCTGGGGGTACTTGTGCATGAAACACAAAAGAATAGTATGCAGGTACAGCAAGTGATCAGGAAGGCCAATGGAATCTTGGTCTTTATTGCAAAGGGGATGGAATATAAAAGCAGGGAAGTCTTGCTACAGCTATACAGGATATTGGTGAGTCCACACCTGGAATACTACATGCAGTTTTGGTTTCCATATTTACGAAAGGATATACTTGCTTTGGAGGCAGTTCAGAGAAGGTTCACTAGCTTGATTCCGGAGATGAGGGGGTTGACTTTTGAGGAAAGGTTGAGTAGGTTTGGCCTCTACTGATTGGAATTCAGAAGAATGAGAGGTGATCTTATCGAAATGTATAAGATTATGAGGGGGCTTGACAAGGTGGATGCAGAGAGGATATTTCCACTGATGGGGGAGACTAGAACTAGAGGGCATGATCTTAGAATAAGGGGCCGCCAATTTAAAACTAGATGATGAGGAATTTCTTCTCACAGAGGGTTGTAAATCTGTGGAATTCGTTGTGGAAGCTGGGACATTGAATACATTTTAGACAGAAATAGACAGTTTCTTAAATGATAAGGGGATAAGGGGTTATGGGGAGCGGGCAGGGAAGTGGAGCTGAGTCCATGATCAGATCAGCCATCATCTAATTGAATGGCGGAGCAGGTTTGAGGGGCCGTATGGCCTACTCCTGTTCCTATTTCTTATGTTCTTATTATGTAAATTGATTCGTGGGATGATAAGGTGGTCCTACGAGGAGAGATTCATTAGATTGGGCCTATACTTTATGGACTTTAAAGGAATGAGAGTGATCTCATTGAAACATATAAGATTCTGAAGAAGATTGACAGAGTAGATGCTGAGAGGTGTCTCCCCTGGCTGGAGAGTCTCGAACTAGGGGACATTGTATCAGGATAAGGGGTCAGCCATTTAAAACTGTCCAGGGTCAAGAACCAGAGGACACAGATTTAAGGTGATTGGCAGAAGATCCAAAGGCGAGATGAAGAAAAACTTTTTTACGCAGTGAGCGCTTAGGATCTGGAATGCACTGCCTGAAAAGGTGGTGGAGTCAGATTCAATTGTGACTTTCAAAAGGGAATTGGACAAGTGCCTGAAGGAAAAAAAAATTCAGGGGTCTTGCTGAAGTGCTCTTGCAGAGAGCTGGCATGGGCTCAATGGGCTGAATAGAAAAATAGAAACATAGAAAATAGGAGCAGTAGTAGGCCATTCAGCTCTTCAAGTCTGCGCCGCCATTCAATATGATTATGGCTGATCCTCTATCTCAACACCATACCCCTTGATGCCTTTTGTTTCTAGAAATCTATCTATCTTCCTCTTAAATATATTCAGTGACTTGGCCTCCACAGCCTTCTGTGGTAGAGAATTCCACAGGTTCACCACCCTCTGACTGAAAACATTTCTCCTCATCTCAGTCCTAAATTTCCTACCCCGTATCCTGAGACTGTGACCCCTTGTTCTAGATTTCCCAGCCAGGGGAAACATCCTCCCCGCAGCCAGTCTATCCAACCCAGTCAGAATTTTATACGTTTCAATGAGATCCCCTCTAATTCTTCTAAACTCTAGTGAATACAGTCGACCCAATCTTCATACGACAGTTCTGCCTTCCCAGGAATCAGTCTGGTGAACCTTCGCTGCACTCTCTCTATGGCAAGTATATCCTTTCTTAGGTAAGGAGACCAAAACTATACACAATACTCCAGGTGTGGTCTCATCAAGGCCCTGTATAACTGTAGTAAGACATCTTTGCTCCTGTACTCAAATCCTCTTGCAATGAAGGCCAACATACAATTTGCCTTCCTAATTGCTTGCTGCACCTGCATGTTTGCGTTCAATGACTGGTGTACAAGGACACTCGGGTCCCCCTGTACATCAACACTTCCCAAACCATCACCATTTAAATAATACTTTGTCCTTATGTTTTTTCTACTAAAGTGGATAGCTTCACATTTATCCACTTAATACTGCATCTGCCATGTGTTTGCCCATTCACTCAACCTACCTAAATCGCCTTGCAGCGTCTTTGCATCCTCCTGACAACTCATAATCCCACCAATGTTTTGTCGTCAGCAAACTTGGAAATATTACATTTGGTTTCCTCATCCAAATCATGTCTACATTGTGAATAGCTGGGGCCCAAGCACTGATCCCTGTGGTGCCTCACTAGTCACTGCCCGCCACCCCGAAAAAGACCCGTTTATTCCTACTCTCTGTTTCCTGTCAGTTAATCAATTTTCATTCCATGCCAATACATTACTCCTATGTGCTTTAATTTTGCACACTAACCTCTTATGTGGGACTTTATCAAAGGCCCTCTGAAAATCCAAATACACTACATCCACTGGTTCTCCCTTATCTATTCTATCAGTTACATCCTCAAAAAACTCCAGTAGTTTGTCAAACATGATTTTCCTTTAATAAATCCATGTTGACTTTGTTTTATCTCAGTGTGCCGTTGTCGCTCCTTTATAATAGACTCCGGCATTTTCCCTACTACTGATGTCAGGTTAACCGGTTTGCAGATCCCCGTTTTCTCTCTCCCTCCTTTTTTAAATAGTGGGGTTACATTTGCTACCCTCCAATTTGCAGGAACTGTTCCATAATCTATAGAATTTTGGAAGATGACAACCAATGCATCTACTATTTCCATGGTTACCTCTTTTCGTATTCTGGGATGCAGATCATCAGGCCCTGGGGATTTATCGGCCTTCAGTCACATTAGTTTCTCCAGCACTATTTCCTCACTAATAATCATTTCCTTTAATTCCTCTTGCTCACTAGACCCTTGGTTCCCTAGCATTTCTGGGATGATATTTGTGTCCTCTTCCGTAAAGACATTTAATTGTTCTGCCATTTCCTTGTTCCCCAATACAAATTCTTCCATTTCTGTCTGTAAAGGATCTACATTTGTCTTCACTAATCTTTTTCTTTTTACGTACTTGTAGAAACTTTTGCAGTCGGTTTTTATGTTCCTTGCAAGTTTATTCTCATATTCTATTTTTCCCCTCTTAATCAATCTCTTGGTTCTTTTTTGCTGAATTCTAAATGGCTCCCAATCCTCAAGGCTTGCTACTGCTTCTGGTAACTTTGTATAACTCCTCTTTGGATCTAATACTATCCTTAATTTCTTTTGTTAGCCATGGTTGGGCCGTTTTTCCTTTTGTGTTTTTACACTAGAAAGAAATGTATAACTGTTGCAATTCATGCATTCGTTCCTTAAATATTAGCCATTGCCTATCCACCCTCATGCTTTTTAATGAACCTTCCCAATCTATCATAGTCAATTCATTCCTCATACCT
This sequence comes from Pristiophorus japonicus, assembly GCF_044704955.1. Classification (NCBI taxonomy): domain Eukaryota; kingdom Metazoa; phylum Chordata; class Chondrichthyes; family Pristiophoridae; genus Pristiophorus; species Pristiophorus japonicus. The sequence continues at coordinate 87,403,724 of NC_091986.1, forward strand.
TTGTAGTTTCCTTTGTTTAGATTTCGGACCCGAGTTTCGGATTGGACTACTTCACTTTCTATCTTAATAAAGAATTCAATCATGTTATGATCACTCTTCCCTAAAGGACCCCGCACAACAAGACTGTTAATTATCCCCTTCTCATTACACAATACCCAATATGGATAGCCTGTTCCCTAGTAGGCTCCTCAACATACTGGTCTAAAAAACCATCTCGTACACACTCCAGGAATTCATCTGCCACAGTATTATTTCTAATTTGGTTTGGCCAGTCTATATGTAGATTAAAGACATCTACGATTACTGTAGTACCCTTGCTACATGCATCTCTAATTTCCTGTTTGATATCGTCCCCTACACTACCACTACTGTTTGGAGACCTATAGACAACTCCCATTAATGTTTTCTGCCCCTTGGTGCTCCTTAGCTCCACCCAGACTGATTCTACATCTTGATTTTCTGAGCTAATATCCTTTCTCACTATTACTCTGATTTCATCCTTTACTAACAACGCCACACCACCCCCTCTTCCTTTTTGCCTGTCCTTCCTAAATATCGAATATCCTTGGATATTCAGTTCCCAACCCTGGTCACCCTGCAACCATGTCTCCTAGATTGTATATAAGCAACTGTATCATATCCATTTACATCTATTTGCGCTGTTAATTCGTCTACCTTATTGCAGATGCTTCATGCATTCAGATACAATGCTTTTAAATTTGTCTTTTTAACATTATTAGACATCTTAACATTATTGGCGAGAAAGCAGGAATGGGGTACTGAAGTTGCATGTTCAGCCATGAACTCATTGAATGGCAGTGCAGGCTCGAAGGGCCGAATGGCCTACTCCTGCACCTATTTTCTATGTTTCTATGTTTCTATTATTTTGTACTATAGCCCTATTTGTCTAATCGCTATTTTTTCTTACCTGGACCCTATTTGTTAGTGCACTCTTTTGTTTGTATGCTCTGTCCCTTCCTGACATAATCTGGTTATCTTTATCACAATCACTTTCCTGCATTGCTTCCTTTTCTTTTCTCTTTAGCATTCTAGATTGCTCTCTCCTGCGATTGTCCTCCCACCCTCCTCCACCCTTATTTAGTTTAAAGCCCTGTCTACCTCCCTAGTTATTCAGTTTGCTAGAACTCTGGTCCCAGCATAGTTCAGGTGTAGTCCATCTCCACAGAACAGCTCTCTCTATCCCGAGTATTGGTGCCAGTGCCCCACGAATCAAAACCCACTTCTCCCACACCAACCTCTGAGCCATGCATTCATCTCCCTGATTCTATTGACCCTATGCCAATTTGCTTGTGGCTCAGGTAATAATACAGAGATGATTACCTTTGTGGTTCTGCTTTTCAATTTAGTCCCTAGCTGTTCAAACACTCTCAGCAGAACCTCGTTCTTAATCCTACCTATGTCATTGGTACCTACGAGTGACCACGACAACTGAATCCTCCCTTTCCCACTCCAAGTTTTTCTCCAGCCCGGAGGAGATGTCCTTTACCCTGGCACCGGGTAGACAACACAGCCTTCAGGACTCACGCTCTTGGCTGCAGAGAACCCTATCTATCCCCCTAACTATACTGTCCCCTACTACAACCAACTGCCTCTTTATTCCCCCCACTTTCTGCACCATGGTGCCTTGGTCATTCTGCTCATCCACCCCGCAGTCTGCACTTGTCCTCAAGAGTGCAAGAACCTCAAATCTTTTGGACAAGTGCAGGGAATGAGGCTCCTGCAATACTACCTGCTGAATCCCCTTACCTGCTTCACTCGCAGTCACACCCTCCTGTCCCTGACCGTGTCAATTCTAAAGTATTGAATCTAGAGGGTGTGGCTGCCTCCTGGAGCAAAAGGTCCAGGTAACTTTCTCCCTCCCTGATGTCTCGCAATGTCTGCAGCTCGGACTCCAGCTCCTCAACTCGGAGCCGAAGTTCTTCAAGCCGCAGACACTTACTGCAGATGTAGTCCCCTTGGACCAAAACACCCAGAAGCAACACATCTCCTGTTTTCCCATTATTTTATTTAATTAATTAGTTTAGCGTTAATCAAATATTTACCCTATATAGTTTATTAAATTAGTTAAACAAATAAAGGTTAGTTTTTAGAATTTATTTATATGCTATATGTTAATTTAAATGAAAAACTGAGCCCACAATCACTAACCTGCCTTACCTGTGATGTCACACAGCAGAGTTCTCCTCACCCGGAGCCATGCGATCTCCTGGGAGAGGCAAAAAAAGATAAAAACCCAGGCCAATTGGGGAAAAAATGTGGGAAAATTCCTCTCCAACCCAACCAGGCGATCGAGACTAGTCCAGGAGATCACACTGGCCGTATGCTGTGGTCTGCTGTGGCTTTTATCCCCACTCTCAGGCCTCGGTCTGCTCCCGCTCAGGTACATGCCGCTTGCGGAAAGTTAGGAAAAACAAGGTAAAGCAACATCTCCCGCCCCCACTTCACCTAACTCTCCCACTTACCAAACTCTGGTTTTCTCACTCGGCGCTGATGACCTCCTTCTTTGCTTTAACCGTACTATGGCTGCGATTTTACGAACCTTGCCAGGTCCGTGGTGGGTGATGTTGGTGCTGGGTCCCGACCCTGCTGCTGTTTCCACCCCGGCATCTGAAATTAATTTCCCTTGATTGGGCTTGCCCAGCGAGTTTCCCGGCCAATTAGAGGAAATGATTCTGGTGACGTCATTTGATGACACGTCATCAGCTGGTTTCCTTAAAGGGACCATGACCAAGTTTATTTTGACACTTGTGCTGTCAGTGTTCTGTACAGAGGTGCATGGCTGCACCCAGGCTCTTCCATGACTCCCTCCATATGCTTAAGGAGGGAGTCGCAATCCTCTTCCCTTTTGATGGGCGTAAGAGGCCTCCTCAGGAGATCAACACAGCCTGGTTGCACATTGCACTGGAGTACACAAGCAGGGATGTGGTCAGGAGGACCCGAGTGCAGTGCCGTAAACGTTCGAATGATCTCAGTAGATCATGAAAAGTTAGTACAAAGCCAACCTCAACCTCATCCTGCTGTGCCTCTCATCACATCCCCGTCATTCTGCCTTCCCTACCCTACTCCTGCACATCCTTATTCACACCAACTCACCTTGCACCTCCACCCTTCCCTCTCTATCTATATTATCACATCACCATCTCACGAGCCACCCCTCACACTGACCCTCATCGTGGTGCAATCATACCAACTAACAACACACAAGGGTAGGCGCTTCAATGTTTTATGCAATATTCATGTTAAGTTTCTGTTAATGTGGTGTCAAACATTGAAACCTTTATTTTCAAAACGTTGTGTTCTTGCACAGATTTGTGTGCACCTTTGGAAGTGGTTTAGTGAGTTGCAGTGAATGGTGACATAACGGTAACCGCTGCAATGGTGAGGAGTGTGAAAGGAATGGCTTGGGCATTGTAGGGATGCTTTATGATGTTAGTGTGAGGTGGTGCCAACCTGCCGCATCATGTGGCAGCCAGGGTGTATAGTGTAAAGTGAAATAAATCTGGCCATGGTGAGGCCATCCCTGGCCTCCCGGGTAGTAATGTGCTGCTGCCCTGTGCAGCATCAGTTGATTGTGGAGAAGGTTGATGTTATTGTTCTTGCTGCTGGTGTGCCTGGTGCTGTTGGTGTTGTGGCTGATCTTGGTGGGATTCTGAGAATCAAGGTGAGAGAGTTTCAAGGGCAACCATGCTGATGGAATAGATGGCAGGTGAGGTTGAGATGACAGAATCGATCTGTCAATGGTGGGAGAGGTAATAAGGTCAGATTGGATGGAGACTTGTGTAAAGACTTGCAGCATCCTGAATCTGTAGTGGAAATTCATTTTAGAGAAGCTAGTGGTTAAGGGAATATATTTCAATCAGCTGGGACTGGGAAGCTGTCAACTCTTCAACTGATTCAATGGTCACTGACCTCCTGCCTCAGCTTCACAGACAAGGCCGAGGCACAGTGGGAAAACAGTGGTCGACCTGACAAATCCAGAAAGCTAGAAAAAAAACATCGATAAGTGGCTATAAATAAACCACTAATTATGTTAATTGCCTCCCCCGCCGCAGCGCTGACAGCCCCAACATTTGGGAAAGGCGTCTAGCGGCGAGTTCACAGTGAGGTCCCGTTAGGAAAAAAAAACACTTTCCCATCCGACCCATGTCCGATCGTACCCACTGACCCCCCACAAAATCCAGTCGTATGATTTTCTGACTGAGATGAGAACGCATTTCTTCACTCAGCTGATTGGGAATCTTTGCAGTTCTCTATCTGAAAGGGCTGTGAATCATCATCATCGGCAGTCCCTCGGAATCGAGGAAGACTTGCTTCCACTCTTAGCATGAGTGCTTAGGTGGCTGTACAGTCCAATACGATAACCACAGTCTCTGTCACAGGTGGGACAAATAGTCATTGAGGGAAAGGGTGGGCAGGGAGCCTGGTTTGCCGTACGCTCCTTCAGCTGCCTGCGCTTGATTTCTGCATGCTCTCGGCGATGATACTCGAGGAGCTCAGCGCCCTCCCGAATGCACTTCCTCCACTTAGGGCGGTCTATGGTCAGGGACTCCCAGGTGTCAGTGGGGATGTCACACTTTATCAGGGAGGCTTTGAGGGTGTCCTTGTAACGTTTTCTCTGCCCGCCTTTGGCTCGTTTGCTGTGGACGAGTTCCAAGAAGAGCGCTTGCTTTGGGAGTCTTGTGTCTGGCACGCGAACTATGTGGCCTGCCCAGCGGAGCTGATCAAGTGTGGTCAACGCTTCAGTGCTGGGGATGTTGGCCTGGACGAGGACGCCAATATTTGTGCGTCTGTCCTCCCAGGGGATTTGCAGGGGATTTGAAGATCTTCTTAATCGAGACTCTGCCTTTGACTTGAGTGTTTTCGACTCCATTCCACAGCATGCTAACCGCCACCACCTCAGTGAGACCCCAACACTGCACGACGTAGAAAAGGCCATAAGACAGTTAAAAAACAACAAGGCTATGGGAGCGGATGGAATCCCTGCTGAGGCACCGAAGTATGGCGGAGAGACACTACTGGCGCAAATACACGACCTCATCTCTCTCATCTGGAGGGAGGAGAGTATGCCGGGAGATCTTAGAGATGCAGTGATTGTGACCATCTTTAAAAAAGGGGACAAGTCCGACAGCAGCAACTACAGAGGAATTTCCCTATCAACCACTGGGAAAATCGTCGCTAGAGTCCTCCTCAACTGTCTTCTCCCCGTGGCCAAGGAGCTCCTCCCGGAGTCACAGTGCAGATTTCGTCTCCTCCGGGCACAACGGACATGATTTTTGCAGCGCGACAGCTGCAGGAAAAATGCAGTGAACAGCGCCAGCCCTTATACATGGCCTTCTTCGACCTTACAAAGGCTGTGAATGCTGAATCATTGAATATATTCAAGGCTGAGATAGATAGATTTTTGGACTGAAGGGGTATCAAGAGATACGGAGATCAGGCAAGAAAGTGGAGTTGAGGTCCAAGATCATCCATGATCTTATTGAATGGCGGAGCAGGCTCAAAGGGCCGTATGACTTTCTCCTGCTCCTAATTCCTATGTTCTTATGTAACTATTCAATATTTCTGCCATTTCGCTGTTATTACCTGTGAGTTTATCTTGAGCATCGCTTAGTGGCCCAATCCCAATCTTAATTTTCCTCTTGTTTCTTTTGTGTCTGTAGAATAGAAATATAGAAACATAGAAAATAGGTGGAGGAGTAGGCCATTCGGCCCTTCGAGCCTGCACCATCATTCAATAAGATCGTGGCTGATCATTCACCTCAGTACCCCTTTCCTGCTTTCTCTCCATATCCCTTGATCCCTTTAGCCGTAAGGGCCATATCTAACTCCCTCTTGAATATATCCAATGAACTGGCATCAACAACTCTCTGCGGTCGAGAATTCCACAGGTTAACAACTCTCTGAGTGAAGAAGTTTCTCCTCATCTCAGTCCTAAGTGGCTTACCCATTATCCTTAAACTATGTCCCCTGGTTCTGGACTTCCCCAACATCGGGAATATTCTTCCTGCATCTAACCTGTCCAGTCCTGTCAGAATTTTATATGTTTCTATGAGATCCCCTCTCATCCTTCTAAACTCCAGTGAATACAGGCCCGGTCGATCCAGTCTCTCCTCATATGTCAATCCTGCCATCCCAGGAATCAGTCTGGTGAACCTTCGCTGCACTCCCTCAATAGCAAGAACATCCTTCTTCACATTAGGAGACCAAAACTGAACATAATATTCCAGGTGAGACCTCATTAAGGCCCTGTATAACTACAGTAAGACCTCCCTGCTCCTATACTCAAATCCCCTGGCTATGAAGGCCAGCATACCATTTTCCTTCTTCACCGCCTGCTGTACCTGCATGCCAACTTTCAATGACTGATGTACCATGACACCCAGGTCTCGTTGCACCTCCCCTTTTCCTAATATGCCGCCATTCAGATAATATTCTGCCTTCGTGTTTTTGCCACCAAAGTGGATAACCTCACATTTATCCACAATTACAGCTGTAAGGAGGGATGATATGATAGAAGAACCATCGAATGAGGCCATATGGGTTAAATTGAGGAACAAAAAAGGGGCAATCAAATTGCTGGGAGCGTACTATAGACCCCCAAACAGTCAGAGGGAGATAGAAGGGCAAATACGTAGACAAATTTCTGAGAAGTGCAAATTTCTGAGAAGGGCAGTAATAGTAGGAGATTTCAACGACCCTAATATTAACTGGGATAAGATTAATGTAAAAGGTATAGAGGGCACAGAATTCTTAAACTGCATTCAGAAGAACCTTTTTAGCCAGTTCGTAACAAGCCCAACAAGAGAGGATGCAGTTCTGGACTTGGTTTTAGAGAATGAAGCTGGGCAGGTGGAAGGGGTATCAGTGGGGGAGCATTTTGGTGATAGTGGTCATAATTCAGTTAGATTTAGCATAGTTATGGAAGTGGACAAAGATAGACCAGGTGTAAAAGTTCTCGATTGAGGAATGGCCAATTTTACTAAGCTGAGCTGTGAATGAGCAAAAGCGGACTACTTGACGGTAAATCAGTGTCAGAGGAGAAATTAGCGAGGGTCCAGAGCAAATATGTTCCCACAAAGAAAGGGGTGGGACTCCCAAATCTAGAGCTCTCCTGGATGTCACGGAGCATACAGGATAGGATAAGGAAAAAAAGGGAAGTTTTTGTCAGATACCGAGAGCTCAATACTACAGAAAGCCTAGAGGAGTATAGAAAGTGCAAGGGTAAAATTAAAAAGGAAATTAGGAAAGCAAAGTGAGGGCATGAAAAAATATTGGCAAGTAAAATCTAGGATTACCCAAAGATGTTTGATAAATACATAAAGAGCAAAAGGATAACTAAGGAAAGAGTAGGGCCTATTAGAGACCAAAAAGGTAATCTGTATGTGGAGGCGGATGACGTGGGCATGGTTCCCAATGACTATTTTGTGCCTGTCTTCACAGAAGATAGGGATGATGTAGACATTGTAGTTAAGAAAGAGGAGTGTGAAATATTAGATGGGATAAACATAAAGAAAGAGGAAGTATTAAGAGGTTTAGCATCTTTGAAAGTAGATAAAACGGCAGGCCTAGATTAAATGTATCCCAGGCTGTTAAGAGAGGCAAGGGAGGAAATAGTGATGGCTCTGACTTTTCCAATCCTATCTGGCTACAGGTGTGATGCCAGAGGCCTGGAGAACTGCTAATGTTGTACCATTGTTTAAAAAGGGAGAAAGGCATAGACCAAATCATTACAGGTCAGTCAGCCTAAACTCAGTGGTGTGAAAATTATTGGAAAAAATTGTGAGGGACAGTATAAATCGTCATTTAGAAAGTCACGGATTAATCAAGGACAGTCAGCATGTATTTGTTAAGGAAAGACTAACTTGACTGAATCGTTTGAGGAGGTAACGAGGAGGGTTGCTGGAGGTAGTCATTTGATGTAGTCTACATAGATTTTAGCAAGGCCTTTGACAAGGTCTCACATGGCAGATTGGGATCCTACGGAAAGTGGCAAGTTGATCGACTTGCAGGAATCAAAGGGTAATAGTCGATGGTTGTTTTTGTGACTGCAAGGCTGTTTCCAGTGAGAGTCATAGAAACATAAAAAATAGGTGCAGGAGCAGGCAATTCGGCCCTTCGAGTCTGCACTGTCATTCAATAAGCTCATGGCTGATCATGCAACTTCAGTACCCCACCCCAGCCTTCTCTCCAAACCCCCTGATCCCTTTAGCCGTAAGGGCCACATCTAACTCCCTTTTGAATATATCCAACAAACTGGACTCAAAAACTTTCTGTGGTAGAGAATTCCATAGGTTCACAATTCTCTGGGTGAAAAAGTTTCTCCTCATCCCGGTCCTAGATGGCTAACCCCTTATCCCTAGACTGTGACCCCTGGTTCTGGACTTCCCCAACATCGGGAACATTCTTCCTGCATCTAACCTGTCCAATCCCGTCAGAATTTTATATGCTTCTATGAGATCCCCTCTCATTCTTCTAAATTCCAGTGAATATAAGCCTAGTCTATCCAGGCTTTCTTCATATGTCAGTCCTGCCATCCTGGGAATCAGTCTGATGAACCTTCGCTGCACTCCCTCAATAGCAAGAATGTCCTTCCTCAGAGTAGGAGACCAAAACTGCACACAATACTCAAGGTGTGGCCTCACCAAGGCCCTGTACAACTGCAGTAAGACCTCCCTGCTCCTATACTCAAATCCTCTTGCTATGAAGGCCAACATGCCATTTGCTTTCTTTACTGCCTGCTGTACCTGCATGCCTAGTTTCAATGACTGGTGTACCATGACACTGGTAATGTGTAGTGTGATTGTTAAACCTTTTGCTAATAAACCAACTAGTTCTTAATAGCGATGTGCTGCTATGAATTCTAAAGCAAAGAACCCATGAAGCAAATAATTATCTGCGTTTAATTATCTCTTCAAGGGGTCCTGAGAGGACAAAGGTTGTCCCAGCCGATATTACGCTTTCCGTGATCAGTGGATTGCAAGAGAGTTCCACATACACCGTTCGAGTCTCGACCATGGTTGGAAGCCCATCGTCGCCTTGGCTCAGACACGTGAGTGCACTCGCTATTGTCGATTAAGGCACCGGACCGTTTCCAGGCCATGATGAGGCCTGCAGTGATAGGCCCCAAATGCTGTGGTTGGATTCGGTAAGCATGCAGACCGCATGAGCTTTTCCACCCTGACAATTTCAATGTCTATGTCTGCTCACATAGGAATACATCATTACTCATTGGTTTAATAATATCAGTACAGGTCTAGTGGTCTCTCCCGGCATTGCTCACCAGGTTGAAAATGAGGCCAGTTTGGACATTGTTATATTACTGTGTATAGAATCATAGAAATTTACGGCACAGAAGGAGGCCATTCAGCCCATCGTGTCCGTGCCGGCTGAAAAAGAGCCAGCCAGCCTAATCCCACGTTCCAGCTCTTGGTCCGTAGCTCCGTAGGTTACGGCACGTCAAGTGCATATCCAAGTACTTTTTAAATGCTATGAGGGTTGCAGCCTCTACCACCTTTTCAGGCAGTGAGTTCCAGACCCCCACCACCCTCTGGGTGAAAAAAGTTCTCCTCAACTCCCCTCACCTCTACGAACTACTTTAAATCTATGGCCCATGGTTATTAACCTCTCAGCTAAGGGAAATAGATCCTTCCTAACCACCTAGGCCCCCTCATCATTTTATACACCTCAATTAAATCTCCCCTCAGCCTCCTCTGTTCCAAAGCAAACAACCCTAGCCTATCCAATCTTTCCTCATAGCTAAAATTCCCCAGTCCTGGCAACAGCCTCATCAATCTCCTCTGTACCGTCACTGCAGTCCAGCTCGGGCCCACTGAGCTAGCAACGCAGCCGTCTCAATCTCTTCTGGAGCCCATTGCTGACCTGCTCGGCCTGCCTTCGACCTGCTCAGGCTCCGCTGCATCTCATCGGCCCAGCTTCCAGCCCATAATAAGGCACCAACACAGCTTAACTGGACGGGCGGTTATTGAATAATTTCAGTAAATTATGAATACATATATAATAACCATCCTCGAAGGCCTTGTGCCGATCTCTGCCATTACTGTACGATGCTCCCACCTCCACCTCCCCCCACCCCCCCGAGACCCTCTGTCCACCTGGCCTGTCTTTTTCTGCATTAGTCCGGAGACCTGTCAGACAATTGCAGGCTGATGGAAAGCAAACCTCACACAGTGTTTACTATTGGCTACCGACAGTGCTAGGATTGACACTCCACATGTTGGACTAGGTTTCCTTGAACAATTAGGAGGCAATCCGATTGCTGGAAAGAGATCTTCAGAACTGGGAAGCAATCAGCCATCACAAAAGTGATGCCAATTAAAAAAAATACACATACCGCAACAACTTACATAAAGTTGAGCTTGTCCAAAACTCGGCTGCCCATGTCCTAACTGGCACCAAGTCCACAGGGCTCAGTACTAGGTCCCTTGCTTTTTGTGGCATACATCAATGATTTCAACTTCAATGTAGGGGGCATGATTAAGAAGTTTGCAGATGATACAAAAATTGGCCCAGTATTTGATAGTTAGGAAGAAAGCTTTAGACAGCAGCAAAATATCAATGGACTGGTCAGGTGGGCAGAAAAGAGACAAATGGAATTCAATCCGAAGAAGTGTGCGGTAATACATTTGGGGAGGGCTAACAAGGCAAGGGAATACACATTAAATGGTGGATACTGAGAAATGTAGAGGAACAGAGAGACCGTGAAGTGCATGTCCACAGATCCCTGAAGGTAGCAGGCCAGGTAGATAAGGTGGTTAAGAAGGCATACGGAATGTTTGCCTTTATTAGCCGAGGTATAGAATACAAGAGCAGAGAGGTTACGCTAGAACAGTATAATACTAGTTAGGCCAAATCTAGAGTACTATGTACAGTTCTGGTCACCACATTACAGAAAGAATGTGATTGCACTACAGAAGGTACAAAAGAGACTTACAAGGATGTTGCCAGGACTGAAGAATTTTAGCTATCAGCAAAGATTGGATAGACTGGGGTTGTTTTCTTTGGAACAGAGGAGGCTGAGGGGAGACTTGATTGAGGAGTATAAAATTATGAGGGGCCCAGAGAGAGTGGATAGGAAGCACCGATTTTCCTTGGCAGAGAGATCAATAACCTGGGGGCATAGATTTAAAGTAATTGGTAGAAGGATTAGAGAGGAGTTGAGGAGAAATATTTTCATCTAGAGGGTGGTGGGGGTCTGGAACTCACTGCCTGAAAGTGTGGTAGAGGCCGAAACCCTCAGCACATTTAAAAAGTACTTGGATATCTACTTGAAATGCCGTAAGCTGCAAGGCTATGGACCAAGAGCTGGAGAGTGGGATTAGGCTGAATAGCTCTTTTTCGACCATAGCAGACACGATGGGCCGTATTGCCTCCATTTGTGCCGTAATTTTCTAAGATTCTATGATCTGAGGAAGTAATTATTACAAATATATACGGCGATTAAAAATTGAAAAGGACGATCCAGAGCTCCTGCGATCACCGTATCATCACTGGCGTATGATAAGTTTCCCAACAAATTATGGCCCAGAGACAAGCGTTGTAGAATACTCAGGCTCTGAGCTGTTCTTGTAGTCACAGTATTTTTATGGCTGGTCCAGTTAAGTTTCTGGTCAATGGTGACCCCCCCCCCCCCAGGATATTGATGGTGGGGGATTTGCCAATGGTAATGCCGTTGAATTTGAAACGGCGGTGGTTAGACTCTCGCGTCAGAGGTGGTCATTGCCGCTACTTATGTGGCGCGAATGTTACTTGCCATTTATCAACCCAAGCCTAAATGTTGTCCAGATCTAGCTGCATGTGAGCACGCACTTCTTCATTATCTGAGGAGTTGCGACTGGAACTAAACACTGTGTAATCATCAGCGAACATCCCCACTTCTGACCTTATGATGGAGGGAAGGTCATTGATTAAGCAGCTGAAGATGGTTGGGCCTAGGGCCCTGTCCTGAGGAACTACTGCAGCAATGTCCTGGGCTGAGATGTTTGGCCTCCAACAACATCCACATCCATCTTCCTTTGTGCTAAGTATGACTCCAGCCAGTGGAGAGTTTTCCTCTTGATTCTCATTGACTTCAATTTTAGTAGGACCCCTGATGCCACACTCAGCCTTGATGTCAAGGGCAGTCACTTTCACCTCACTTTTGTCCATGTTTGGACCAAGGCCAGAATATGTTCTGGAGCTGAATGGTCCTGGCAGCACCCAAACTGAGCATCGGTGAGCAGGTTATTGGTGAGTAAGTGCAGCTTGATAGCACTGTCGATAACACCTTCCATCACTTTACTGATGATTGAGAGTAGACTGATGGGGCGGTAATTGGCCGGATTGGATTTCTCATGCTTTTTGTGGACAGGACATAAATATGCAATTTGTCACATTGTCGGGTAAATGCCAGTGTTCTGGCTGTACTGGAACAGCTTGGCTAGAGGCATGGCTAGTTATGGAGCACAAGCCTTCAGCACGACAGCCGGGATGTTGTCGGGGTCCATAGCTTTTGCACTCAACTGTTTCTTGATATCACGTGGATTGAATCGAATTGGCTGAAAACTGACTTCTGTGATCGTTGGGATATCAGGAGGAGGCCAAGATGGATCATCAACCAGGCAATTCTGGCTGGAGATGGTTGAAAATCTTTCAGCCTTGTCTTTTGCACCCACGTGCTGGGCTTCGGCATCATTGAGGATGGGGATGTTCAGCAAGCCTCCTCCTCCAGTTAGTTTAATTAACGAACATTTTCACATCATTAAACGGATACTAAGACTTGAAAAATGACTTGACTTAACTTTCTGTGTTGGGTTTACTTCATGTCTACAATGCACGTCCAAGAACTTGACGCCACTCAATGCATTTGACTGGGGAGCCAGTCAGCAAGATTCTGTTTTTGTGAAGCTAACAACAGAGCGGTACAGCTCGGACAGCAACTTCTCAATGGATTGAGGTCGGGAAACCCGGAAGAACGGATCTTCCTCAAGTCCTGCCGAATTTAACAACAGTATCTTAACATTTTTGATCTCTGTTTCCTGGTCACAGCCAGCCAGATTGAGAGGCTGGCTGACTGTCGGGCTGGTCGAACCTCGGCACCAGGCTGCAACTGGGGAGCAGAGAGGAGGGAGGGAGGGATCAGGAAGGTTGGGGGTGGGGGGGGACGGGTAAGAAAATCAGGAGTCCTGAGCCGGGGAGATCCTGGAGGCAGTGGGTGGGGAGGGGGGGGGGTGTCGAAGGAAAAGACCGGTAGTCCAGAGCCAGGCGACCGAAGAAGAATTTTTGGCTGATTTTAACAAAGAAATTAATTTTCTTTGCTATACCTGTGTTTGAGTAAAAATGTAGTAGCTCCCTATCGGCACCCAATTCACACAGTGATTTGATTAAAATAGCCTCACGGTGCCTTTTACTTGTCACAGAATTGTAATTTTTTTCCTTTAAATTTCCCCTTCTAGTATTCCTGCACTATGCAACATGCTATAAGACCTCATTGCTCTTGAATTAGTTGCTGGGAAGTGCATGACATCAGAGTTAAACTAATGGCCCTGAATTTGCCATCCCTACGGGCACATACGAGGTGCGCATGAGCCCGTAGGGACCCCGCAAGTTTTGGGTTTAGGCATGCACTGCGCATGTGCCTAAACCTGGAACTTGCTATCTGTCAAGAATCTTCTTGACAGATCGCATTCATCCGGTGGTAAAGGGCCTACCTGGGTGGAGAATTTGGCTATTTGCCCAACTTCTGCCCGGCGAATGCCCTTGAAATTCTTACGACTGATAATATCAGCGTAAGACTTTTAAAGGACAGAAATATAAAAACTTTTCAATAATTTAAACATTTGAAAACCTGAGAAATAAGGTAAGTTTATTTTAAAACCCTTTAAAATATGTAAATTTATTTTTCAAAAATTAAATTTTGTTTTAAATAATTAATTAAATTTTATTTTGATGACTTTTAAATATGTGATGTTTTAAAAAAATGTATTTTAAGTGTTTGTGTATTTTTGGGGGTATTCCCAATCATACTTCTGGTGATTCCGTACATACAGAACTCACCACAAGTATGAATGGGAATACCCCTACTTTGATTGGTTGGGCCGGCCCACATGATCCCAGGGACGCGTACGAAGCACCTATGTCCCTGGGATAAGTGGGCCTCTACCCAGGCCTTTGCGCAGAGGTCCAGGACCACAAGTCTCTGAACTTCCCGGACTACCAGGTAAGTTTGTAGAAATCTTTCAGGTCAGAGGCATCCGCCTGTGCGAAACCTCCAACCGCAATTTCTGGGCCATTATTGTTGACCCAGGTGAGAATATCTCACTGTGCCAGTATGAACCAACCATGGATCAGTACAGTTAGAATTAGAGAATTGTACAACACAAAAGGAGGCCATTCGGCCCATTGAACCTGTGCTGGATTAATGCCACAAAGTCACTTTTAGGAGATTTGCAATCCATCTCAAATTCATATTCAAGTAAGTCTGACATGGGTTCAAATTTTTAAAAACAGGTTTATACTGGCACAGAAATCTCTCTCACCATTCTGATAGCTGGTGCATACAGTGCTGTGTAAACATAAATACCATGGCTTGGACTTTCCTCCTTGGGCACAACCCAGAAGTTGCACCCAAAGCTCAGACCATTATGCCAATGACAAATTACACCCACATATCCTCCCAATCACATTAGAATAAGCCCAGACTTAAATTGGGCATAAATGGCATAAATCAGCTTAAACAAAATGCTAAACCCACACTTCTTTGTGTCGTAAAATTTAAGTTTCAGCTCATTTAATCATCATTCATACACATCAGGCACAACATGTTTAAGAACCTGCAATCAGGGAAGTGCTTCCATTTTTAACGTGACTTATGCTATAAAAATGCATTAAAAGCAGAAAATACAGAGCAGCGAGGATAATTTTTTTTAAAACACAAAAAATTGCAATTAAAGGCCCAGAAGACGAGCTTTGTTTCCTGCTGCGCCTGATAATCTGCTCGCAATGTTGAGAGATCCCCGAACAATGTAACTGAAGGATACTCACATTTGAGAGTTGGGAGCACAGCCAGTTTTGTGGGCAGAGATTCTTTTGCACAGAGGGTTTGCTGGCTGGACATAAAAGGTCGAGAAGACTTGGCGGCATTGTACTTCCGCACGTAACTCACACCTCAAATTTCCCAATATTTTAAAACACGTAATTTGCTTGCACAGTGCCAAATCAGTAAAATATGGGATAAGATTTACAAAGTCAGGCCTCGGCACAGAGCTGGAAATAATTGGATTGCACATCGGCAATTAGGGCATAAAGAGTAGTATGTGATTTAACACCCATGATTTTTCCATCCATTTAGTTTTAATGGATGGAAAATCTTGCAAGTTGCCAATCAAACTTGATGACCTGTGTCCAAATTCCTGATATGCATTTCCGACACGTGTATCTCTGTGCCGGGAATAGTAATTTGTAAAATTGACCCCTATGAATCTGGACTTGTCAAGTTGAAGCTGTGTAACAATAACAACTTGTATTTTTATAGCACCTTTAATGTTGCAAAATGTCCCAAGGCGCTTCACAGGAGTATTATGCAATAAAAATTTGACACTGAGCCACATAAGTAGAAATTAGCGCAGGTGACCAAAAGCTTGGTCAAAGAGATATGTTTTAAGGAGCAGCTTGAAGGAGGAAACAGAGGTAGAGAGGCAGAGAGGTTTAGGCAAGCAGTTCCAGAGCTTGGGGCCGAGGCAATAGAAGGCACGGCCACCAATGGTGGAGCGATTATAATCAGGGGTGCTCAGGAGGGCAGAATTAGAGGAGTGCAGACATCTCAGGGAGGTTGTGGAGCTGGAGGAGATTATAGAGATAGGGAGAGGTGATACCATGGAGGGATTTCAAATTGAGGCGTTACTTAGTCAGAAGTCAATATAGGTTAGAGAGCACAGGGGTGATGGGTGAGCAGGATTGGTGCGAGTTAGGACACGGGCAGTTTATGAAGGATAAAATGTGGGAAGCCAACTAGGAGTGTGTTGAAATAGTCAAGTCTAGAGGTAATAAAGGCACAGATGAGGGCTTCAGCAGCGGATGAGCTGAGGCAAAGACGGAGATGGGCGATGTTACGGAGGTGGAAATAGGTGGTCTTAGTTATGCTGTGGATATGTGGTCGAAAGCTCATTTCAGGGTCAAATATGGCACCAAGGTTGTGAACAGTGCAGTTCAGTCTCAGACAGGAGTTGGGGAGAGGGATGGAGTCAGTGTCTAGGGAATGAAGTTCGTGGCGGGGACCAAAAACAACGGCTCCGGTCTTCCCAATATTCAATTGGAGAAAATTTCTGCTCATCCAGAACTGGATGTCGGACAAGCAGTCTGACAATTTAGAGACCGTGGAGGGGTCGAGAGAAGTGATAGTGAGGTAGAGTTGGGTGTTATCAGTGTACATGTGGAAACGCTCTGTTTAAAGATGATGTCGCCAAGGGGCAACATGTCGATGAAAAATAGGAGGGGGCCAAGGATAGATCTTTGGGGGACACCAGAGGTAACGATGCGGGAGAGGGAAGAGAAGCCTTTGAAGGTAATTCTCTGGCTATGATTAGATACTTAAGAATGGAACCAGGCAAGTGCTGTCCCACCCAGCTGGACGACAGTGGAGAGGCGTTGGAGAAGGATAGAGTGGTCACCCGTGTCAAACTGTGAAGAGGGATAGTTTGCCTTTGTCACAGTCACAAAGGATGTCATTTGTGACTTTGATGAGAACTGTTTCAGTACTGTGGCAGGCGCGGAAACCGGATTGGAGGGATTCAAACATGGAATTGTGGGAAGGATGGGCACAGATTTGAGAGGCGACAACATGTTCAAGGACTTTGGAGAGGAAAGAGAGGTTGGAGTTGGGGCGGTAGTTTGCAAGGATGGAGGGATTGAGGGTTGGTTTTTTGAAGAGAGGGGTGATGAGGACAGATTCGAGTGAGAGGGGAACAGTACCTGAGGAGAGAGAACCGTTAACAATGTCAGTTAACATGGGAGCCAGAAAAGGAAATTGGGTGGTCAGCAGTTTGGTGGGAATAGGGTCAAGGGAGCAGGATGAGCTAAGAAAGGTGATGAGGGGAGATTGAAGAGAAACTGGAGAATTATGTGAGGTCAGGGCTTAGAAGAAGTTTGGCCCAGTAGGCATGGGTAAGGATGGGAAGAGGCAGAGACTGCTGAACAGATGGTCTCAATCTTAGAGACAAAGAAGTCTATGAGCTCCTCACACTTATTGTCGGAGGTGAGGGTGGAGACTGGGGAGAGGGGTTTAATCTGGAATAGTGAGCAATTTTGGCAGACGAGAGCATGATCCAATAGTGCTTTATATGGTCCAGCCAGATTTGGTGGTGAATGGCTAAACCAGTTGTCTGCCATATCCGTTCAAGTCTACGTCCCTTCGACTTAATGGGGTGACGAGCAAGGTTGTATCAAGGGGAATGGTCAGGATGAGAGAGAGTCAGTGGGCTCAATTTTCCCCAATGATTTGAGGCTGTTTTTTTGGAGCAGGCTGCTTTTTCTGGCCTGTTAAAAATCCACAGTTTCCCCAATCAATTTGTACCAGTGTAACTCAGTTAGTTACAACTTTATTAGTTTTTTTTTTCAGCCAAAGGGGACGTAACCTGCCACCCGCACCAATTCTGGCCAGTTAGGCAAGTTTGGTCAGCTGAGAGTTACTCCAGTTCTACTTAGGCCAGCATTTGTGGCCTCTGCAGAAAAACCTTCCGGAGAGTTAAAGAAATCAGCGCAGGTAAGCAAATCGCCACAGGTAAGTGCAACAGATGCCCAGACAGCAGCAGCAGGTAAGATAAGAGAGAGGGGGAGAGAGAGAGAGGGGGTATGGGGGAGGTGGGGGGGGGGGGGGGGAGAGGAGGTGAGGAGGTGGGGGGAAGCCTTTCGGGTGTAGTTAGGTGCGGGGACTGGGAGGGAGGAGGCCATTTGACTTGGATAGGGGTGGGGGATCAGACCGGCAAGGCACTCAGCCAGGACTAGGAGCGGGGAGCGGACCAGTAAGGCACTTGGGGCTGCGGGAGTGGAGGGAGGGGGAACCAGAACCGGAAAGCCCTTTGGCCAGGGCTATGGGCCGGGAGTGGGACCGGTAAGGCACTCGGGGCCAGGGTTGGGCGGGGGAGTGGACTGGCAAGCACTTTGGCCAGGGCCAGGAGCGGGGGACCGGTAAGGCACTCGGGGGCTGGGGATGGGGGGGTGGGGGGGAGGAGACCGGGACCGGCAAGCCCTCCGGCCAGGGGCGGGGAGCGGGACTGGCTTTAATAATTGGAGGTAAGTGCTGCAATATATTTTAATGTATTTTTAAGTTGATGCAATGAGTTTTAAGGTGTTTTTAAGTTGATGCAATATGTTTTAATGTGTTGTGAACTGGCTGTATGTTTCACTTTGCAGCCTCAGCTCGCATTGTGTCCCTGGTTACCGTGGCAGCCCGATCTTTTTGGCGCAGATCAAGGCTCCACCCCCAAAACTGAAGGACAGGTTAGGCCACACCAAAATGAAGAACTCCAACGGGGAAACTTGGAACTTTTTTTTGCCGTACTTGGGTCCCCAAAAAACGGGTGTAAATCTTCAAGTACGCCAAAAAAGAGCTTTGGGGAAAATTGAGCCCATTGTTTTAAAAGGGACTAGGGCATCAAAGGTGGTGGTGAGGGTGTGATTGAGCAGATCAGTAGCTGCAGAAATGTCTTGGTGAATGGAGAGCCAAAGGCTGGGCAGTTGGGAGTTGATGAGTGTAGTTGTAAGGGAGTCGGAGAGTGTTTTTTTCAGGGGTGGTTGCAGAGATGGCAAGGTCGAGGGGCTGGCCATAAATATGGGTTGGGGAGTTTACACGGGGTGGGGGGGGGGGTGGTGGAGATTAAGGGAGGATAGGAAGCTAGTGAACCCAGAGGAGAGAGAGCATGGTGAATTGAGATGGCGGTTGAAATCACCGGGGTTGAGAAGTCATTCGGTGCAGAGGCTGAGGGAGGAAAGTAGTGAAGAAATACCGGTCATAAAATGTTTATGGTACTTGGGTGGATGGTAGAGAGTGAGAATTTTAAATGAGAGGTGAGAGTGGTGGAATAGGGTGAGATGCTCAAAGGAGGAGAAAGTGCCGGAGGAGTAGGGGGCAGACCAAGGTGTGATTTGCTGATGAGGGCCACACCGCCACCATGGCGGTCTGGGCGGGGCAAGTAGTGGGAGGTATTGCCAGGCAGGGAGGCTTCATTTAAGGGTAAGGTGTCATTGCCCCTCAACCAGGTTTCTGTCAGGGCTAAGATGTCGATGACATCATCCACGATAAGCTCATGGATGGGAAGGACCTTGTTAGCAAGCCAACGGACGTTCTGGAGGGAAATGCGGAGAGGGTCACTAATGGCTGCCCCAGCCCCACTGCCTGCGTCCACAGGGTCAGGGCTGGGGGTGGGGGTGGGGGGGGTGAGTTGGACGGGGAGTAGATTGGCAAGATTAGCCCCCAGTGGGCTGGGTTGGAAGGTCGGCGAGAGTAGGATGGGACAGATGGGGTACATAAGAACATAAGAATATAAGAATTAGGAACAGGAGTAGGCCATCTAGCCCCTCGAGCCTGATCCGCCATTCAACAAGATCATGGCTGATCTGGTCGTGGACTCAGCTCCACTTACCCGCCCTCTCCCCGTAACCCTTAATTCCCTTATTGCTTAAAAATCTATCTATCTTTGACTTGAAAACATTCAATGAGCCAGCCTCAACTGCTTCCTGGTAGTAAGGAGGCAGCAACGAGTGCCTCGATGGGCCCTTCGTAGGATGCCAAGAGAGGCACAGAGGGAAGCTGCAGGCTTTTCTTGGAAGAAGTCAAGCCTGGGACGGTGGCAGGACAGTACAAAGGTCTAAGAGTAATGAAGGATTGGGATAGGGATTTGGGAGGGCAGAGTATCGAGAGAGGAAAGATGAAAGGAGGCATGACAACAAGAGGGAATGGTCAGAGAGGGATAAAGAAAAAAATGGAATGAGGGGGAAAGTGGAAAAAGTATTGAATAATGCTTTAGTCAAGCCACCACTGCAGCAGCCACGCCGAGGAAGTGATGCAAAGAAAATGTCGTGAGGCTTCATGCCTAATGCCAGAAGACTTATTATGAGGACAGTTATGAAAAACTCACTCTCCAGCCTTGAAAAGAGACAATTAGGGATAGGCAATAAATGCTGGCCTTACCAGCGACGCCCACATCCCAGGAATCAATTAAAAAACCGAGAAGGGGCTTTGTAGAGGTATGCAAATTAACTAGAACAGAAAAGATTAATCCTGAGCATATTTTATTTTAAGCCGCACTGCAGGGTATAGGTGTTCAGGACCAAGGTCAGGAAGCACTTACTTGCTCAAAGAGTGATGACTACCTGGATAGGATAGTGGAGACAAAAAATCTGCAATTAAGACATTATAGTGGTAGAGTTTCATAATTCCTTCTGGCTGACTTCAACTGTCACAAATACAAATCCTTTACTCTGCTATTTATTCCTTTTAACCTTGAATGAACTCTCATTTGAAACATAATCTATCCATTTCATTCTCCTCAGTATTGTGAGGTGCACCTTCTGCTACCTAACCACGTGCCCTAAGTGACTACCCGGAAAAGGTGGGCTGGTGGTGGGTGGGGAGTGTGATGGCCTGCTGTCGCATATCAGTATGTGCCTCCCAGGCTAGAGGTGCTTCATCAACTCCGCTACTGGATCAGAAGATGGTCCTGCAGCTGCTTTTGCCACATTTAATGCTGCACTTGTCCTGCATGATATCTGGCATATTGCAAGTCATTTGAGTGGAGTATCTGTGTGGAATGGATATAGCATTGCTCTAAAAGACGCAGGCATCATCTAAGCCAATTCCTGCCATTCATCTCAGAGTGTCTGGTAACCTCAGTGATTAAAAACCTATTAGGCAGCAATGAGGTTGTTGAAGTCCTGCATTAGAGCTATCTCCAGTCGACCCCACGCCATGCTGAAACTTGATAAGAGGCTGAAAATCAAGTCCTAGGCAGAGCATTCATTAGGGAAGCTGTGCCTAGGCTCAACACCTGTCATTGGAGCCTCTGCTGCAGAGGCCCTGGAGTGGCCACTTACTCCACATTGATCTGCAGCTTGGTGAAGTTTTCAAATATCACTGCATGGATGCAGTTCTTGGACACCTCTATAATCGTCCTTGATTTTACATAGTGCTCGGAGCACGTGTGAATGACTCCATGAAAAGATCTTGCTTAAATATGAGTCTTTTTGTTGTAGACAGGCCTCTTGAGGGCTCCATACTCGTGCTCTCTCCTGCATCTCAATAACTGATTTCTACACTCCACAACCCCCTTGGATTGAGTGATGCGGAGTGTTGTGAGGTGCTGGGAACAGGGTCAACATCACCCCTTTGTGATGTTCTCTTCATGGGCAACTATTGTGATATCTTCTTTACAACATCACAAACACACAGAATCGACAAGATGGCTCCAGTACATCATGCGACTTTTATTGTATTTACAGCAGCAGTTGCATTACCACAATAGTCCACTTGGTGGAGCAGTAGTCCATTAGGTGGAGCTATATTACACTTCTCCCTCCTGAATGAAGAAGTAATCATAACAAAATAATCATACATATCTTTCATGGTTATACATAACAAAAGATATGGACTTATTTTGCCATATTTACAAATCAAACTTAACTGCTGGTATTCTGCTTTAAAAAAGATATTTTCGCTCTCGAACAGAACCTTCCAAACTTCGAGTCTAACTAAGACGCATTCTAGGCTGAGCCTGAGGAGAGTTTTTCTCCAAGGGCAACCCCTGATCTTCGTTTGAACTCTCTACAACTTCAGACTGTTTGTCTGCCTGACTTGGCCTCAGACTTAAATTCTGACTTTCTTTTGGACTTGTTTCGAGTACATCTAATGTAGGATTTGGTACTGGTACTCTACTTGTAACAAGATTATCTGACTCATCAGAAATAATCGAATCTGTTATGTATTTAACCCCTTGTAACCTGTATTACACTACCACCACAGGGCCTACCTGTTGGAATCCCAACAGGTAGGCCCTGGTGAGGCCACACCTGGAGTATTGTGTACAGTTTTGGTCTCCTAACTTGAGGAAGGACATTCTTGCTATTGAGGGAGTGCAGCGAAGGTTCACCAGACTGATTCCCAGGATGGCAGGACTGAACTATCAAGAAAGACTGGATCAACTGGGCTTGTATTCACTGGAGTTCAGAAGAATGAGAGGGGACCTCATAGAAACGTTTAAAATTCTGATGGGTTCAGACAGGTTAGATGCAGGAAGAATGTTCCCAATGTTGAGGAAGTCCAGAACCAGGGGTCACAGTCTAAGGATAAGGGGTAAGCCATTTAGGACCGAGATGAGGAGAAACTTCTTCACCCAGAGAGTGGTGAACCTGTGGAATTCTCTACCACAGAAAGTTGTTGAGGCCAATTCATTAAATATATTCAAAAAGGAGTTGAATGAAGTCCTTACTAATAGGGGGATCAAGGGGTATGGTGAGAAAGCAGGAATGGGGTACTGAAGTTGCATGTTCAGCCATGAACTCATTGAATGGCGGTGCAGGCTAGAAGGGCCGAATGGCCTACTCCTGCAACTATTTTCTATGTTTCTATCACAGCATCCCTTGGGAGCACAGTATATAAGCAGGCTACCCACGAGGTACCAGAACTCTGGCATCTTATTAAAGGAGCTAAGGTCACACTTGCTCATTGTACACAGTACTCAGTTTCATCCTTTATTATGAGCATAGCAATTGGTGACGAGGTAACGAACAACAGCGCGAAAATGAAAAGAACAGTTGGTATCCTGGAGAAGTTCTCAGAAGGGGACGATTGGGAGGCCTCCATGGAGAGACTCGACCAGTACTTCATGGCCAACAAGCTGGAAGGGGACGAGAATGCTACCAATCGAAGGCCGATCTTCCTAACTGTCTGTGGGGCAACAACCTATAGCCTCATGAATAACCGCCTAGCTCCGGCAAAACCAACAGAGAAATCCTATGAAGAATTGTGTATGCTGGTCCGGGAGCACCTAAATCCTGAGGAAAGCGTTTTGATGGCGACATATTGGTTCTACACGGTTCAACGATTGGAGGGCCAGGACGTGGCGAGCTATGTCACCGAACTAAGGCACCTCACAGGACATTGTGAGTTTGAGGGATTCCGAGAACAAATGCTTAGAGACTTTTTTGTACTGGGCATTGGCCATGAGACAGTCCTTTGCAAACTGTTGACTGTAGAAACTCCGAACCTAAGTAAAACCATAACAATAGCCCAGGCATTTATGTCCACCAGCGACAACACCAAACAGATTTTGCAGAGTAAAGAAGTTTCGGCCAGTACTGTGCACAAAGTAACGTCAGCTTTGAGCAGAAATGTACATGACAGAACGTACACGCCGGCTGCTGCTGCCCGACCTCAGATGACCCAGAGTCCGCCATCAATCGTTAATGTGAGGCAGTTAACACCTTGTTGGCGTTGTGGAGGTGATCATCGGCCCCATCAATGCCGCTTCAAGCACTATGCGTGCAACGTTTGCAGAACAATGGGACACCTCCAGCGAATGTGCAGGTGAGCTGCAAACCACCACGTTGCAGAGGAAGATCGAGCCACTGTGGATTAGGCTGAATTGGAGACTCGTACTGAGGAGGCAGAAGTGTACGGGGTACACACATTCACTACGAAATGTCCACCAATAATGTTGAAAGTTGAACTGAACGGTATTCAAGTATCTATGGAACTGGACATGGGTGCAAGTCAGTCCATAATGAATAAAAAGGCCTTCAACAGGCTTTGGGGCAAAAAGGCACACAGGCTCAGCCCCATTCACACCAAACTAAGGACTTACACAAAGTAACTAATCCCTGTAATTGGCAGTGCAGAAGTCAAAGTCTCCTATGACGGAGCAGTACACGAACTCCCGCTGTGGATTGTGCCAGGGGATGGCCCCACGTTGTTTGGCAGAAGTTGGCTGGGAAAAATCCGCTGGAACTGGGACGACATCTGAGCGCTTTTGTCCGTCGATGATGCCTCATGTGCCCAGGTTCTGAACAAGTTCCCATCGTTGTTCGAGCCAGGCATTGGAAGCTTCGAGGGGCAAAAGTGCAGGTCCACTTGGTTCCCGGTGCACGACCCATCTGCCACAAGGCACGGGCGGTACCGTACATGATGCGTGAGAAAGTGGAAATTGAGCTGGACAGGCTGCAGTGAGAAGGCATCACCACGCCGGTGAAATTCAACGAGTGAGCTAGTCCAATTGTCCTTGTACTTAAAGAAGACGGCATGGTTAGAATTTGTGGGGACTATAAAGTAATGATTAACCGTTTTTCGCTACAGGACCAGTACCCGCTACCCAAGGCAGACGACCTATTCTCGACCCTGGCTGGAGGGAAGACGTTCACCAAACTGGACCTGACCTCGGCCTACATGATGCAGGAGCTGGAGGAATCTTCGAAAGGCCTCACCTGCATCAACACGCACAAAGGTCTGTTCATCTATAACCGGTGCCCGTTCGGGAATCGGTCAGCCACGGCAATCTTCCAACGGAACATAGAGAGCCTGCTAAATTCGGTTCCTCGCACCGTGGTTTTCCAGGATGACATATTGGTTACAGGTCGGGACACTATTGAGCACTTGAAGAATCTGGAAGAGGTTCTTAGTCATTTGGATTGCTTGGGGCTCAGGTTGAAACGCTTGAAGTGTGTTTTCCTGGTGCAGGAGGTCGAGTTCTTGGGAAGAAGAATTACGGCAGACGGCATCAGACCCACTGACGCCAAGACGGAGGCCATCAAGAATGCGCCGAGACCACAGAACATGACGGAGCTGCGGTCATTCCTGGGACTCCTTATTTCGGTCATTTCCTACCTGGGTTAAGCACCCTGCTAGAACCCCTGCATGCTGCACAAGGGAGACGACTGGGTATGGGGGAATTCACAAGACGCTGCCTTTAAGAAAGCCAGAAATCTGTTGTGTTCAAACAAACTGCTTGTCCTGTATAACCCATGTAAATGATTAGTGCTAGTTTGCGATGTGTCGTCATACGGGGTCGGGTATGTGTTACAACAGGCTAACGAATCGTCGATCTTGCAACCGGTCGCTTATGCGTCCAGGAGTTTGTCCAAGGCCGAAAGGGCCTACAGCATGATTGAAAAAGAGGCTCTGGCGTGCGTTTACGGGGTAACAAAAATGCAACAGTACTTATTTGGCCTCAAGTTTGAGCTTGAAACTGACCACAAGCCGCTCATATCACCGTTCTCTGAGAGCAAAGGGATTAACACCAATGCCTCTTCCCGCATCCAAAGATGGGCGCTCACGCTGTCGGCATACAACTATGTAATCCGCCACAGACCGGGCACAGAGAAGTGCGCTGATGCTCTCAGTCAGCTGCCATTGCCCACCACTGGGGTGGAAATGGCACAGTAAACCGTCTTGCTCATGGTCATAGAGGCATTCGAGAATGAAAAATCCCCCATTAAAGCCCGCTAGATCAGGACCTGGACCAGCCAGGCTCCTTTACTGTCCTTGGTAAAAAACTGTGTCCTCCATGGGAGCTGGTCCAGTGTCCCAGCGGAGACACAGGCGCAAAGACGAAATGTCCCTGCAGGCGAACTGTCTGTTGTAGGGCAATCGCGTGGTCTTGCCCAAGAAAGGCAGAGATACGTTCATATGTGAACTGCACAGCACCCACCCAGGCATTGTAATAGCTAGATCCCATGTGTGGTGGCCTGGTATCAACTCAGATTTAGAGTCATGCGTGAGCAATGAACCCAGAAAGGCACCGCTAAGTTTGTAGTCATGGCCCTCCAAACCGTGGTCGAGGATGTGTGATCAGAGCCAAGGTGTCATATATATCGGTAGGACACTGCCAAAGGACATTAGGTCCTACAGGGACCATGCTGATGCCAATGGAATCCCCCTGTGGGAGTTCCCCAGGTCCAGCAGGCTACCTGACCATGTAGCCTGGACCTTTGGAACAAATGTGATGCCCTTTGCCGGACACAGACAGCCAGTGGGAGCAGACCCACTACAGGGACAGTGGTCAATGGGCAGCCCAGCCACCACCAATGGCAACCTGCACCAGATCAGCCCTACAACCCCTGGCCACCAGGGCCAACACCAGGAGCATGAGGCCAATATCTTCCAGCTTCCCTGGCAAACCCTGGGATGACCTGACCCTCATCCCAGTTGGTGGACAAGGAGCCCAACCAGTCTTGTGGCCCTGCCCACAACTACCCACAGCACAGTGTATACACACCACGCACTGCTGCCGTGGCTACTGCCCCCCCCCCACCCCGAAGGGATCCCACAACAGTAACACCCACATGATCTGTGTGTGAGGGAGGGGAAATGTACGAGGCCAGTCTCAAGCACAGGATTAAACCTGGCAACCCACAACCCTCACCACAACCACTCATAACTCACCACTGATCACCTCCCCTGGGCATGACAATAAGGATATGAAAAATGCTGAGGGGGAAAGTGTTGTTGTGTATGCATGCCTGTTTACTGAGTGATGTCTGTAACACTGTTATGCAACACTGAATGTACCCTTACACTGCACACACCTTGCCTGTACACCAGAGGGTGCTGCCCCTGGAGACCTAAGGGTTACCTGCACACTGCAGGTAACCCAGTATAAAAAGGAACACACAGCTTGTTGTCTGCACTCAGGAGTTGCAACTAAAGGACTACAGTTCTACACAGTTTAAGTATCATACCCTGCCTCGTGGAGTCATTACTAAAGGTGCCTACATACGCTACATTTAGATCCAACATTTGCTTGATGAAGGTATGGTTTACAATTTGTAGTGTGCACTCTGCTGCACCATTTGAAACAGAGTGGTACAGTGGAACTTTGGTATGTTTCACACTGTTTCTGTTCATGAACTGTGCAAATTCTTTGGAACAAAATTGCGGCCCATTATCAGACACAATATTTTCTGGGAGGCCATATGAAGAAAACAATCTTCGCAAATTGTCTTGTGTTTTACTTGTTGTTATTTTCCGCATCGGAAACACCTCTACCAGTTCGAATGGCTATCAATCACAATGAACAATTGTTCTCCTTCTAGCTCAGCAAAATCTACATGTAACATTTGCAGACTCTGGGAGGCTATTTCCATGGCTGTAATGGTACTGATGGTAGTTCTTGCTTACCGATTGACATGTTGTACACTGCCTAATGATGTACTCTATATCTTTATCTAAACCTGGCCTTCAGAAGGAACTGCATGCAAAACTCTTGGTCAAGCACATTCCCAGGTGCTGGTCATGAAGATCTCCTAATAATTTGGACCTGAACTTATTTGGAATAACTACTCTTGCATCCCACATGATACAATCTTTATCCACTGACAATTCATTCCTACGAACGAAGTATGGATAAATATATTTTTCTGATACTTGGTTTGGCCAGCCATTTTCTATGTAATCATTCAACTTTGACATAACTGGGTCATTTTTCGTTGCTCTACCAATCTCTTCAGCTGTGAGTGGCAGTTCATCAATGTATGAAAAATAGAACACATCCCTATTGGGTGCAACTTGTGATGGCAACCTGGACAACCTGGACATAGCGTCAGCATTACTGTGATCAGCTGATCATCTGTACTCATATGTATATGCTGACAATATCAAAGCCCATCTCTGCATTCGGACTGCAGCTAAAGTTGGAACTGGGGTCTTTGGATGGAGGATTGCTGTCAGGGGCTTATGGTCAGTAACAATGATGGTAAACTTATGACCATACAAGTATTTGTGGAACTTCTTGACCCCAAAAATCAAATCCAAAGCTTCCCTTTCAATTTGCGCATAATTACGCTCACTGGCACTGAGAGTCCGTGAAGCAAAAGCAATTGGTCTCTCCTCCCCACTAACTAGTACATGAGAGATCACTGCCCCAACTCCATATGGAGAGGCATCACATGCTAGCTTGATCTCATTAGATGCGTCATAGTGTACTAACATGGTATTATCTACCAAATGGCTTTTACACTCCATGAATGCTGCATTGCATTCTTCTGACCACTTCCAATGGACCTGTTTTTTCAACAACTCATTCATAGAAACATAGAAAATAGGTGCAGGAGTAGGCCATTTGGCCCTGCGAGCCTGCACCACCATTCAATAAGATCATGGCTGATCATTCCCTCAGTATCCCTTTCCTGCTTTCTCTCCATACCCCTTGATCACTTTAGCTGTAAGGGCCATATCTAACTCCCTCTTGAATATATCCAATGAACTGGCATCAACAACTCTCTGCGGCAGGGAATTCCACAGGTTAACAACTCTCTGAGTGAAGAAGTTTCTCCTCATCTCAGTCCTAAATGGCCTACCCCTTATCCTAAGACTATGTCCCCTGGTTCTGGACTTCCCCACCATCGGGAACATTCTTCCCGCATCTAATCTGTCCAGTCCCGTCAGAATCTTGTAAGTTTCTATGAGATCCCCTCTCATCCTTCTAAACTCCAGTGTATAAAGACCCAGTTGATCCAGTCTCTCCTAATATGTCAGTCCCGCCATCCTGGGAATCTTCGCTGCACTCCCTCAATAGCAAGAACGTCCTTCCTCAGATTAGGAGACCAAAACTGAACACAATATTCCAGGTGAGGCCTCACTGGTCACTGGATGTAACACTGTAGCTAAATTTGGTAGGAACTTCCTATAATAGTTCAAAAGATCCAAAAATGATCGAAATTCAGTGACATTCTTGGGAATGGATGCATTTCTGATTGCATCTAGCTTTCCCATGGTTGGATGTAAACCATCTTTGTCTACTCTGTGCCCTAATTACTCCACTGAGTTTTGAAACAACTCACACTTACGAGCAGTAACTCGTACTTTGTCCTTCTCTAGCCATTTGAGCACTTCATTCAATACATTATTATGGATTTGCCTGTTTGGTGCTGAAATGAGTATGTCATCTAAATAACATACTATCCCTTCAATGCCTTGCAAAATCTGGTTCTTCACCCCTTGGAATATGGTGAGGATGGAAAACACTCCAAACGGTAGCCTATTAAATTGATATAGGCCTAGACGAATATTTACAGTCAAGCATGACTTGTACTTCTCATCTAGTTCAAGTTGTAAGTAGGCATTAGTGAGATCTAACTTTGAGAAAATCTGGACACCTGTCAATGTTGTGAACAAATCTTCTACATTTGGCAATGTATTGGGTAGATTACCCTCTAGAACCTGGTTTATGGTTACTTTATAATCACCACACAACCTTACCTTACCATCTGACTTAGGTACAACAACAATGGGTGTAGCCCAATTACTTAGATCTACCTTAGAGATAATGTTCTCAATTTCTAGTCTTTTGAGTTCTTGCTCAACTTTTTCCTTGAGTACGTATGGTACGGGATGTGGCTTGCAGTAAATTGGTCTCGCGTCCTTTTGTACTCTGACACTCACCTTGAAGCCTTGGATCAGAATGCCTGTTTTGGCTACTTCTTTATGTCATCTTTCGATGCAAATCTCATTTCAATACGAAAGATCTTATTCCAATCCAGCTTCAGTGATCCCAACCAATTTCCAACCATTAAGGCAGGCTTGTTTCCTGCCACTACAAAGTGAGGCAAGCTCTGAAACTGATCCTTGTATTTCACACGTGTGGTGATACATCCTACCACAGGGATTTGCACTCCTGAGTAGCCTCGCAGTTCTAACTTCGACTTCTCCATTGGAAAATTACTCAACTTGTCAAGATATAGTGATTCTGCTACTACGCTCATGGATGCACCAGTGTCAATTTCCATGGATATCCTGGTTCCTGCAATGTCTACTTGGATGACGATACTTTGCAAATCGTTGTTAGATACCCTCATGCACCTGGTGACGTGTTTCTCCAAAACCTCCTCATCCTGTTGCTTCTCTTCAATGGTATGTAGTCTCTGGTGATTTCTACTTATAACACTGAACATCGGTTTATTCTTCAGTTGGCATGCCTTCGCAAGATGTCCAGTTTTCTTTCAGAAGAAACATTCTGCCTTCCCCTCCCACTTTCGTGAATCCGTTCATTCTGAACACTCTCCAATTCTGACGAAGGATCATTGACCCGAAACATTAACTCTGCTTTCTCTCCACAGATGCTGCCTGACCTGCTGAGATTTCCAGCATTTTCTTTTTTTACTCTGCCTTCACATATGGACAACTTTGAGCAATGTGTTGTCCCAGACACTGACAACATGCAACATGACTTCAATGGTCATCGTCAACATCTTCACCGAGGCATACGAAAGCATGGGCCTTGCACTAATCATCCGTAAGACAAAGGTCCTCCACCAACCTGACCCCGCCACACAGCATTGCCCCCCAGTAATCAAACAGCGCTTGCATGGCAAGATATTGTTCATTATGCTGTTGTGATGCAATGCATGCCTACCCCCGCTTTCGGCATAGTTTGAGATGACACATGCTGTGTTAAATATTGAAGCAGCTTTCTGATGAACATGGAGTGTATTGCAGTTTAGAACAAAGCAGAGGATGTCTCCACAGAAACAGATGCTATACAGTGTGAGAGTCATTCAGCCATTCAAATGTGTCAATCTGATCACCTGTGTGTTTACATGAATTCAGGGCAAGAGTCGATTGCGGCAATATGACCGGATTTCAGGACAATGGGTAGCTGGTCGTTTAGTCCGCATCGTCTATTTGTTAATTATTTGTATGTATTGTTGATGTCATCATCATAGGCAGTCCCTCGGAATCGAGGAAGACTTGCTTCCACTCTAAAAATGAGTCCTTAGGTAGCTGAACAGTCCAATACGAGAACCACAGTCCCTGTCACAGGTGGGACAGATAGTCGTTGAGGGAAAGGGTGGGTGGGACTGGTTTGTCGCACGCTCTTTCCGCTGCCTGCGCTTGATTTCTGCATGCTCTCAGCGATGAGACTCGAGGTGCTCAACGCCCTCCCGGATGCACTTCCTCCACTTAGGGCGGTCTTTGGCTAGGGACTCCCAGGCGTCAGTGGGGATGTTGCACTTTATCAGGGAGGCTTTGAGGGTGTCCTTGTAACCTTTCCTCTGTCTACCTTTGGCTCGCTTGCCATGAATGAGTTCCGAGTAGAGTGCTTGCTTTGGGAGCCTTGTGTCTCGCATGCGAATGATGTGGCCTGCCCATGGAGCTGAACAAGTGTGGTCAGTGCTTCAATGCTGGGAATGTTGGCCTGGTCAAGGATGCTAATGTTGGTGCACCTGTCCTCTCAGGGGATTGTATGGATCTTACTAATGTACCATTGATAAGTATGTATGGTATGTGTTGTGTCCTTACACACTACAGCAAATCAACACAAGGCACATACTGGAGACAAAGTCACTCTGTGACCTGTACCTTTAATCACAGGACCAAGAAGTGATGACCCTTCGTGGGACCTCCCTTTATATACCTGGATGAGCAGGTGAGGAGTGTCTCCCACAAGTTCACCCCTTGTGGTCAAGGAGTGCATTTCTCAGGTGTATACAGTGTACAGTGTTGTTACATCAAGGTTACAGTTATGTGAGGATTACAAACATGACATCATGTAGAGTAGTCATTCAGCCATTCAAGATCTAATTTTGTGTAAGAGTGGCGAACAAAGACTGTTTTAGCAGAGACACTAGAATTGGAATGTGTGTCTCTCACAAGCAAGCAACATAGAAACATAGAAACATGCACTGGTTTTGTGAAGTGTATGTCTCAGTAACTTTCATACTGGTTTTAGTGCAGTATGAAAGTTTAAATAAAGCCCTGATCCTGCCAATACTACAACTGAGTGTATGTGTAATCTGATGTTTAAAGGAACAAAACAACAAAGGGCGAGAAAGCAGTCTAACATCTTGGTGACCCCGAAATATTTCCAAAATTTAGTTGGCTGAATTAGTTAAAGTCGAAGTTGGTTCGAAAAACTGTTTCTCACACATCAGTTTGAGGGGTGAGCATTCTCTTAGTTGTCGTGACTTAAAAGGATCTCCAGTTAGTAATGGGAGGATCAGGGAATATTCCAGATGAGATTCAGTCATTTCTTAATGAGTGGATTGAGTCAAAAGTGGGAACCTCATGGGATAGGGCAGGAAACGATGACAGGAGGATGGAGAGAGACACGGCAGTCCTTAGTGGAGAGTGTCCAGTTAAAAAAGATGAAAGTGTTAGGGTTAAAAAGTGAGAGAAAGAGAAAAGCGTTAATGTTACAGTCTCTAATGCTGGGGATTCAAAAATTAGGAGGAGAGGCTGAGGCTAGAGATAGAGAAGTTTCAGAACTCATAGAGCAGCTATGGGCAGCTGGGAAAGAAGTAGAAAACTGATGATTTCAGGCACTCTGAGCAGTCAGGACTGTATTGATGCTGGATCAGCATCTTGCTGATGAATAGAACCATAATCAAGATCTAGAGAAAAGAATATCTAAGCTGCAGCAGATGATGATATTAGCTTACCCAGTGGAGACAGTAATCGATGAAGACTGGTGGATTCCCCGTCTTCATTGGAGGATTCCCCAGGTCCAAGAGTTGAAAAGGGGATTAAGGGACAGGGAGCGTGCCCACCATTCCCTTCCGCACCTGCTTTGTCTTCTCCAACTTCGGAGCCTCGAACCGTGTGGTTCATGAGGTGGAATAGTTAGATGCCTCTTCGGTTCCTCAGACGCTTCACACCCCGTAACATTACACACGACCTTCCGGTAATGCGGAGAGTGGGGGAAGCACGTTCAGGCAGACAAAGCAAGTACACGATCATGAATCTTCCACTTTCCACTGCCTATGGAGCTTGTGAAGGGAACACTACCTTTAGTGGTTTGGGGGATTCCTGGTATGAGCGAGGAGAGGTAAAGTTACAGGACATGAGAGCTATCCTTGGTGAAGTAGGACCTGCACCGCTTCAGGATCCTAATGAGTTTGCCCAATGGTGGTGTAATATTCTGGAATGGTGTCAGTCAGGGGATACATCGGAGAAACAGAGAGTTCACATGATTCTGCGAGCTTTAGGGAATCACTGGGGAAAGGTAGTAGGTTTTGAAACAACTTTTAGGTCCCTGCTTGATAGAATAATAGTTGCGATCTTTGGTACTCACTCAGTGCCAGTTGATAAAGCGGCTTGCATTATCAGGGAAAGGACTCAGGGAAGCGGGGAGACATATATTCCAGTTGTGTAAAACTCTGGGAAGTAATTGGATTGTTATCAGTCATTATGGGGATGATACACATAGAGAGATTATTTTGACTCTTTTACCCCTTCAGTAGTTCTGGAAGTAGATACCTGGGGCAGGGATGATAGTTTTGATAAATGGTTGGCAAGGGTAGAAAGCTTGTATCAGAGAGCTGCAGGAACTTGAGTCATGGAAATGAGACAGGGGTTACAGTGATGGAAGGCAGAAGGGCCCGAGTGGATGAATCCTGTGAGGAGTCGCATAAAAGGAGCAGTACCAGGTGGTGCCTGGATCTCAACCCATCAGTTGATAAAGGACAGGGATATACTGGGTAAAAAATCAGAAAAGTTAAAAGAAAAGTTGAAGAATTGGGAAAAGGAAGCAAGAGTCACAGACAGGAATGATACTTCGATTCAGTTGGTAAGGTCGGGTGTAGATTCCGCAGGTGAGGGAGGATTGATATAGGGATGCCACGCCTCAACCACACATGTTGCTTCTTTACGACCATTACTTCAGGATAGGGGT
Organism: Pristiophorus japonicus; assembly: GCF_044704955.1. Lineage (NCBI taxonomy): Eukaryota > Metazoa > Chordata > Chondrichthyes > Pristiophoridae > Pristiophorus > Pristiophorus japonicus. The sequence goes on from NC_091986.1 coordinate 87,437,392, forward strand.
GGCCATACCCTTATCGAGACATGTGTGAAAGCGCGGTGAGAAATTGATACAGGGTCCGCCGGACAAATGAAGGTTAAGGTGGTCCTGGAGGAAGGGGATTTCCCTCTTCAGAGACAGTACCCCATCACCCCAGACATGTGAGGAGCAATTACTGAACAGTTCGAGATGAACGCAGTGGGAGAAGCTTGCTCAGAAGCACTTAAAGTTTCTGTAGGAATGGGCTGTCTCAGAACTGATGAGATGTTCAGTGAAAAGCTAAAATGTGAGAGTTATAAACATGATCTAAAGGGATGTGAAAAAGAAGTTGGAGCGTTGAAAATGTCAAGAGGGGAAATTACAGCAGTTCCGAAGGGTGAACTGAGAGAAGGACTGGGACATTCGACTGACTATTCAGCATTTGCATAATCCTTCACTCTATGTTGTTACACTTCTCCCATAAAGCAGAGAAAATTGTTAAAAACTGTGCAGGGGACAACAGATTTGGTTGAAGACACCGAGTGCTAGTTTAAGTTTCTGAATGTATATAGAATAGCATTCAGTAGAAAACATCAGAAATTGAAAGTTGGCTTAAGGGAAAATGGATAAGATGCAACTGAAGTTTTTTGGGAAAACAGCGGAACGCGCAGATTAATGTCACGAATGAAGTGGATAATGTTGAGTTATGCGTTTTTTGCTGTTATGTGTTTGCCCTTTCAGGATCAAGAACTATGATACGGTGTGTGAATTAGTGGTTAGGGTTGTGGGTGATGTACGCTCTACATAACGAAGCTACTCAGACCTACACTGAAATTGATCTGAGATTTGGTCGAAAGTTTGACGTCAAGTATGTGTGCGATAATATCCATCAGGGCAATGGTAATTTAACGTTTTGTATGGAACGATCTCGCTCATGCAATGTTGAAGTTCGGCAGTTAAGCTAATCTAGAATTGTGGATATGGAATTTGGGTGATTGTGTGTACATAATGTGCATCCTTGTAATGGTTTTGTTGTTACTAATGACCAGCTAAAAAAATATATGCATCTGGCAGTTGGATATTACTACTCTAATCGATCTCTTCTAATTGTGGAGTGTGGTAATTTACAATTATATCGACACAAAGTGATCACAGACCAACGGACTTTGACCCTAATTGTGCTGCTATTTGGAAGAAGGAGATGCGGAAATGGAGTACAAGATTTCAATTGCTACGGAGTTTGAATCAAGCAATCGTTTTGGACATTAACCAGCACACTGCTGAAATTGAGAATGTTCGCACAGCTCTGGATCAGATTGGATATGTGAACTGGTGGAAGTCGTTGTTCGAATGGAGCCGGATGGCAACTGGTTTGATGAACACAATGATACACCCAATTCTTATTGCTGGTGCTGTTTCAGTTAATTGTACTGGTAATTTTGATTTACTACAGATGATGTGTTCGAAAACAAGGACTGCAACTGGACAATGCTGTTGAATGAGCTAAAATAACCATACAAATGTTACCCAGATAAGGCCTGGCAGGGAGACAAAGAGAAGAATTGGGGGAAATGTGGGAGCGAAAGCTCGTGTTCCTGGAATACATCGCTTTTGGCATAGTCTGAGATGACACATGCTGAGTTAAACGTTGAAGCAGCTTTCTAATGAACATGGAGTGTATTGAAGTTTAGAACAAAGCAGAGGCTGTCTCCACAGAAACAGATGCTATACAGTCTGAGAGTCATTTAGCTATTCAAATGTGTCAATCTGATCACCTGTATGTTTACAGTAATTCATAGCAAGAGTCGATTGTGGCAAGAAGACCTGATTTCAGGACAATGAGTAGCTGGTCAGTTAGTCTACATAGTCTGTTTGTGAATTATTTGTATGTACTGTTGATAAGTATCTATCATTATTCAGCCTTTCATGATCTGATTTTGTATAAGAGTGGTGAGCAATGACTGTTTTAGCAGAGACACTAGAATTGGAATGTGTCTCTCTCACAAGCAAGCAGCATGCACTGGTTTTGTGAAGTGTATGTCTCAGTAACTTTCATACTGTTTTTGTGTAGTATGAAGGTTTAAATAAAGACCTGATCCTGCCATTACTACAACTGAGTGTGTGTGTAATCTGATGTTTAAAGCAACAAAATGAAAAAGTGAAAGAAAGCTGTCCAACCGGTGGTAATGAGCCTGAGCTGTGGAAGGCTTATGACCTCATCCTCCCCTATTGCTTTTGCCACCATCATTTGTAGGGTATTTGTTTCACAGCGAGTCAATGGGTGATAAATGTGAGGGTATCAGTTTGCATTTTTCCCACCTCCTGTAAGCAAATAATAAATGTACACATGGTGGAATTCAGAAGAACAGAAACAGCACCTCCCAAGTGCTTAGCCTCCATGGGAGCTCATAAGCATGCAAATAGCCTGTGTTGGCAGCATGCTTGGTGGCTCTAACTTATGTGCTCTATTAGATGTATATTTCAATGGCAGCAAACTATGCACCCCTACAGCATGTGTTAAACAGCTCAAAGGTTGCTTGAGTGCTATACGTGGTGCTTCAGTGAAATAGCACGAAGGTGAGAATAAAGTCCTGTTATAATTCATTCTAAGGTATGTACTAAATTCATGGAGCTAAGACAAATTGTGGGTAGGTAATGAGTCCAGATTAATTTTTCATTTGCGTCCATGATTTTTGGAAGCTGCATTGGCTCACTCAGCTACTTGAACACAGGCGTTTCCAACAGTTCTCATTATTGGAGCGTGCCATCAGCTCCATATAGGACCATTCACCTTTGCTGCACTGCCCAGAGTAAGACCTCCAGAGTAACATCCGCAAAAGGAGCAGTCTTACTTGTTGCCACACTCAACTGTTACCAGCAAGACTTTAAATTTTGTTTATTATCATTCTGCTTTAGCTGTGAGCAGCAACTTCAGAGTTTCTGATTTGCTGGATATTCCACTCAGTGTACCCAGTAGAATTACTTGACATCAACTCCTTATACTACTTGTGTATTGTGCATTGCAGTTCTGCTAACAATGCATCAGGACTGCATAATTGGATCTGTTTCATACCGGAGGAAGCTTGAATTCCTCCGTTCAATGAGTCTGAGGCTATATACGCAGTATTTTTTCAGCTATTAGGCACCTTCCCTGAAAAAGGACCTTCATGTGTTGGAAGAGATATTCAGAGAAGATTGATGAGAATTTTGCTGAGACCGAGGACTCTAAGTTATGACACACAGAGCTGAATGTATTTTACAAGAGAAGAGGAGATTAAACGGCCAAGTCATCACTAAATGTGGTCCATGGATAAGTTAGCTATTAGATGAGGAAAGTAACTGCAGATCAAACGGACACGAGTATAAAGTTATGCACCTGGCAAGAAAGGACAGACTCCCAGGAATAGCAGCTGATGTGATAGCAGTGAACTATGAAAAAGAGATAAATACTAGGTTAGAAATGGGACTTAGTGATATGTCCTTACTATACAGTACAAATGCACACGAGGCCCATACTTGAGAGAAGGTCACTCTGTGACCAGCAACTTTTATTTCAGCACTAAAGTGATGAAGGTGGGTGGAGCTTCCCCTTTTATACCTGAAAGATCAGATTAGGAGCGTCTCCCACAAGTTCACCACCTAGTGGTCAATGTTCTCACAGTTTATACATGGGTTTCAATGACAGTTAAATACATGTCACTTACGGTTATAGGGTTAAGCATGGACCGATACATCAAATATTCAAGAAGACAATGGGTCCTGTGCTTCGAGGCGTGTGGAACTATCTATGGAAAATTACTGGCCAAAGAACAGTGCAAGGATAGGAGAATATAACGGAGCTTTGATTACCATGGGGAGGTGGAGAGAAAGTGTTGAGGGTGAAACTTTTCAGATCCTTCCTTCAAGTGGTGTGTGTAGTTAAAACAGGGTAAATGGTACACAAACTATTGAAGAACAGGACTTGATGAGCTTTTTTCATTCAACATTTCGGCGTAGAGTTTCAACTGTGGGCGCAATCGGCAAACTTGGCGCAAATTGCGCTTGAAATTGCGCTGTTTTTCTGAAGCGAATTTATGGTTCAAGTTTACCTCCAAACTCATTTGCATAAACACAAGCTTAAAATCTTCCATGAATCAGCTTTATGCCATGCTTTTTAACTCCTCTCCGCTCTGGCTCCCGCCCTTTTTAAACTCTCCGCTCTGGCTCCCAGGACAGTCTAATAAAACTTAATTGTTGGTTTTTTTCATGGCAAGAGTGGTAACCTGGTGCAGTTTTATTAATACAGCTGAAACTAGATTCATCACAAAAATAAACATTTTTAATTACTGTCTAATCGACCACCTGTGAGTTATCTGATTTTAAAATCACTAAAAATGAGTTTAAATTAGAATCATTTACAAGTTTTATTGGTGTACTAGTCAGTTTCTTAATAAAGAAAATATATCTTTTAATATAAGCTTTTAAAATGTGCCTACTAGTGTCTGTGCGCCTAACAAAAACTGAGGTTAATTTGAAGAACCATCTTGAACGGTCGCACAGGAGGTGGGCGCCGGAGGGACTAGAGTGCATCATCACCCCCGGCAACCAAATTTTAATTTGATTCAAGTTGACTGTCAAAAGTTTAATTTGTTTAATGTGTCGATTTTAGTGCCCCTCTTTAATCGGGGGCACTTGATTTATGATTATCAACTAAAATAGTTGAACAGTCGCAATCGGCAGAAACATGCCATGCTCGTTATTTCATTCTAGGGACGTTGTCGGTTTTGTGGAGAGGGCCGGCTCCAGCACGATGTATTTTAAACCAGTATTAAAGATCACGGAAACTTGATTTACACTTGACGTTAACTTGCGTCAAAATTCTGCAACCTTTTGGCTGTTTTGAGCTGGATTGCAGCAACTAGCGGAAACTCAAGGCCTTCATGTATGAAGATAACAACGGATTAAGTTTAAAAGTTTAAAAGGAGAGTTTTAAAAGGGCGGGAGCCAGAGATGAGTTGAAGAGCGTAGCAAAAAAAATCAAAGCGTGACGTCACAGAAGAGCAGGTAGGTGATTGGTTGGTGAGTATTACAGCTTTTATTTGCTCTCTAAGTTAGGGAAGGGGTTTAAATTGAGAGCTGAGAAACTGTAACTTGTTAGTAATTATTAAATTAATAACTTCGAACAGATAAAATAATTAAACAATAAAACTAAAATATCAATTAAATACAAGCTTTAACTAATTCATTGATAAATAAAACAAGGTTAGAGATGGCAGGACAGGTGGTGTGTCGTAACTGCAGCATGTCCGAGTTGGCAGAGAGATCCCGAGCACCCACACCTGCAGTAAATGTCTGCAACTCAAGAAACTTTGGCTCAGAGTTGTTGAGCTGGAGTACGAGCTGCAGACATTGCGATGCATCAGGGAGGGGGAGAGTTACCTGGACACTTTCATCCAGGAGGCAGTCACATCCCTTAGGTTAGGTAGTGGTACAGGTCTGGTTAGTGGTCAGGGACAGGAGGGTGTGACTGCAACTCAGGTAGGTAAGGGGAC